>NC_136485.1:156523240-156593240 GCF_053919585.1 Euprymna scolopes | reverse complement strand
TATATATAATAACTTCAAGATAATTTAGATTACAGAGTAGTGGATCTAGTGGTTTCAAGTGTTACAAAATATTATTGGAAGGTAATATTCATACAAGACTATCCCAATTTTAAACATTGTATTCTTTGTTTCAAGCAGTATTTTTAAGTAATAAATGAAAAAAAAAAGAAAGCGTTTTTATTTGGTATTTCTATTTCTTGTGAAATTGATGACTGAATCAATTGTATAAAAGTAAATATATATTAAAGAAATATCAGGTTGACAGGAAAATTCTTGCGGTTTTTAACTTTTAAATTCAGATGAATATGTCTCGACTGAAACAAAAATTTATTGATTGAAAAAAGCACCATCAGAATTAACGCATTTTTACTGACGCAAAATAAGTGTATTTATGCCAGTAAGGCTTGCGTTCTGGTGGCGGTGAAGTCGTTGAAAGTGTTTTTGATATTTCTTAATTTATTAAGCATTTCTCACGCAAAAAGTTGTCGAGATGCTTGAAAAAGTGGTAGTCAGTAGGTGAGAGGTCTGGAGAGTACGGCAGATGGGGCAGTCCCATAGTCTAATTCATTCAACTTCTGCAGGGTCGGTTTAGCAACGTGCGGCCGGGCATTGTCGTGAAGGAGGATTGGGCTATTACATTGACTAATGCTGGGTGTTGTTGCCGAAGTTTCTGATGTATTTCATCCACTTCTTGACAGTACTTTCCCACCTTAATTGTTTCGCTTGCATTAAAAAAAAACTGTAATGGATTAGACCGGTCGCATACTACCAAACAGTCAGCATGACCTTCTTTTTGTGCCACTCTAGCTTCGGGAAATGTCGTGGAGCTTTATCGACGTTTAACCACTGATCTGGGCGGCCTTGGTTGTCGTAAAGAACCCACTTTTCATCGCAAGTCTAAACCGATCGTGAAACGGATCGTTCTTGCCACATAAAATAAGGGAAGATGATACTTCATAACAGCCTTTCTTTTGGTTCTCTTTCAATTCGTGAGGCACCCCATTTATCAAAATTTTTTTGTCTTTCCAATCTCTCAAGTAGTTGGAAATCGTTGTATACGTTACATCTAATCCAGAAGCAAGTTCTGGAAAAGTTGTGCGTAGATTGGCTCTAAATTGATCGTTGTCAATATTTGATGACCGATTACTACGCGCCTCATGTTCAAGACTCTCGTCGCCCTCAGGGAATTTCTTAAACCGCTATTGTACTGTGCGTTCAGTAGTGATTCCTGAACCAAACGTTTCGTTGATATCGCGAGCTGTTTCAGCAGCTTTTTGGCTAAGCTTGAATTGAAATAAGAAAATTGTCCAAATTTGCCATTCTTCCATCTTATATTCAAAGTTCTGTTATAATTGTTTTCAAACGATTGTAATTTAAACGTCAAGATAGAGCGAAAAACGCTCTTTAAAATGATATGTAAAATAAAGGTATTATAACAAACACTTATTTGAAAAATACGTCATTTGAAATCAAAATTAAAAAATCTGCAAGAACCTTCTTGTCAACCTAATAATATATTTATTTTTTACGTTTAAGTGAATATTGCAAAATCACAAACGGTGAGAAGTGCTAAAATATGAAAATAAATATTAAGATTGTAACGACGATATGACGCTTAAGATATGGATAAAGCGGTTTTTAAAGGCTTGAAAAATAATATTTTGAAGGTCATCGCGACCCAAAAGATTTTGATTGATTTTTCAGAAATAAATATTTAATATTTATTTTTCATTTATATTTCAAAATATAATTTGCATATGAGAGGAGGTTGCGATAAGAAGGGAAAATGGTGGGGGAGAAGGTGGCGAGTGTTTGGCAGGAAAGAGAACACGTCGAAGTTAAGATGTCAAACTTATAACGTAGTTGTCGTGCGAGTGCTGGCAATTTCTTTTATGTAATATATATATATATACATCATATTTAAAATAATATAATACATTTAATTAAAAACAATTTCGCCACTACTCTTCATTTGAGCTATCAGATAACCAATTATATGTATTTAAATATGTTATCTAAATTTCTATTTAGATCACAGATTTTTTATTTATATAGTTATATTATTTACTAGCATGGGTGCCCGGCGTTGCCCGGGTGTTTGGAGGTGTATGCTGAGCAAAAAAAAGGGGGGTAATTTTTTAAACTTTGACCCCTATTATGACCCCTGAAAATTTATTGTTGTGGGCTCAAATCAAGTTATTAAGTTAGATCCATGTCCACGGAAGCTATATCTAAAATTTCAAGTGTGTAGACCCAAAATTGTCGGAGAAGTTTGGTAGAGTTCTCAAAGCTCAAATCGTTGAACTTTGACCCCTTAATCGCCAAATTTCTGGCTAAAAACCGATCACATAGATTTTTCCAAATCTCAGTACCCTGTATATCAAATTTCGAGTCTGTAGACTAAAAATTGACAGAGTTATTTCGTAGGGAAATGTACACATACACACACACACACACACACACACTTTCACTTTTATAGATATATAGATTTAAAATTTGAGTCTGACAGAATGACAAAATTATATTGCAAACCGATATATTAAACAAACGAACTTCAAAGAGACAAATGGACACATAAGTAAAAACAATTTGTATTAGAAAACATTTATTATTCCACGTCTTTTTTTTACAGACCTGACGACTGAGGTTCGCTCCTGATAAAAATTGTTTTTTATAGTCTTAATTTTGACTTCCTTTTTCATAAAAAACTAAAAAAAAATCAAGAAAGAAAAGAAATTTAATTTTATTTTTTCATTAATTTCTTTCTGTGCAAAGCAATTCTTTCAAACTTACTCTGTTTCCAAAATGTTTTTATTTTATTCCCCTCCCCCTTCATTCATTTTACTCCGCATCCTGGCAAGTATTAAAATAAACCATTTATAATATTTATTTATGGATTTATTTACTTATCATTTCTTTTGTATCGGTAAATGAATTCCATTTAAAAAAAACGGTAAAAGTCACGTTAAAGGTGATTAAGTTGGAAAGTAAGTAAAAATTTACCCTTTTTACTTTTATACGATTTCTGATCACTTTGAAAAAGGTGTGTGTGTGTTTTAAAAATGTTTTTTAACTGCTATAATCTCATTTATATATATATATATATATATATATATATATATATATATATATATATATATATATATATAACAACGTGAGTATTCATATCGTGGGTTTGTATTACTGTACACATAGATTCGAAAAAATAGTCAAAAACAAATATATAAATAAATGTTATCAAAGGCAAGATAAGTTACTTTTCTACCTAACTGGATATATTTTTTGTGTTTTTATTCAATGTAATATATTTATTCAGCTCGAAAAACATACAGTGTTTACCGATGTGTTGGAAAATTCAAGATGGCGTCTCACACCCTCTTTAACACCGTAAGTTTGGGAAAAGGTGTTATAAATAAAAAACTATACAAAATACTATTAAAAACCCGCCGAATATATGTCAACCTATGTCACGGTAACATATATTGAGCGAGTTTTTAACAGTATTTTAACAGGGCACATCGTAAAAACTGACCCATTAATTTTCCTGAAGTAAAAACTATATCGTTTTTAAACTTTTAAAACTGTACATTATAAAAAGAAAACTGTTCGAGTGATTTTTTTTTTTTTTACATGGGTGTCACTCAAGGATAAGGGTTAATAGGTATACATTAGTCATTGTGATTTTAGCATAGTAAACAGTGGGAATTTTGTAACTTGGATTACTTGAAAAAGAAAACTGTTCGAATGATTGAAAATGAAAACAAAATAACAATGTAAATATATTGATAAGAAAAAAACAAAAACAAACGAAGTTTCCGTTTCAGGAACCCGAGTTTAATTTTATGTCGTAATCATTCAACTCGTTAGCGGTTTTATTCAGCGATTAGGGATAACCATACGACATATCTAATTACCAAAGCGATTTAAAAAAAAAATTTTTTTTTTTTTTAAACTAAACCTGTTTAGTTTTAATGAACCAATTTTTTTAAATCCAACACTTTAGTTATTTTGAGAGCGTGCAACTGCACCCGAAAGGTTGATTAGGAAACTCCAAATCCTTTTATGACTCGAAAAAAAAAAAAAGGGCTTTTTATCGGCTTAAATGATAAACTAATGTTAAATATTAGTATTTAATATAATGAGATATCAATCTACACAATTTGCCATCGATTCTGAAATAAAATGAAATCCTGACATTGTGATCATTTTTGCAGGTGTTATGTGCCAAATATTGAAATAAGAATGTTTAAATTCAATTATTGTAATTTAAGTCTTTAATTTTAAAGTCGATTTTATTTATAAAATATCTTTTTAGAAATCAATCTCAAAAACAATCTGAACAATAAATCTTTTTTGTTATGGCTAAGTTTTTGTCAAGGGTAGAAATTATAATAGACAAGTATTCATCCATGATGACATTTTACCGATTTCCTGGTTTACAGGTATTCTTGCTAAATTTCTTCGAAAGAATAGTTTAACATTCTGTAAAAGTACCTTCCGTTTTTTTGTACTTCTGCAGAGAAGGTAAAAAACCGATAAAAACTGGATATATTTTTCGTGTTTTTATTCAATTTAACATGTTTATTCAGCGCGAAAAGAATATAGTGTTTACCGATGTGTTGGAAAATTCAAGATGGCGTCTCACACATTCTTTAACACCGTAAGTTTGGGAAAAGGTGTTATAAATAAAAAACTATACAAAATACTATTAAAAACCCGCCGAATATATGTCAACCTATGTCACGGTAACATATATTGAGCGAGTTTTTAACAGTATTTTAACCGGTTTTTTATTTATTACACCTTTTTCCAAACTTACCGTGTTAAAGAGAGAATCGGCCGCCATCTTGAATTTTTCAATACATCGGTAAACACTGTATGCTTTTCGAGCTGAATAAACATGTTAAATTGAATAAAAACACGAAAAATATATCCAGTTTGGTAGAAAAGTAATTTATCTTGCCTTTGATAACATTTATTTGTTATATATTTGTTTTTTGGCAACTTATTCGAATCTATGTGTACAGTAATACAAACCCGAAATAAATTTAAGACCACGAGTGAAATGAGAAAATGAAGAAAATCGCATTTACTGTGTAGTCAGCGGGTTTGGTTGCCATAACAACGTGACGGTAGTGAACGTGTGTGTGTGCGTGTGTGCGCGTTTCGTGTAGTTTAGTTTGGTATAATAGTTTCGTATTTTTTTAATTTGTAAATAAGAAGTTATTAAAAAATTACACCCTTCCAAGATGGACAATAAATAAAGCCATAATATTTTATGGTAAAGGTAAGAGCGTAGAAACGATTGTTTTTTAGGAGATGTGATTATTGGATTAACCAATCAGAAATCGTCTGTGGCACACACATCTCTGTTTTTATAGATATACTAGCATGGGTGCCCGGCGTTGCCCGGGTGTTTGGAGGTGTATGCTGAGCAAAAAAAAGGGGGTAATTTTTTAAACTTTGACCCCTATTATGACCCCTGAAAATTTATTGTTTTGGGCTCAAATCAAGTTATTAAGTTAGATTCATGTCCACGGAAGCTATATCTAAAATTTAAAGTGTGTAGACCCAAAATTGTCGGAGAAGTTTGGTAGAGTTCTCAAAGCTCAAATCGTTGAACTTTGACCCCTTAATCGCCAAATTTCTGGCTAAAAACCGATCACATAGATTTTTCCAAATCTCAGTACCCTGTATATCAAATTTCGAGTCTGTAGACTAAAAATTGACAGAGTTATTTCGTAGGGAAATGTACACATACACACACACACACACACACACACACACACACACACACACACACTTTTATAGATATATAGATTTAAAATTTGAGTCTGACAGAATGACAAAATTATATTGCAAACCGATATATTAAACAAACGAACTTCAAAGAGACAAATGAACACATAAGTAAAAACAATTTGTATTAGAAAACATTTATTATTCCACGTCTTTTTTTTTACAGACCTGACGACTGAGGTTCGCTCTTAATAAAAATTGTTTTTTATAGTCTTAATTTTGACTTCCTTTTTCATAAAAAACTAAAAAAAAAATCAAGAAAGAAAAGAAATTTAATTTTATTTTTTCATTAATTTCTTTCTGTGCAAAGCAATTCTTTCAAACTTACTCTGTTTCCAAAATGTTTTTATTTTATTCCCCTCCCCCTTCATTCATTTTCCTCCGCATCCTGGCAAGATTACTGTACACATAGATTCGAAAAAATAGTCAAAAACAAATATATAAATAAATGTTATCAAAGGCAAGATAAGTTACTTTTCTACCTAACTGGATATCTTTTTTGTGTTTTTATTCAATGTAATATATTTATTCAGCTCGAAAAACATACAGTGTTTACCGATGTGTTGGAAAATTCAAGATGGCGTCTCACACCCTCTTTAACACCGTAAGTTTGGGAAAAGGTGTTATAAATAAAAAACTATACAAAATTCTATTAAAAACCCGCCGAATATATGTCAACCTATGTCACGGTAACATATATTGAGCGAGTTTTTAACAGTATTTTAACAGGGCACATCGTAAAAACTGACCCATTAATTTTCCTGAAGTAAAAACTATATAGTTTTTAAACTTTTAAAACTGTACATTATAAAAAGAAAACTGTTCGAGTGATTTTTTTTTTTACATAGGTGTCACCACTTATCAAGGCCCAGAGGCCACTCAAGGATAAGGGTTAATAGGTATACATTAGTCATTGTGATTTTAGCATAGTAAACAGTGGGAATTTTGTAACTTGGATTACTTGAAAAAGAAAACTGTTCGAATGATTGAAAATGAAAACAAAATAACAATGTAAATATATTGATAAGAAAAAAACAAAAACAAACGAAGTTTCCGTTTCAGGAACCCGAGTTTAATTTTATGTCGTAATCATTCAACTCGTTAGCGGTTTTATTCAGCGATTAGGGATAACCATACGACATATCTAATTACCAAAGCGATTTAAAAAAAAAAAATTTTTTTATTAAAAATAAACCTGTTTAGTTTTAATGAACCAATTTTTTTAAAGCCAACACTTTAGTTATTTTGAGAGCGTGCAACTGCACCCGAAAGGTTGATTAGGAAACTCCAAATCCTTTTATGACTCGAAAAAAAAAGGGCTTTTTATCGGCTTAAATGATAAACTAATGTTAAATATTAGTATTTGCCATCGATTCTGAAATAAAATGAAATCCTGACATTGTGATCATTTTTGCAGGTGTTATGTGCCAAATATTGAAATAAGAATGTTTAAATTCAATTATTGTAATTTAAGTCTTTAATTTTAAAGTCGATTTTATTTATAAAATATCTTTTTAGAAATCAATCTCAAAAACAATCTGAACAATAAATCTCTTTTGTTATGGCTAAGTTTTTGTCAAGGGTAGAAATTATAATAGACAAGTATTCATCCATGATGACATTTTACCGATTTCCTGGTTTACAGGTATTCTTGCTAAATTTCTTCGAAAGAATTGACATAAACAATACTTCAACTAAATACGTATATTTCATGCAATAATGACTTTTATTTCTTCTGACTTTTCCTAAACTAAACATAAAACATCGGTTAGGGTTAGTTTAACATTCTGTAAAAGTACCTTCCGTTTTTTTTTTGTTTGTTTTGTTTTTTTGTACTTCTGCAGAGAAGGTAAAAAACCGATAAAAACTGGATATATTTTTCGTGTTTTTATTCAATTTAACATGTTTATTCAGCTCGAAAAGAATACAGTGTTTACCGATGTGTTGGAAAATTCAAGATGGCGTCTCACACATTCTTTAACACCGTAAGTTTGGGAAAAGGTGTTATAAATAAAAAACTATACAAAATACTATTAAAAACCCGCCGAATATATGTCAACCTATGTCACGGTAACATATATTGAGCGAGTTTTTAACAGTATTTTAACCGGTTTTTTATTTATTACACCTTTTTCCAAACTTACCGTGTTAAAGAGAGAATCGGCCGCCATCTTGAATTTTCCAATACATCGGTAAACACTGTATGCTTTTCGAGCTGAATAAACATGTTAAATTGAATAAAAACACGAAAGATTTGCCTTTGATAACATTTATTTGTTATATATTTGTTTTTTGGCAACTTATTCGAATCTAATTTAAGACCACGAGTGAAATGAGAAAAAGAAGTCAGCGGGTTTGGTTGCCATAACAACGTGACGGTAGTGAACGTGTGTGTGTGCGTGTGTGCGCGTATTTCGTGTAGTTTAGTTTCGCATAATAGTTTCGTATTTTTTTAATTTGTAAATAACAAGTTATTAAAAAATTAAACCCTTCCAAGATGGACAATAAATAAAGCCATAATATTTTATGGTAAAGGTAAGAGCGTAGAAACGATTGTTTTTTAGGAGATGTGATTATTGGATTAACCAATCAGAAATCGTCTGTGGCACACACATCTCTGTTTTTATAGATATATAGATAGATAGATATAGATAGATATAGATAGATAGATTTGTACTCTATATTCAAAATACATTTGAAAAAATATGCAAAACTTATGGTGAACTTCAGAGATTAATATTGTCAAAATGATATCCTCATACCATGCTCTCTAGCTATACTGAAGATACGGAAGACGTTATTTTGTTTTTGTTTCGCTCTTTACGCTCCAATTATCACTCACGCACACACATTTGCACACACACACACACACACACACACACACACACACACACACACACACACACATATATATATAAATGTTTAGAGGTACAGAATTTATATATAGTTTTGAAAATAATACGCGGAAGTTTCTCGAGAGCTCTTTCGCCTATCATCTCATCAGGAGAAAATCGATAGCGTAGAAAATAATATTGTGTCGAAAATAAAGAGTTCTAATGGGGAACTTATTAAATGTGCTAAAAGTACGGGGACACTAAAATGAATTTATTAACGTTTAAAAACGATTAAAATATTGGCACAACGAGGGAGGGGACCCCCCCCCCCAAAAAAAAAAACCCGGAGAAAAGATTCAAAGTTCTCCAAAGAGAAACAATGCGTTAGATGTTTCCTTTTGCCGGCACAAAGAAGGTTGACGCACCGCAATAGAGACAGACTCCAAAATCTCTCTCTCTCTCTCTCTCTCTCTCTCTCTCTCTCTCTCTATATATATATATATATATATATATATATATATATATATATATATATATATATATATATATTCCCCAAACTTTTGGCCTTGATGGAGAGGAGACTAAAACTTGCTGCTATGATTTCAAATGCTATGAAATAACAGTAAGGGGAGATTTGATTCCAAATATTTCTCATATATTATATCCCCCCTCTTTTGGAAATAGGGTACGATTATGAATATCTCCAGTATCAAATAATACTTATGCACTGCGAAATTTACTTTATATATGAAAACCAATATTACTTTTCATGGTCGCATTTTTCTATGTAATCCATGATTTTTCCTGGCTTTGCTTTGTAATAATATTTTATTTTTTTGTGTTCAAAATCATCTTTTTTATTCATTTGATTGGTAATGAATGCTGAATTATTTCTTATGAAAGAATTTATTTTTCTAAAATATCATGAGGGAATATATTTTTTCAAATATTTATTGTTAAATATTTTTCAAAGCAATAACTTTTATGTTTTCTATGAAGTTCAATAAATTTTTCTATAGATCTCAATAAATAATTTTTAAGGTAAACTCAACAGTAAAAGCAGTAAATACCATTCCAAGATATAAATAAATATAAGAAATAGTAAAAAAAAAAAAGTAGAATTTTCAAACAAATATTTGGAACACACTAAAAAACTAAAAATAATCCATTTTTTAATTAAACCAGCGAAATATAAAAATTTAAGTCCACAAATATATTTTTTATTTGAATAATTATTAAAATAACCTTCATGAGTTTAAATTTTAAATAATCAATTCAGAAATAAGCCGATAGCAAAAAGTAAATTATATTTGAACAAATCTTGAGAACCAGTCTAAAAATTGAAAATAATAATAAAGTTCTTGGAATTTCTTTTAGTATTTGATTAAAAAATCAGTATGAATAGAAATAAGAAAGATCAAGAAGGTACTCATCCCTTTAGTTGACTTTTTAAATGAAAAATTCCATTTCAGTCTAATTTTTTTTTTGTCCCTATAAACATGCATAGAAGTAATGAACGGATATATTTTGATCAAGTGTATATGTATATATTTGTAGTCAATTTTGATCCAGAATAATTCTTAACTTGGATTCCTAATAATTTTATGAAAATAATGTTCAAAAATTATTTATGCAGTCGTCTGCTTTCAATAAAATCCTCCCACAATCATCTTCCAATGTTATCTCTTTTCACTCTTTTATTCTCTCTATTACACTCCCCTCCTCTCTCTCTTTGATTTCTCTTTTTCTCTCTTTGGATTTCCTCCCCATTTCTCCTTACTTCCTTTTACTTTCATTTAATGTTTCTCCCCAAAAGTTGTCATTATTACAAACAATTCGTATTGTGGCGAAACAGTAAGATAAAAGACGCAATTAAATAAATAAAGAAAAAGAAGGAAGACAAAAAGAGAGAAACAGAATTAACGGGCGAATTAACTAAGCGAAAAATGGCATGCGAGCGACATTTTTATTATGATGTATGAAGGTGTCGACGACGTGGTAAAACTTTAATAAAAAAGGATACTCTTTTCTTTTCTCCTGCTATGTACTGACACCAAGATAAACGACACTCAAAACCCCTCCCTGTCGTTAGCGTTATAATCAGAGAAGAAAATAAATAAATCTCTCTATATGATCGTTGTTAATTTAAATAATAAAAATCATAAGGTCTTAGCTTTTCTTTATATTTATTTATAAATTATTTGTATATACAAAAATAATATTTATTACAATAAAAGAATAAGATAATACAGTACCAAATGCTGATCGCGCTTAGTTTCGTCTGTTTGGTTCATTCTTGAGTTGTTGGTACATTGCGCAGGCCCCCTTCGTTTAATATCAAGTGAATGGTTAATGTTGGCTGTTTTATTTTGAACAATTTACAAGCACACTCAATTTTCTCAACCCATTCCACAACAGACTATCCAGTTGCACATACATGAATCGATGGATCTCTGATATTAAGCAGATGTTGTATCGGTCGTTTTCCTTTTAACAAGGAGTCACCAATTATCAAGGTGAAAAAGTCACCCGAAGATAAGGATTATATTAAACATAAAATAAAACCGAAATAGCTTGTAATACGAAATGGAAAACTCTCAAAACTCCGTAATTCACGCCAATAAATATCAGCTTCGACGTTTTTCTCAGTTCTCAAAGACTTAACTCTCTGTTCTCCTCCGATTCGTTCAATATAAAGCAGTTATTCATATCATATGCTAATAAATTTCACGTATAAAAATCCAGCTACAAGCAAAACTTTGTTTCCTTCCGCGATTCCTGGACCTGATATGCCAAACAGATGCGTTACTGCTTATGTGAATAGTTCCTTCTATTAAAAAAACACACTTATATGACATGTTAATGAGCAGTAAAACATTGATTAACATAAGTTACACACACACAAACTCTATAAGAGAATCCAAAACTATGGATTTAAATTAAAAACAGGTGATGTAATTTATTATAGAAAGCGATAAAATGTAGTTATCTCTATATAAATAAAATGAACTCATTTTTTCCCCTCCGACTTTGACGTTTATAGGACTGCACCTGTATACATTTGGTGCAGCCGTATCATTCACAAACTGAATCACGACATCTGCCGTATGTTATAGGGTTATTACATATCAAGGATCTCGCTGATCACAGTTTCCTATATTCTGTCTGGTGAGAGTCCACTGTAAAAATCGGTTACATTTAATGGAAGTAGTAAAGTAAACTCTCTCTAACAAATTCATCCTACCACCGCCACTCACTTACACCGTACCAGAACGTTCACAGGAGACATTTAAAACCGATCACCGGTTAGAATTTATCTAAAAACTGGACTGGACTTACACTGAAACGAACCACGCTTACTTTGCCATTGGTTAGCATAAAACATAAACACAATTTATAAAGCATTTATTATAATAAAATTAGATTCAAACAGAACACAATCCGTTACCTGGAATTGAATTCACAATTACATTACTTCGATTTCGTTATAACCCGCGTGGTTAAAGTTTAATGAAAACCTGAATTGACATTTACGTGAAACGCACCAAACTTACTTACTTACACAAACACAACTTCCGTTTCGCTCTTTCCTTACGTGCTTTTTTGCTTTCTTTCTTTCTTACCTTTCGTTGTCTTTTTGCTTTATGGGTGATGGTGCTGGGGTACTTCCCTATCTTTATCTTTCCTTTCGGTCTTTCCTTCTTTCTTTCTTTTCTCTCCATTTTCTGCTCTTTCCATTGTTAAAACGAAACGAAACAACCGGATATTCCAGGTTTTACTTACACTCTATCACTCTACGACTATTACTTGTGTATCCAACTCTATTTGTGCCAGTAAAAAAAAGTAACATTTATTGCTTTTGGTAATAATTATTAATTGCTTATTTCTTTTGTTTTTCACCCTTTTTTTAGACTAACCATTCTTTAATCTCACTATAAAATCGATTTTTCCAACTACATTTTAGGTGGGGGGGGGGCATTTCAACCTCCGAAGGGGGTTTGTATTACTGTACACATAGATTCGAAAAAGTTGTCAAAAAAAAAAAAATACATAACAAATAAATGTTCTCAAAGCCAAGATCAGTTACTTTTCTGCAAAACTGGATATCTTTTTGTGTTTTTATTCAATGTAACATATTTATTCGGCTCGAAAACCATACAGTGTTTACCGATGTATTCGAAAATTCAGGAAGGCGTCTCACACCCTCTTTAACACCGTAAGTATAGAAAAAGGTGTTATAAATAAAAAAATATACAAAATACTATTAAAAACACGCCGAATATATGTTAACCTATGTCGCATTAACATGTATTGAGCTTTTTTTTTTTTACAGTATTTCATTAGGTTTTTTATTTATAACATCTTTTCCCAATTCAATGTAACATGTTTATTCAGCTCGAAAACCATACAGTGTTTACCGATGTATTGGAACATTCAAGATGGCGTCTGATTCTCTCTTTAACACGGTAAGTGTGGGAAAAGATGTTATAAATTTTGTATAGTTTTTTATTTATAACACCTTCTTCCATACTTACGGTGTTAATGAGGGTGTGAGACGCCATCTTGAATTTTCGAATACATCGGTAAACACTGTATGGTTTTCGAGCTGAATAAATATGTTACATTGAATAAAAACACGAAAAATATATCTATCCAGTTTGGCAGAAAAGTAACTTATCTTGGCTTTGATAACATTTATTTGTTATATATTTGTGTTTTTGTTTTTTTTTCACAACTTTTTCGAATCTATGTGTACAGTAATACAAACACCCATTTTGTGTTTTATATAGATAAAGTTTGAATGTTACTGTTTTGATTATATTCGTTGGGGGGGGGGGACAATTAAATAATTAAGAAAGATTAAAATGAAGCGAAATTTAAGTTTCCGTTCCATTTTTACAACAACCGTAAAACAGTGCATACTCAGCAAGTTTTATCGTATTTTATTTATTTTTTGCATAATTAATGATGGAAGTATTTCTCTGTTTATTTTCTTAACATCTGTTAAAAAAAAAAAAAAAAAATTTGTACATTCTCTTGAAAAAAAAAATCAAACTTTTCTCTACTTTCACATGTGTTCCATTTTAACAAATTGAGCCACAGCAACGCGTGGCCGGGTACAGCTAGTTAAATAATAAGATACGATACTTGTAGATTAGATCCAGAGTGCTTGAGAACGTGTCTTAAATCAAATTTTCTTCGTCTGTCAAATTGCTATAATGTATTTGTACCTAACACGCACAGTTTTCGAGCTCTTCTAAATGAGATATTAAAAAGGAAAAGGATTGGATCTGAACTACTGAATGCCAAGAGGCATTTGAAGATAGATTCTTACATCAGAATTATTCATGATGCACTATAATACAGATCTGGAAATCACTCTAGCTACTAATGCCTACTTCTTTCGATGTTGAGACTTACATATTACACACAATCGAACATGGATCACTAAAGCCATTATCCATTATAAATGCTACGATCTGCAGAAAAAAACACTCACAGAAAATAGAACTAATAATTATGTGGCGAAGATTGTGGGAACGCAGGCTTACCTCTTAAACGGCCTCGGTGTGCGCTTTGTCGCAGCGTCATGATGCTGAAAAGGGTCCAAGATGGCGCCTGCGGCCTTATATAACAATGCAGTCTCACAGAATCTCGTGTACCCTCGCGCACATATGCAAATTTGGAGGACTCTGTCTTTTATAAAAACAGGCCACTAGAACAGATGGGGACAGACGTGAAAACAAGTCTACGGAAAGTACCGACGGACGACGCTGCTGCAGTGAGCTAAGGTTTTGTGTACTCTTTTTTACAGTAAATAAATTTCATAGATTCGTCCCTCGAAGCCATTTGTTCTGTAGACTGTTCATAAGACATTAATTAGGACTACCAACGCATACTGTAAATAGATAGACAACGATTGTCTGCAATTATAATTCTAAAATTAAATTTATTCCATCTACAAAAAAGGTTTATGCCAACAGATTGTTTAGACTTATCCTTAGATACAATGAACCCCTTCAAGATACACTGATTGGCTCTGCAAACTGAAATGTAGGTAAAATATATAGATTATAACACTGCTGCGAGCCACCCGTAACACTCGAGATCAAGAAATGGCACTAAATGACGAATCTATAAAAAAGTAAAAATAATTTTTTTTTAAATTCAATCTGTGATTAACTAGTGATGTGTGCGATCAAGGAATTATACCAACAGCATTACAGAGGATAATAATAAAAGAATTTCCCAGAATAACAAGAATTTAAATTCACATGAAAAGTTACGTGTATTGGACAAATATGGAGAATCTAGTAAAAGTATATAAAGATCGTGCTTCGGCAACAAAAACACATTGACTTCGCTGGCTCACTGGATTGTTTGTGAAAAACAGTTCCTCTAAATGGACGAAAATTTTGAGGTGTAAAAACAATCGCATATGTAACCACTAATATTTTACATGCAGTATTCGCCTGGTTCGGGGTCAGTAATTGCATTGTGTCAGAAAATAGAACGCAATTCACATCTAGTAAATTCAGATACTTTTATTAACCTTTACGTAGTTGAACATATCACGATCGCTTCATATCAACCAAGAAATAATGATCATGCAGAACATTTCTTGAACACGTTTAAGAGACCTACTTACAAGTCTTAAAAATAAAACTGCAATAGAAATCCCCAAGAACGACAGGGTTTCGAGTTTTATTTTTGACAACTTTTAATTCCAGATTGTTTATCCCTTTTGAAAACTTGCCTAACCATAATTGATGGAAAATCCCGAGGATTCGGTTCAAATTTTACAAGAGTATCATTCTTTGTAGTTTCGTCTTTTTTCAATTTTTGAGTGGATTATCAGCGATTGCAAACTAACAAATTTAACCAAAATGCAAAATTTCAATAATTAAAGATTTTTAAGGGTGCTCAGTTTCTGATACAAAACCCTAGTAAATCGATCCCCCTTATTGGAAATACCCAAGGGAAACACGAAATCAGATTATTGCCAGTACGTTTGGGAGAGGTTCTTTTCTTTTTTTTTTTCAATATTTTCAGCAGATGTTTATTGATTTAACATTCAGCTACCAGATTTTGCAAAGTTTTTTTAAATGCCAAAAATTCAATATTTAAAGAATTTTTATGGGTTGCTCAGTTTCTAATATAACGTAAGTAGATATAGATGTTTGTGGTGGTTTCACGATGAAACTTGTTATAACTTAGTGTAATAATGTTAATTTTTAAGTAAAAATAATATTTAGGTTTAAATATGAATTCCTAAACTCATTACGCTCTAACTAATTTAGGTGACTGAAATAGAAATTTCATTAGTCACTGAATAAATATACGTTAAATTTCATGCGAATATTTTATTTCCTGAATAGTAAAAACGTGATTCACAATGATTGCTTTACTGCTAATATCCATTTTCGATGAATATTTGATAGAAAAGCGACCACATGTAGTTAATTTAAATTAAATTTTAATCACATGATTACATTTTCAATAACCACGTGATTAAATTTTACCCATTTAAAATTTGTGAAACATTTCTAATATACCTATATTGTACACACATTCTGTTTGCATTAAGCGAGACATAAAGTTCCTTTTAGTGATGTCACGTGACTGGCGAATCATCGGCGAGTGGTGATATTCCCCCCCCAAAAAAATGGCCCCATCGTTACAAAGAAAACCACCTAATTTATTAAATAAAAAATAAGTATAATGTTATAATTAAAAAGAGATATATAAAAACACGCATGGGTATGATGAAAATACTATATCAAAATGTCTAAGCAATCGGTCCAGTGGTTGTTTAGATTATTGGTTACGAACAAACATACATTTTATATTTTTATTTATATAGATTAGAAACTATATTTTTAATTTTTAGCATAAAAATCCAAAGATCCCAGTCTTCTTCTTACTCATCCAATGGAGGTCTGGTTAATACTTTCTCTCCTTGGTCTTTCCATCCTCCTTAACTCTCCTGGATTATTTGGCATGGTATCAGTTGATACTGTAAAATATTTAGGGAGGGGATAACTTACTAATTATACTGTTTCAGTTTTCTTGATTCCATGTAGTGTTTCTTTGGGTTTTATCTCTGTAGCAGTTACTATATCTCCGGCTCATGTTTATTAGTCTCTGCATTCAAGAGTTTTCCTTAATATTTCAGTCGTTGTCATTATTGTTATCCATTGAATTTTCTCGGCCATTCTTCTGATTCCAATCTTTTCGATTCTTTTTTCAAATTTTTCGGAATTGTTCTCAATGCTCCTCCTATTATTGACGTTATCCTAACCTTCTTTATCTTCCATGTCTTTTTCAGCTCTCCGGCTAGCTCTGTATGTTTGCTCTGCTTCTCAGTCTGCTTGATGTTCACTCTGTGGTCTGCTGGAACAGCAAAATCTACGATTTGGCAGGACTTTTCCTTCTTGTTAATTATTATGACATCCTCTCTTCTTGCTTTGATGGGTTTATCTGTTTGTGCATCCATGTCCTATAGGACTTTATGATTTTAGTTTTCAAGTGTTTCTGCCGGTCTGTGCTTATAACATTTGTCTGTGTGTTGTTTGCATAATTTCCAGTCTACTGCCTTCCCCACTTGATCGTGCCTATTCTTGTATTCTTTTAGGAATAGTTTTTTGCATTTGCTTATGTGGTTTATTGTTTCGTCTCTTTGTCCACATAATCTGCATTTATTTTTTTCCTGTGTTTTGTTGATCTTTGCTTTAGTGTGCCTGGTTCTCATCATGTAATCTTATGTGGCTGTTATTAGGGATTCAGTTTCTCTATTTAGTTTTCCTTCTTGTAGCCATGTCCAAATGTTTTTGTTAGTTTAATCTTTTGTCATCCTCATGAATTGTCTGTGTAGCTGTTTCCTTTCCCATTTTTCTTTTCTCGATTTATCCCTTACCTCTCTACTTTCTGTCTTGTTCATTTTTCCACTGTCTCTTGCAGCGACAATTACCCTTTCAGTATTCTGCATCATGTATTTTTCTAATTCATTTTTTCTTTGTCATTTACTGTCATGACAGTCTTATATACAAACCCGTCTTCTTCCCCCGTTTTTTCTTTTTACGTATAATCGGTTAGTATCACCCTTTGGATGTAGTGCATGGTCACAAGTTTCCTGGTGTTCTGGTATAGATGCTTCAGTTCTTCTTTGATCCACCCTTTAAAAAGTTCGGAGTATCTTATTAGTGACTGCCTATATGTTTATATCTTTATTTGGTTTCTATTATATAGTTCAGTTTTTAGGAGATATTTTGTTCTTCAAATTTTCTCTTTCATTTCTGTTGCTTTGATGATGTCTGCTTCCAGAACTCCCAAGTATTTGTAAGTGTCATGTTCACCTAGTGCCCTTGTCTCTGCTTGGTTGGATAGTTCCATACTTTTCGTTGCAAACCAGTTTTCCTCTTCTCGCAACATGCAGTGGGCACTTTTCCATACCAAATTCCATCTGAATATCCTGGCTAAAGATTCTAGTTGAGTTTCTTAGCATCTCTAGTTCCTTTTTGGTTCTTGCAAAAAACTTCAGGTCGTCCACATAAATTAGGTGGGTCATTCTTTCATCTGCATAAGCGAACTTTTATCTGACTTGTCACTTTCTTAGTATATTGTTAGGAGGTGACGATGGGCCAGTGGTTAAGGACAAAGACTGGCGATCTGAGTATTCCAAGTTCGAATTCAGTTCGTTCCACAAAAATCATTTTCAATTAGAATGTTGGCAATCTTTTCGTGGTTCGTCTTGTAAGTACCCAAAGTCTCTCTAGAAATAATGCTGATTAAAAAATTCAGGAAAACCAATGCCAACAATAGAATCTTTGGATTCATACAATATGATGATAAATATATTGTTAAGAGGTCCCATGGCTATGGTTAACAGTAGTGGTGATAGGGAATCCTCTTGGAAGATTCCTCTTTGTATTTTTTTTTATCTCAGTTATGTATTGCTTATTAGTTGTCAGTTCAAGTAAACCCTGAGCAAATATTTAAAAAATAGTGTTCTGTATCCTCAAGCCATCCAGCAGGTCCCCAGATTTTGGACGGGTGCACCTCCTTTATAATAGAGGGCAGATTTTAAAAAGTAAAAAGCTGTTCACCATGATGAAATTATGCATAAAATATGAAGAAAAGTAAAAACAAATACTGGCAGGCCGTCACCGAGGAGAAAATGGACGCCTCAACCCGTTTATACACCGGACAAGTAATAGTGTAAACCTTCCTGTTTCTGAAAATGGAACTCCAGCCATGAAAGTATAACCATCAGGCCTTGATAGTAGAAATTCTGGCCCCCAAATAAAATAGAAACCTCCAGATTGTAGATCAACATCACGAAACAAGAGCCAACAGAATAACCTCCATCACGAAACTAGCCAAACATTTTAAACAAGTCTCTTACAAATGTAGATAGAATCAGAAAATAAGTTTGCTACAGAAATAGCACAAATAAATCGCCACAAATACACCTGGAAGAATAAGCCAATCAACAGCATGTCAAGTATTTTTTGGGTGAATTCACCAAGGACTATATAGATAAGAGAGCCTCTATAGGCTAAAAAGATAATTGCTCCACTATTATCAGGATAATATTATTATGGCTATATGAGGTCAAGGATTGAGACAATGCTTTTAAGAAGATGAGTGGTCTCAGCAATGACAACAAATGCCAGTTCTGCCACACAGATGTAGAGAGTGTGAGGTATCTAAGGTTCTGCTGGGGGATGGCTACTTTACAATGCGACACAGTGGAGTGTGTAAATATCTCTGCTGGACCAGCTGTAAAAAGTTGAATATTGAATGCAGTACATACATCAGAAATAACAGTGGGAATTAAGTTATGCACCATTCAATTCTTACAGCTACTTATCTAGAAAACAGAGTTATTAAACCTGCTATAGCGTGTGCGAACAAGAAGGGGAAAGAAGTAAAGATGTTGTCCCCAATGATGGTTGGTTAAACAGAGCTAAAAAGGAAATAAATAACGAAATAACACAACATGAAAAGAAACTGGAATATTAGGAAAACCGAGAAGGCTAATATGCTTGCCAGGCGGCTAGCCTTAAACTCCACATCGGATCCAGCAAACCACTCCCTCCCTTACTTTTCTTTGCGGACAGACGCCATGCTAGATGATCTGAAAATCAACCCTTCTCAGGTGCATGGTATCATAAAAAACCTAGACACCTCAATAGCATGTGGACATGATCTCATCCCGGCTGTTCTATTGAAAAAAAAATGCTCTGCCAAGGTTGCTCCAGTTCTCTCCAAACTTTACAACAAATGTCTTAACGAATCTTGCTTTCCTGACTGCTGGAAAACTGCTTCTGTGGTATCAGTTTTCAAGAATTCTGGTGAAAGAACTGACCAATTAAATTATTGCTCCATGAGCCTCCTCCCACTTTTCGCCAAAATATTTGAGTCCATAATTAACCAAGTTCTAGTTCATCACCTTACAGCTACTAAACTTCTGACCGACCAACAATATGGATTTACAACAAATATCCTAACTCTAATCTCTGAACATATATACCATACACTGCACAAAGCAGGGGAGGGTAGAGCGGTAGCTCTAGATATATCTAAGGCTTTTGACAGGGTTTGGCATGATAGTCTTCTCGGGAAAATCAGTTCATATGGTATCACTGGATGAATACATAACATAATTAAATCCTTCTTAAATAAGAGAAGCATTCAGGTTCTCTTCGACGGTCGTACATCTAAACAATATGATATAAATGTGGGTGTACCTCAGGGGTCTATCCTTGGACCTTTATTATTTCTAATATATTCATAAATGACCTCCCTGATAAAATTGTTTCTGAGATGGGTATATTTGCTGATGACACCACGCTCTATAACAGGCACAAGGGGAAAACAAATGAACACATATTTAAGAAAATGGCAGAAAAACTAAACGAAGACCTCCAGTCTGTAGTGGAATGGGGTCAAGAATTGATGGTCACATTCAATGCTGCCAAGACTAAGCTTGTTCCCTTTAATAATTACAAAAAACCTTCTCAACCATCAATAACTATGACTAAAGATATATTACCTGAAGTTACTTCTTTCAAACTCTTCGGCTTAACGTTCACAGGTAACATGAGTTGGAACAGATACATTAAGTGCGTTGCCAGAGCCGCTGTGAGGAAGGTGGGCTCTCTATACTGTACTAGAAAGTTACTTCCGCCTGGAAGTATCCCTAACCTCTACAAGGCCACCATTCGCCTATGTATGGAGTATTGGTGTCACATTTGAGCTGGTGCATCTGCTATTAGTCTCTCACTCCTGGACAGGGTTTTAAAGAGAGTCACCAACCTGATAGGTCCTGAACCTAAGCTTCAACCTCTGTTCCATCGACGAAATGTTGTATCTCTCTGCCTGTTCTACAAGTATTTTAATGGTGGATGCTCCAACGAACTGCATGTACTTGTACCCCCTCGACGTAAATACCCCCAACAAACCTGACAAGCAGCAAAATCCCACCCCTACACAGTAGAGATATGTAGGTGTAAGAAAGCCTTCTACTCCAATAGTTTCTTCCCCAGAACTGCTAGACTTTGGAACTCCCTTCCGGTATTCTGCTTTCCCAACTGTACTGACATGCAGAAATTCAAATGTAATGTGAACAGACAGCTTGCTACTCAACTCCCTACATAGTATCCCTGCAACTTATGGCCCCGATAGTAGCCCCCTACATCAAAATGGTACTGTGCCTTGTTTGGGGTGAAAATTGAATAATAAAAAAATCCATCATTCCAGAAATTATACGAGCAACTGGACTTATGAAAAAGAATTTCAAAAACTACCTGGCAAATATACCAGGTGATTAAGTGCAAAAGAGATTCAAACAATTACACTTAAAGGGGTGGTTAGAATTTTAAAAAGATCCCACAGTTGGAATTCATCAATGTTCACAATTACGGCATATCAACTATTCTGGGGGGAGTTATAACAACTAAACCGAACGTATCTTTTTTATCTTATTCCTTTATTTCTTGGCCGTATCCTTGAGTGGCTTGCGTCCCACCGTTCGTCACATCTGGAAACAAAAGCTTTCTCAACATATAGCAAAAGACGCAAGTTTTTATGCATTAATGAACAATTCAGCCACAATGATTTCACTGCTGATCGAAGTCACGTTGTCGTTTCTCGTTACTTTAAAAAGAAGGGTGTGTCAGTATTTGTGACACTTACGTCACCCACGCGTCGTCCAGTGGTGGAATGACCCCGGTTGTCGGTTCTGGTGTTTCCTCGGCGATGATGTCAACGGCCGGTTTCCTGAAACAGACTTGTCATGCAAAACAATTGAAAGGACCAAGTCAACAAGCGTTTCCTTTTGTACAAACTTCCTTGTATTTCGACAACAGTACAATCGCAGCTAGCTGTTCAGTTAGGGACTGGCCACTTGTTAACTGCGAGGTTTCCTCTTCTCTCTCCGACAGAAAACTCAATTATCTACGTGACAGGGTCAATCGATGGGGGGAATCTTCGTTCGTCGGACCCAAGGAAGCAAAGCTCTCTCTCTAACTCTGACTGTCAATCTCTCAAGGCTCGCTGCTTATATTGTGGGGGCGTGGACTGGGTCTCTTCCCGTTTCAGGTCGTTGGCCAATCAGAATTAAGGGATCACTGTCCGTCAAATCTTCGCCAGGCGGCCTATACCCAAAAAAGGAGCTGTCTTTCTTTCTCTGTTGGCATTCGGGTGTTCTCTAATGGAACTTGACAGGTCGTAAAAACAGAGATGCCCAACTTAATTATTTTTGAGAGGACATAAAAACAGCTGAATCCGATTCCACAAAGGCCACGTGTCTTTTCAATAGGGTCACTTATCGCCCAGCTGTTGGTCGACACTGTTTGCTTTGTACATCGGAATTTCATTGGTATCCTCGCCACCCACGGGCTGTCATGGCCAATTTAACGTCATCACGTTCTCCCACCATAAGTTATGATCTTATCTTTTTTCTCTGTCTTTCTTTCTCTTCCTTTCGTCGTTTACAGCTGCCTTTTTTCCCTTTCTTTTTCCACGGGTTCACCGCTAGGCGCTACTCTTGGCCTTTTGGTCAGGATCAAAGTGCAGCATCTGTTCTTCGGATGCCGCACTTCCATTTCTTGTTCTCTTTCGGTGGAGGAGAAATCCTTCACGACTGGGACAACTCCTATTTTTGTACCCTTGAGCGTCTCTCAATTTAGCTATGATCTTAGCCACCATTTGCTTATTCTCGTCGCCTCTATGAGAACTCTCCCCGATCCATTTTCCATGGGATCCACAGAGAGACTTTCTTCGATTAGCTCTCTCTCTCTCTCTCTCTCTCTCTCTCTCTCTCTCTCTCTCTCTCTACTACCCAGACTTAGACTCTCTTGATCTCGTCTGAATCTTCCCTCAAATCATATTCCTCGAATGATTCTGTGACGTTGAAATCTGAAGATATCAACAACTGTTCTGCATCAATATTATGACACTTTTGGTAAACAAACAACCTGCCCGTGCTTATGACTTCTTATTTAAAAAAACCCGAATGAACTCCGATTCTCAATTCTATATATCGCACTGGCCACAACTGCCAGTCTGTCTACGTCAGCCCATTATACAACAGTATGAGATAGTAGGTGACTTTCTGGTATCAGTTAGAACCAAATGATAAGAAAATTGGATAAAAAGTAAAATACATGCGTATTTTATCCATCCTGTAATTTATGTAATGTATTTTTGACAGCTTAGATAACTAAACCTTATGTATTTTTGTCTCCTTTTGTAACTAACCCAAGATGAAAAAATACAAGAATCCAGAGAACAACAACAAAAAAGACGCCTTGAAATATTAATAAGCTTTCTGGTGCTATGAAATTGTATCTTGCTTATTTTTATTTAATTATTGATTATTTTTTGGCATGGTAATAAAGTGTGGTCCTGGGGACACACATGGTAAAGTTTACAAAAAGACATAATTTACACATTCTTATTTGTTATATTTCCTAGAATATGTCTCCGAAATTTAATGATTGGTTCATTAGTTTAGAAGTAGAATTCTTATAGCGATAAAAGGAGGACTAACTCTAAATAAATAAAGTATAGTTATCACCCTTTATAAATCCTTAAAGAAAGACTTCTAGTGGGGAACCTAAGATAAGATGGCAGCTTCGCCAGACACTGAATTTTTCTGCAAATAATTTAATGCTATCCAATTATCCTGACATCACAATTTCTCCGAACACAAGAACTTTATATATATATATATATATATATATATATATATATATATAGCATTTCTATTTCTGCCATTACTCGAACTAAAGGTAGATTCCATGAACAAAGCTTCTTTCTTAGAACTGCACGCCAGTGGAACTCTCTTCCGTTAGCCTGTTTTCCAGCTGACTACAATTTGGTAGTTTTCAAGTCCAACGTAAACAAATTTTTGATGAACCGTCCACTTAATTAATCCAATTTACCAAATTTCCACTACTAACGATTACTACGATATTATCCCATTGACTACTATACACTCAATAACCCTTATCCTCGAGTGACCTCTGGGCCTTGATAGGTGGTGACTCCTATGTAAAAAACATAAATAAATAAAGGAACTAAAATATTCTTCCTCCTACCACTCAGATTTCAGAAATAGAGAGATAGATCAGAGAGCAATGAAATAACGAAATACTTTTATTCATATTCCAGGGAAGGCTACCGGTTGCCATCGCCGAAAAATCACTGGTAACAGCTGATGCAAGAATTCGGAGTGAATGATTATAATAAAGAGAACAGGAATATTGACAGAATTTTCAGTCACTCAATCAATGTCAGTCAGAAATTACTGGTAATGGATTGTCCAATAACTCCAAGGAATAATAATACAATGAATGGCTCTCGTCTTCAGGAGGCCTCAAGTTTTGACAAGCTTCTGGGCTTGACCATTACTCCTGATCTTAAATGGAACACGTATATCAAATCTGTTGCCAAGGCCGCTGGAAAAATGGTCGGATCTTTCTATCGATCCAGTAGATATCTCGCTGCTGATGCTATTCTCTACCTATATAAGAGCCAGGTACGTCCAAGGATGGAATACTGTTGCCACATCTGGGCAGGAGCTGCTAGAAAGGACTTGTCCTGCCTTGATAGAGTTCAAAATAGACTTCGTAGCCTCGTAGGAGATGTCCTTTTCTCCTCCTTGCAACCTCTATCTCACAGAAGAGATGTTGCGAGTTTGTCTCTGATGTATCGTTATTTTCATGGAAAGTGTTCAACTGAGCTTCAATCTATGGTCCCCCCTTGCCAAACTTTCACAAGAAACACTCGTCTAGCTGTAAACACTATCAATAATTTCCCCCACTCTTTATCTGTGCCTAAACCTAAACGTAGATTCCATGAACAAAGCTTCTTTCTTAGAACTGCACGCCTGTGGAATTGTCTTCCGTTTTCCTGCTTTCCGGCTGACTACAATATGGTTGTGTTCAAGTCTAAAGTAAATAAGTTCTTGATGAGCCGTTCCATATAAGTTATTAAATTTACCAAATTTTCATTACTAATGATTACTATATTGACCAATTTCTACTGTACACTCTTTAACCCTTATCCTTGAGTGGCCTCTGGGCTTTGATAATGTGGTGATGCCTTTGTAAAAAAAAAAAAAAAAAAAAAAAAAGGAAATTTGCTGTCACTCCAAGGAACACTACTTGTTTTTATCAGTGAGCGATAATTAATAGAAATACATGCGATAATTCCATATCAATAAGTCTTAATAATAATAAATGAAATTACCAGTAATCCTATAATCTACCCCAAAAGATTATCCGTTGATACCAACCTAGATTGTTACCATAGAAAATAGGCGCGAAGTGTTACAGAGGATGGAAAGACTGAGGAGAGAGAACATCATCCAGATCTTCACTGAAACGCGATGAAAGCACTATAAAATATTTGGGAGAAATGATAGGGGCAATCTAAATAGTGATCGAACTAAATTATCAAAATAATGCAACCATAGAAAATGACATGGTCTTACTCTCCAGTTAGTGATGACAAACAACTATACCTAGTTATTATCACCAAATTAAATAAGGACTGACTGCATTTTTCCCTGGTAACGTTTATTTTTCTTTATTTTCTTCATTCTGACCCTGTTTTGGTAGAAAGCCTGATCGCAGCATCCAAAATAATTATATGTAATGTGACTGTTATTTATTTACTGTGCTGTTATAGTGATAAATGTCTCGAACGCACATGTTGTTTGGTACCGTTGCAAAGGCACAAACAAATAAAACAGGAAATAAATAATCTGACTCGCCATTTCCTTTACGTGCAAATGAAATGCATTTATTCGTGGTTCTTCCAAAACACTGCATTCTATTATCTTTCAAAATTTTTTCACACATACATGTGCTTTTTAAAAGTCTCTGTCCTCGCCACCTCATGCTGACGCTAACCAGTGCTTGCTTTCTCGCCCTTGTATTCACACGTTCATCTTCCCTGAAAGGCAACTTGTTTCTCCTTTTGATCACGTGGTGTATTTTCATCCTTTTCTTGCAATGCAAGCTTGCACATA
Source organism: Euprymna scolopes (assembly GCF_053919585.1). Lineage (NCBI taxonomy): Eukaryota > Metazoa > Mollusca > Cephalopoda > Sepiida > Sepiolidae > Euprymna > Euprymna scolopes. The sequence continues at coordinate 156,567,062 of NC_136485.1, read as the reverse complement.
CTTGCTAATTTGCACATGTGCTTTAGCGGATGCTGCTGCTAATATTTTCTTACATGCACCTATATGCCGCGCTCTGTTACATAACAACCACATAGCATCTTTAAAGTGAAGACTATTGAAGAGAGTTCTAAACACTCAGACATCCTTAGTTTAAAAGGATATTAAAGGATAAAAGTCTTAATAACACATTAAAATAGCCTGTCTTATTGAAGACAAATGAACATTTCTAAATAAATTCAATAAGCTGTAAGCTGTGTCTAACAAAGGCTCTAATAATACTAACACACAGAGAAACACTAATCAATAAAAAATTAAGATCATTTAAACAAAGATAAATTTAGAAATACAAGTTAATCATTGAATTTAGAACAAATAGCTTAATCCAGAATGTAATTTTGAAATCTGAATGGATCTATACACTAGTAATATATATATATATATATATATATATATATATATAAACAAAGGCTCTAATAATACTAACACACAGAGAAACACTAATCAATAAAAAATTAAGATCATTTAAACAAAGATAAATTTAAAAATACAAGTTAATCATTGAATTTAGAACAAATAGCTAGTAATATATATATATATATATATATATATATATATATATATATATATATATATAATATAATATAATATAATATAATATAATATATATAGTATAATTCTCTAAATTCCAAATATCAAGTTTTCTCAATTGGTTATTTATTACTTTTCAAAAGATATCCATTACAATATTGTTTCGTTTTACGACTAACAAGTCTATAAAATTATGTTATTGCTGCGTATTTAGTCATGTACTCTTCAGATGTTTAAATTAAAAAAACGATGTTTTATAAGTTTTTAATGTAAACATCTGAACAGTATGTGACTAAATACGCAGCAATAACATAATTTTGCAGACTCGTTAGTCACAATATGAAACAATATTATAATGTATACCTTTTGAAAAATAATAAATAACCAACTGAGAAAACTTGATAATTGGAACTTGGAGAATTATTATACTACACTATAATGCCTTAGAACCCAATAAAAACACATTTATTGAGCTTAGACTTCTTTCTAAATTTACAACATTTATATAAAAAAATCTCTTTCATTATAAAAAAACTTTATGAGAAAGATTTTTTAATTCATTCCGCTTGGTTTATACAAATCGAGTATGTTTCAGGTAAATGATTAACATATATATATATATATATATATATATATATATATATATATATATATATATATATATATATATATATATAATTATTTACACTGCCAAACACCACAGCTCACAAGAGCCATGACAGCCAACAAACCGGAAGTCTAAGACTCAATTTTCACCCTCATTTGGGTTCATCAGTTAGACATATCCGAATCCGGGATTTGAAACCCGAGCCTCTTGCATGCAAGGCAAGCCCTCTGCCAACTGAGCAAACGTCCTGCACGCAGCAAAATCTAATAACTAACACAGATCAAGCAAACCGCAGTGAAATCTGACTGTGGAATGGACCTACTTCATCCTGACAAGGGACGTGGTCATCCAACCAGCTATACCAAAGTCGATGTCTCACAAGTGGAAATTTTTAACTTGCTAGGACGACACCATTCAGCAATACTAACCTAGCGAGCAATTAGTAATAGAATTTTCAGAATGTGAGATTATATAATTATTTACACGGCCAAACAACAGTAGGTCCATTGCACAGTTGGATTTTGTTGCAGGTTGCTTGATGTGTGTTAGTTAATATTTGTGTGCAGGACGTTTGCTCAGTTGGAAGAGTGCTCGTCTAGCATGCAAGAGGCTCGGGTTTAAAATCCTGAGTTTAGATATGTCTAACTGATGAGCCCAAATGAGGTAAAATTCCTTCCTAAATGTGCCACAACCTAATTTCGAAATATAATTTGTAAAATTCCTTCCTAAATGTGCCACAACCTAATTTCGAAATATAAGAAAAGACGCTTGCATGCAGTGATAAGCTATAAATAATACGCAACAAAATATTAAATATTCATTTAATATTTTGCATTGAATAATTTTTTTATCATAGCAATTTCCTACTTTTCTTTGTAAAATCTTTTTAGAATGATTATGTTGATATTTCTGGCTACAGTATACTCGCCATGATAAAAGATTTATATTGGTATAATTTGATTTCGATTATCTTTTTGCTAGTGTGTGAAATAATTATAAAAACATTCAGCATGTATCGATTACTTATTTTCACCACTATGTATACAGAGTGTTCAATATTTACATTTACAACTTTCGGTTAGTATCTATATTAAGTGAATTTGCATGAATCTTTATATTTTTCTTTTTCGTGTATATGGATAAAGTTTAACTTGAAGATTACTTTTGACAATCTGCCACATGAAATAGCAAAACAAACTGCCATTGTATTCAAATCCGGAAAATCTGAAGGAGACATTGCAAAGACTTTAAATGTGAATTGAATCAACTGGTGAGATCAAGTCTTGGAGAGTAAAGTCTCAGCTTCTTACCATACGAATTTGGAGGATATGACGAAGAAATTAAGTGAGGAATGGGCTAAAATCCCAGAAAAATCATTTGTGACTCATGTAGAGCATTCACCAAGGCGATTACATTGGACAAATTCGGATATTTTGAATCTAGTAATACAATTGTATATATTTACGTTTGGGTGATCTGTATCGTTTAATTTATTTAATAAATATGGGCAAAACACTTTGTAACGTTAATTATTGATGATTAAAGTGTTCCATAATTATTTCTGTCTTACAGTTGTGCTCGTTCCTTTTGTTGATTTTGAGATGGGATAGAAATAACAGGTGTTTTTAAAAGAACATGAACTATAAGATTTTATCAAAAAATGAGATAGTTCTTAGTCAATTTATTCACAAAGGTTTGTCATTTCATAGAGCCAGGTGCGGAATGTGATGTCCATTTTCGGTGATGCAGGTAGGAATGCGCTTATGGAACTTTGCAGCAAGTCTCTGTCTATTTCTGCAATTACAAGACTAATATCTTCCTTTAATTCTTCCATATTACGTGGCGTTTTCTGATAAACACGTTCCTTAACATATCCTCATAAAAAAAAAAAATCACATTGGGACAAGTCCGGAGACTGGGGAGGCCATGGATTTTCAGCAAATCTGGAAGTAAGCCGTTCGCTAAAAATTTGTCAAAGAACATCCATTGAATTCTCGGCAGTATCTGCTGTCGCTCAATCCTGCTGAAAAAAAACACACGTCGGATTGGAATTCGATTTCGTCTTAATTCGGACAGAAAGAGATTATTGATCATTTAGGTATATGTAACGTTTTGAGTTAACAGCAACAGAATTTCCAGCATTATTAAAAAAAAAAAGTAAGGTCCAATCGGTTCGGTTTCTCATATAGCACCCCATCCTGTTACTTTTCGGCTATGCAGTGGTTTTTCATGTGGTTCTTTAGGATTTTCTTCAACATGATAGCGACAATTCTGTTGATTAACTGTTGCATCCAGATGGAAATGGTTTTCATTATTCAAAACAATGTGGACTTCATCATTCAATAAAAAAAATTTTAAAAATGAGGTTGTCATTTGTTTCGAAAATCTCCTCCATTTAACGTGCAAAGTAAAACCGCTTACTGAAGCTTTTGTGTGATGGTTAATCTGTATGGATGGAAGTAGAATTCTTCATGTAAGATTCGCTTTGTAGAACGAACATTAATCCCAAGGGCAGCAGAATGTCTCTGAGCAGATCGCTTTGGACTCCTGAGTATAACTTCCCGAACGCGCTCCACATTATATGGAGTTCTTACCGTGCTTTGAGTCACATGAGGCTTTTTCTGCAGTGTGCCTTCTGGGCGAAGAGAATGAACCTAGTTTAGAATTGTGTTTCTTTTGGAAACTGCCTGATGTCGAGTTTACAATGCCGACGAAATTCTCTCTCAACAGCTATGACTGACATTATTTTTCAAGTAGACTTCGTATGTAAAAACTTTATGTTTAATTCTTCACATTTTGAACTTTTATTTGAAACAAACAAAATAACTCATTATAAAATTATAAAACGGCATGCGTTTGCAAAAAAGGGGTGCCGAATTAATATATTTCAAATAATATGACAGAGTAATAGCAATTTCAACAACACCTGTTATATGTGCCCCACCTTGTGTGTGGGGGGGGTTGTGTGTGTGTGTGTGTGTGTGGGGGGGGTTGTGTGTGTGTGTGTGTGTGTGTGTGTGTGTGTGTGTGATTCAATTTAGGTAAACAAAATCACCGTAAGTCGCTACAATAAATTTACTGTTTCGGCCTAAAAAGACATCGTCAGGCGACAATAAATTACTGGTCTTACTCGAAGCCAGTCTTTTAATGAAAATGAAAACCGGATAAAAACAATATAGAAAAACAAAATACAAAAAGAAAACAATTTGGCGGAGTTTTTTTATAATTCCCAAATTCTATATTGTGTGTTTAAACATGTATGCTAACTGTAAGACAGGGAAGTTAGTTTAATCAGGTATAATAAAGGTAGCTTTCCTTACTTAAATTATGTCAGAACGGCTATGTGCGTTATGTGACAGGAAATAAGGAATTAACTAAGAGACAGCCAAATACGAAAGAGGAAGGGAATGAGGCGTTTTCCAACTGTTTGCATTCGGTATCCAAGGTAACGAGTGCATACATCCTCGAACTTTATTGGCTTTGTTTCGTTTAAAAATAATCATAGTAGCATTAGTAGTAAACACATAGAAACTTTGCTGGTGACATAAAAAATAATTTATAACACATACGCTATTAACCAGTTATTAAAATGTCTGTTTCTATACTTTTTAAGTTTATGGACTTAGCTCAGATGGTAAAGAATATTACTAGAGAGCTACGTTTTGGTTTCGACTCTAGCTGATAGCAATCAAGTCATATTTTTATTTTATTTTTTCACTTTTGAAATCACTACTATATTTTGGGGACGATATAATAATTTATAAAATATTGGCTCTATAACAATAAATACGAAATCAGCATTAATCAAAATATATTTAAACGTATTTTACGACCAAGCAACGTGGCTTCCTTGAGTCTTGACAGACTATTGATACCCACTGTAAGGGTGCCTGCGCGTGAAATTTGTGTGGAAAGAGTTGAGAAAGAATTTAGTTTGGAATAAAAATAAGGATTTGATTTTAATATCCTTTTAAATTTTATAATGATTCTAAATTTAATATAATAATAAGTTAATCTGCTCTATAAATATTTTATAATAGTCCTCAGCGTAAATAAAATAAAAGAGTCAAAATTTAAAAAAAAATTAATAAAACTATATCTTTTTTATAGATAATGTATAAATGTTGTTAATACACATTTTGTTAGGGTTAAGTTTTATATAATGGAAGTAACAAATACAGGCATCTTATTAAAATTAATTAATTTTTTGTAGGTTAATGTATCATAACCAATATCAGTTAGTTTATGATTAATATATCTTTATGCCTTAAAGCTTATATATGTTGAGGTAGGTGGGTTAAAATGAAAAAAGTGAGTTAAAACATGTTTAAACTATTTAATGTTAACGAGGAATTTGCGTTATAGTAATCTAAGAGAGAATGTCAACAATTTACTGCCAGGTTTGTTTGTTTAATCGTAAAATTGATGACAAAAAAATTATTAGATTAAGATAATACATACTAAGACTAGGGATGTATATTATTATATTTTTTTACTGAACACGTATTAATTGTGCAAACTAACATTATTATGAAGAGTGAAATTTAAGTTAATAAAAGATTAGTTAGGTTAATGCTCAACTCTTTTAACCATTAATAAATTATAATAATTAGTATTAATAACGTTTAGGTTTTGTAAAAGATTGTAATATGCCAGTAAAAGAAAAGTATTAGGGGGAACTGAGAGAAGATTCTACCTCTCTCTCTCTCTCTCTCTCTCTCTCTCTCTCTCTCTCTCTCTCTCTCTCTCTCTGTGTGTGTGTGTATATATATATATATATATATATATATATATATATATATATATATATATATATATATATATATGGGAATTCAATTAACTTTCTTGGAGTTATATTTTTGGATTTTACCGTCATTGGATTATTTACCTTTCACCAGACTATCCATTCACGTCTAATCACCTTTTTCTTCACCATATTCCCTCTGCTTCACTTTTTTGTTATCAATAAGATCTTTGACTTACTTGTTGTTTCATCAAATACTTTTGTATGCAAAATCCGATCCCGCATTTTGCTAATTCCTACCCTCTGATGAGAAGGAAATTATTTCTTCGAAACTCCGCGGATTAAGGACTATCCACTTATCAAGTGTTTCCTTTTCAGATTAAATATGTTTTTAACTCTTTTTCAAAGTGTTTTTTAACATGTTTTATCAACTGTTTGCTCTTATCGTAAGCTCTGTCTGGTTTTATCGAGCTTTTACATCTGGTTGAGATTACTTTATAAATAGTAATTCTTTAATATTTATAATATACTTTAGTTTATATATATATATATATATATGTGTATATATATATATATACATATATATATATATATATATATATATATATACACCAAGTTAAAGGTATTCAGAAGATAAAATCTATGAATTAAAACGAGGTTATTAAGAGTGCTCAATAAAAAAGAGCCAAATACATTATTTAATTTTTATTCATATAGACAAGTATTACATACTCGCTACACTAAACATGCTAATGTTTCAGAACGAATTGATTTATCAAAAAACCAATCGTTCCTCAGCAGGCGAGAGAAATAAAATTTATGTCCGTTATTCAGAGCATCTTGTCCTTAAATTTTAGACTTTGCTGGCGACAGAAAAAAAATAATTTATAACACATACGCTATTACCCAGTTAGTAAAATGTCTGTTTCTATACTTTTTAAGTTTATGGACTTAAATCGTAAAGAATAATACTGGAGAGCTATGTTTTGGTTTCGACTCTAGCTGATAGCAATCAAGTCATATTTTTATTTTATTTTTTCACTTTTGAATTCACTACTATATTTTGGGGACGATATAATAATTTATAAAATATTGGCTCTATAACAATAAATACGAAATTGGCATTAATTAAAATGGTGCCCGGAAAACTCGTTCCGGGAAAACTCGTCTCTGGAAAATCCGTCCCCGGAAAACTCGTACCCGGAAAACTCGTACTCTGAAATCCCCCTTTTTTGCTAGGTAGGAAAACTGGTCCCTTATTGAATAAATATCGATTGAAAACACATTTTATTACCGTTCTTGAAGGAGATATTGTTTCTAAAAGAGACTATGCACCCCCCATAATATTTTTCAAAATTATTTTTAACTCTTGCTTAAAAAAATAATAAACTTGATCACGGAGTTAAGATTCGAAAAACGAAACCAAATATTTATTTTAAAAAATACTCTAGTTTTACCACTTTTTGTGTCATTACGAAACAAAAATAAATAAAGAAAATACGTATTATCAAAGAAAGCATTTATTTTATTTAGAAGAATTAATTCAGTTTAAATAATTCTTGTGTCTTTACAAAACAACAAAAAAAAACACGGTCTTATGTAATTTTAGTACCGCGCTGAAATAAAAACGTTATTATTTCGAAAGCCATTCTTAACATGGGGAGGAGAGGGTATCGTTTAAAAGTCATTTCGGGGGCACTTGTGCAGTACTTAAAAATATACAAATTTATTTTCTTTTGGAGGTGGGGAAGGCTCGTTTTAAAACTTTATCTACCTCAGTATTTTCTTCAATTTTCTGACATTTTTTTGTTAAAAATTATTTACTAAGTAATATCGAGTGCGACATTACTTGTCATTTCTTTTTAACTAAATAAACTCTTCAAAATAAGTTTAAACACCAAAAACTTACAAAGCTAGGTAGAAAATGAAAACTTAGAAAAATCAATTTAATTTTTTAAAAACAATAAACATGTAAAAATATCTTTAAAATATTATGGGATGTGCATTATTACTTAAAAATATACAAATTTCTTTTCTTTTTTTTGCCCCCCCCCCAAGAAAAGAAATTTGAATATTTCAAAACTATATCTACCTTAATATTTTCTTTCATTTTCTATTTTTGAGCAATTATCCTCCTAAGACGTGATCCTCTTATGTAGGACATTTTTTGTTCATAAGTAACACTCGACATTACTTTTTTTTTTTTAACTAAATAAACTCTTTAAAATAAGTTGAAAGACCAAAAACTTTCAAAGCTAAGTAGAAAACTAAAACTTAGAAAAATTAATTTAATTTTTTTAAAACAACAGTAAACAAGTAAAAATATTTTTTAAAAATTATATGGGATGTGTATTCTCTTTGAAAGACAATGTCTTCTTCAAGAACGGTCATAAAATGTGTTTTCAATCGATGTTTATTCAATAAGGGACCAGTTTTCCTACCTAGCAAAAGGGGACGAGTTTTCTGGGGTCGAGTTTTTCGGGTACGAGTTTTCTGGGTACGAGTTTTCCGGGTACAAGTTTTCCGGAGACGAGTTTTCCGGGGACGAGTTTTCCTAAACTCAATTAAAATATATTTAAACGTATTTTACGATCAGGCAACGCTGGGCGGTCTGCTAGTATATATATATATATATATATATATATATATATATATATATATATATATATATATATATAGTATAACTCCTATAATTTGAACATCCGCTTCGTTCAAATTAGAGGATGCTGTTTACGTTTCGTGATAAAAAAATGTGCTGCAGTTAACTTTAATTTTCTAAGAATACAGAAATAGTAAATGAAATTCATTGCTATATGATACTTCAAGTATATATATTAAGTTGAGTTTACGATATATTGCAAGTAAGAATTGATAAATATTATTACCAGGAACAAAAACATTGAAAATAAATTAAGTCTACTCTTACTTGTTAGGTATTTATTACTTAAGTTATCATCTACAGAAATCATACATTTATGTAAAATACAGTTTTTTTTATTTATTCATTGAATGAGTCTCATTGCAGTTTCTATTTTCATCGATTGAGCTCTCGGGCGCTGGCATTGTATTCCATAAGCGATCACGAAAATCTACAATTTCTTGGTTCTGTAGCTTCTTTATGATTATATCTCTTCGGAGTGACATTGCTTGCAAAACATAGTTGTCACTAAAGTAAGAACTTTTTTCTAGGGATTTTATAACCGTCTCCATAGACTTTTCTGCATCATCCCATGATATTGCTTCATCAGAGTGTTTTGGTTATTTACATTAGGGTCCAGAGAATGGGAGTTGTCGCTATTTTCATCACCATTACTGCCTTCAGGATATTGATCAGTAGTTTCCTCATCTTGTTGCACCCACATTTCAACATCATTTGCATTAAGTGATTTAAGAACAGCGTGGTTGGTCGGTAACCGTTTGGTTTCAATAATTCTTTATAGACCAGATGTATTCTCTGATTCTTTCAGTTCAGAAGCCTTTGAATTTACCCCATGTTTTTGTTAATGTGCTTGCTCGAACTTGATTCCATGCACTTGCGAGAGAAAATATGGCATCTTTGATAGTAAAATGGTGCTGAAAATCGCTTATACTTACGGTACTATTTATCATATTCATCATGAAATAATTTCTGTAGAAATATTTTAAGTTCCAAATAATCACTTATATTAGGTGGTAAGTAGCACACAAAAATATTCCCACAAGATGATACTAGTTCTGACACAGGGGGATGTGCTCTACAATTGTCCAACAGAAGCAAGCACTTTGAATCAGGTTTACCTAATTCAAGAAAACGCCTCTGGACAACTGGCACAAATTCTTGCAAAAACCATTTTTTAAACAACTGTTGATTCATCCATCCATTTCGTGAAGAATAATAGGATACTGGCAAAGGCGAAACTCCTTTCAATGCTTGGGGGCACTTTGATTTTCCGATAACAAGAAGCTTAAGTTTATGAGTTCCAGAAGCATTAGCGCATACCATCACTGTTAGTCTTTCTTTATTTAATTTGAATCCTTTTATTTTCTGCTCCTCGGATCCGGCTAATGTTTTTGTAGGTAAGCACTTCCAATTTACGCCACTTTCATCAGCGTTGTAAACATTCTCTGGTGTTAAACCATAATCGGCAATTATCGTCTTGAATTTGTCACAATAATTTGATGCTGCGTGTGTATCAGCAGACCGTTGTTCGCCTGACATTTTTAATTGTATTATACCATGTCTACTCTTAAAGCTCCTAAGCCAGTCTTCACTGAATTTCATATCTTCTGCGATATTCAACTCTTCCTTAAGAGATTTTGCTTTAGCAATTAACATGGGCCTAGATATTGCTACACCTTCATTCCGTGTTGCTACAAACCACTCATGCAATATTCGATCGAATTCAGCTTGTTTTGGTCTGCGAAGAGTCCGTCTTTTGACATGTCTTTTATTTGAAGAGAAAAGAGCAGCCTTCAATATTTCCTCCTTTTTTTTCTTTTCGATGTAAAACAGTGTACTTCTTCCAATCTTATAATCTCTCAATATAACGCTATTTTCGACTCCAGCATCTAATTTTTCTATAATTTGACGTTTTTCAAGTAAAGTCAGTGTCACTTGTTTTCTTTTAGAGTTGCAAGCCATTGTGATGGGTTGTTTTACACTATTTTAAATATAGCTATCTGAAAAAAAAAATTTACAGTTAGTGTGAATTAACTATCAATAGCTAATCTACATTAATTACATAGTACCAATATTAACATTTCTGCGCAATATCTGTAAACAGTTTTACTGCATCTCTTATCAAATATGCTAATACAATTTCAATGACGAGACAGTTCAAGTTTAGAGAAAGTTCAGGTTTAGAAGAAGTCCAAATGAGAAGTCCAATTGAGAGGAAGTTCAAGGAGTGAAGGAGTTTTACTGTACATTTTGAACATTCATCTTTATTTTTAATCAGTTCATATGTGTGTCACTTTGGCACAGTGGTAACGTCACCAGCTTTGAATGTTACAGTTTTGCTTTTGGTTTCGATTCTAGCTGATGGCACCCAAATACTTTTTTTTACTTTTGAAGTCACAACTATATAATAATATATATGAGATCTGGACAAATTAGTCCAGGTTTAGAAGAAGTCCAAATAAGGGGAAGTCCAAATCAAAAGAGTTTTACTCTCTCTCTCTCTCTCTCTCTCTCTTTATATATATATATATATATATATATATATATATATATATATATATATATATATATATAACTACTTCATTTACTCACATAAACCTAATATACGAAAGTATAGATTTATGCGTAAACTTTAAGTATTTACTTCAAAAGTGCTCAATACGTAGGTTGGTAAAACTGGTAATTAGTAAAAACCTAAAGAAAGTGCTCAATACTATTGCAGAGCAAATATGTGTTTTATTTTTTTATTATCGTTTTATCTGTTAAAACGGTAATAAAAAATAAAACAGAGAGAGAGAGAGAGAGAGAGAGAGAGAGAGAGAGAGAGAGTCATCCACAGACAGTAGTGTTTTGCTGTTTACAGCTCACCGGTGCGTCTAGATGAGGAAGTGCCAGGATCGAAACTCAACCAGCAAGCTGAAAATATATAGCATGCAATGTTATCTCTATTTTATGTATGTATGTATGTATGTATGTATGTATGTATGTATGTATCTATCTATCTATCTATCTATCTATCTATCTATCTATCTATCTATCTACAAAGGAATATAAAAAGAACTTTGTGTGTCTACGTATGTGTGTGTGAGTTCGTTTCCTATGGACTCGAAAATGGTTGGGCCGATTTTTATGGAATTTCACACGAAGGTACTTTATGTGCGTGGCAGTGTTCTAAGATAGATTAGACTACGACTACAATGTATGGTGAACTAAGTCACTGCGAGGAGGCATGTGAAGCTTCCTCCTGGAGTACCACATTGGGTCTCCATCTAGAGTAGGCAATCTATCGATTTGTCTGAAAAATGTATGATTTCACTGATTTCGATGACAATAAAAATATGCAAGTGTAAAACATTCGTTGATCATTATTCAATCCCAGGCGACCTCAGGTCTCCCTGCTAGTTTATATATAAAAGTAGACAGAAAATAAGAAAGAGAGAAATTCATTTGCACATAAGTGTGTGATAAGTTAATATTTCATATGTATGTACATTTATACATGCATATTATGCATTTAACAATTGCTAAATAAATGCAAATGGACAGAATTTCATTAAAACAGATAACAGTATGTGTGAATATGTGTATTTGTGTGCATTATCGTCTGAGAACAGATTAACAAATATATTCCTCATTAGATTTGCCTTCCTTTGTCACAACCTTTTTCATTGCTGCGCAGGCAGATATCGACAGAATTTTGGTCGGCGTCGCCTGTAGATGCTTTTGTATTCCACTTGATTTTCAGAATACAAACACGGGCAGTCGGATAGATTAATATCACGTGACAAAAGCCAAAGGGAATTTTGTTTATTGGTCTAATAACTGATTATCAAGTTTTATTAAATTATATATATATATATATATATATATATATATATATATATATATATATATATATATTTCTGTGGAAATATATTTTCTTATATACGAATCCTTATTTAGAAGCTCAATGTAATTACAGAGCAAGATAGTGAATAAATGACAAAAGACTATATTCTAAAGTTCATGATTTTGACCATCTTATAATTTATTCCTTTAATTCAGTTGACATTTACAATTCTTGACAGTATCTGTTTCGTAGCACAAAATCAATCACTTAATTATTATATCAATAAGTGAATCTATTATGCCCTTAACTCATCAGAAGAAATAGCAACAACCAATCCGTCAAAAGGAAATAACGTGCATTTTGACATGATTAAAATCCGAAAATTTGAAGAGAAGATATAAGTACCTTATAATATGTTTACATTTTGAATTTAAAAATAAAGTCACTGAACCCAACTATTCGTACTAACATGTTCTGTTATTTTAGGAATATTCTGCCAAAACGTTCTATTTAATAATTAGTAAATTTAGTTGGTATATGTCAAGTTTATTTTACCTCTAATCCTGATACCGGACACAATTTATCCATCCGAAATGTAAAAATAACAGTGCTCATCAGTACAGCTAGACTAACAATTACCGCAAGTTAGTTTGAAACTCGACTGCTTAGGTGACAGTCGGCGCTCCTAACCGTCACACTATTTGGTTCTGCTAAGGTGGCTATGTGAATTAACAATGTTCAAACATTGTCCAAACGCCTTAGCTCCATATATTTACACAAATAGCATCGCTTAGTACGCTAGTGGCAGTTTGTTTATCACTTCCCAATATGCTCAGCCCAAGATAGAGAGCATATATAGTTATTCACATACAGTACTGTTTCGCTGTATCACAGCTCATCAGTGCGGCTAGACTAGCAACTACTTCAAGCCAGGGTTTGAAACTCGACCATTTAGGCGACAGTTGGCGCTCCTAACCATTGTGCTATTCAGCCAAGATGGGTATGTGAATTAACAATGTTCAAACATTGTCCAAACGCCTAAGCTCCATTTGTTTACACATACGGTAGTGGCAATTTGTTTAGCGAGAGAGGGGGGGACAGAGAGAATGATATACATTTAATATACGAGGTATGTACAATAAGTAATGCACATTTAATTTAGTCCATAGTCATTCATATTACTTCACTAAGGGTTTGAGTATTCTGATTAAAAGTGGCTTAACTATATGTTTACACTAACTAATATCGACCTTAAAAGTTCAGTTGCCCAGACATGCGACATTTTTTTTTTTAATTTTCGCCTCTTTTCTTTAATGCCTGGTGACTCAAAATTGTCATAATGTATCTTCGAGACTTATTTCTGTCTTTCTCAAAATTAAATTCTAATATGATTCAAATAATATATTATTGCCACTATTGGAGCTTTTAATCCATAGACATACACTTCCTTTACCTGTATATGTCCCACTAGCTAATTGACTCCACGGTTATATATGTTCTGTTATCTCCCTCTGTTTTTGCCCGTATCTCTATCTCTATTCTTCTCTGTAATTTTCTGTCATGTCTGCATGATCTCTCCTCTTAATACTTAATACTCCTCTATTCCATGAGAGATGTTTCTGAGAAAGGAGTAAAATTGCTGTTTTCTGGGTCGAAATCTATCAATATAGCACTTATCTTTGGCTAGTATTTTTTTACCTTTCATCAAGTGGTTTCATCTATTGTCTGGAGCGATTTCGATAAAAATCCTCCCATTATGATATATTTTATTAAAATGGAGAGATTTATACCAAACTGAGCAATCTCGGTCCGATATAAAATCGAGTTGATAGAAATATTAATATTATCACTCGACAATCTGTGTCACCACAGATCAGTGTTGAAGGGTCAGCCTACTCAGAAAAAAATATCTCAATTAAAGCCGGAAAAACCAATACATTCGTCAGTCATTAACTGTCGGCAGTTTTGCACATTAAATATAAATTGCACGATAATCGATTCATCCACTTTGATGGATCTTTGTGATATCATGATCCAAAATTCTACGCACACACTTATACACATTTATAATCAGCAACATTATAAGATTAGAGTCTTTAACATTATAAGTTCATAATGTTTTCATAGTCAACCCCATAAAAAAAAACATATCCTGAAACTATATTAGCCATGATACTTCGATATTTCCTTTTGGTTAAACGGGGGTGTAGCCTTATTGTGAGGTGTGTGTTTTCTCATGATATCCAGAGAAAAGAAATAAGACGTTTTATTTTATTTATGCCTTGGAAGTTATAGAACGGTTAATAACGGTTTCAGGACGTGGGGCAAGATTATTGATTCCCAAGAAACATCTGGTGTATCGTAACGGGATTAACGACTATAATTTTATGAAACGTATTTCAATCATGGTCACTTACACTCTCTTCAAGTAATCAATGTTAAGGACTTAGTCCTTAAAAATTGGATAATGTAAACTGTAAAAAAAAAAAATTAAAATTAAAAAAGGTAACATGGTGTTATGATCAGGGTAGAAAGAAACATGATGCCCCTTCAGTCCCGAGCAATGCATTGGAAACGTAACTGCAGCTTAATTTCTCGCAACTATCGTCAAACATTTCGAATATGTGCTACATATATATATATATATATATATATATATATATATATATATATATATATATATATATAGTAGCATCCAAAACTAAGGGACAAAAAAGAAATAACAATTGTGAAAAGCTGAAATTTTGACAACTGGTAGTCGTTATCATCCATAATAACATACTAAAATTTGAATCATTTGCAAAGGATAGAAAATGAATTATAACAATTATTTATTTATTTTCAAAATAGAAATGTCCAAAAGTAAGGGACAAAATTGAGAAAAACAATGTAAACGAACAAAAATCAATAAAAATACATGTACAATCAATATTTAGTAAATGAGCCCTTGCTCTCAATGACAGCTACACCTCTTCGACTACAAGAACGAATCAGTTCTTGATAATCCGGGATACTAATTTTAGACCATTCTAAACGTCAATGCATTCTAGTTGATTTAATTTCGTCATTATTATATTTATAATAGTATAGCAAAGTCCCGACCTTAACCTTGACCTTGAAAGTCCCGACCTTAACCTTGACCTTGAAAGATAGTGTGCACCATTCCTAGGTTGGAGACTTTAGGGTTTGTATGCTTTTAGGGCATACCCTAGGAAAATAATTCAATACAAGCCTCTGAAATGACGAACACAACAACTTCATAAAAGGTAACACAGCAAAGGTTTATTAAGGAGAATGTAATATGTTCCTGGTCAAAAGCTGGACTCCAGCTACCTGGTGATGTCGCGGTAGTTATTCCCCGTGGAATTGTCGATACCGTTAGAAATCACCGAGGTGGAGAGAGAGAGAGAAGAAAAGGGAGGTCCGTTCTGTGTGGCGTCCCTCTCAATAAGGACGAGTTGTTCTTCTTCCAACCGGATGTTGGCCGATTTCCTTTAGGGATAGGAAGGATCAATGCGCCGTACCCCTTATTGGTCAATATGTGGCCAAATAGCACAGGGGAGAGGCATTGATTCGAGGAAGAAAAAAGTCCCATTTGTTTCTGCTACAAGACCATCATCATGTCAGGTATGGTCATAATCATTCCAGTGGTGTGGGCAGTAAAGGAATCTATATACACAAGCTATAACTTTGACCTTAAGCCTGTAAAATGGTGTGCACCATCCCTAGGTTGGAGACCGTCACCATGCCAGGTTTGGTCATGATCGGTCCACTGGTGTGGGTTGTAGAAGAGTATATATACATAGGTGATGACCTTGACCTTTTTACCTTAACCTTGAAAAATGGTGTGCACCGTACATAGGTAGGGGACCATCATCATGCCAGGTTTGGTGATGATCGGTTCACTGGTGTAAGTTGCACAATGTATACACAGACACACACACGAACGTTACTACTTTATATATATATATATATATATATATATATATATATATATATATAAAGTAGTAATAAAAAATAAAACGTATATATATATATATATATATATATATACGTTTTATTTTTTATTACCGTACATTATTGTTTTGGCTACACGACCGTTTTTTGGCCGTAATGTAGCTTCCTCAGACTTTTACAGAAATGTTCGTTTATGGTAGAATGAAAGAATGGAAGAACATCATTCATTCACTCTTTCATTCCACCATAAACGAACATTTCTGTAAAAGTCTGAGGAAGCTACATTACGGCCAAAAAACGGTCGTGTAGCCGAAACAATAATGTAATTTAACAGAAAAATATGGTAATAAAAAATAAAACGCATATTTGCTCTACAACAGTATTGAGCACTTTTTTCGGGTTTTTATTAATTACCATTTCTAATATATATATATATATATATATATATATATATATATATATATATATATATATATATATATATATATAGTATTTTTAAAATATCATTCCATTTTACATGATTTCATGTTCATCTCAATAATTTATTCAACTGATAGTAAATTCAATGTTTCAAAGTGACGTTGATACGAGAAATGCATAGATATGTGAAGCTGTCCCATGATGTTATGAAAATAGCGATAATGAGTAAAACCGTTTTACTAAATTATTTTTTACTTTTCGTTCATTTACATATAATTTGTTATTTCATTCTACGTTGTCTATGTAAATCTGATGACATCTTTACGACTAGTTGAGTGTCATGCAAATCCTCATGTAAATTGTCATGTCAGTTTATTCGTGAATAAATAATATTTAAAGTACGCGTTGCTTCCTATTTACCTGATCTCGTGAATCTAATTAAATTACTGGAAACTAATATCACTGCTTCACTTCACGAAACGTCCATTTTCGGTTGTGCATACAACATAGATCGATCTTTTTTTCTTCTTTTTTTTTTAACCAGCATTTCACGGTTGGATAGATAATTAGACCATGATGCTAAATAAAAAATTCAACAATTTTAGAAGCTTACACGAATCTTTATGAATGACTTCGTCGCTCTGTTATTCACATTCCAATTTGAAATAGCATTTTAATCATTAAACTCCCAGATTGGATAAACGATTTTTTTTATCTTATTTTGACTGCGTCCAAACATTTCTCTAAGAGGTTTGGTCTGTAGGTAAGTCTGTTACGATTAAGCATTTCCTTAGGTCTATCATACAATTGTTTTTTTACTATTGCATCAAGGCCAAGTGACATTCAAGGATAAGGGTTAACGGACCGGGAAGTTACCATCCGAAAGATAAGGAGCACTATAGGAGTACTAACATTGATCAATTGGCGTGGAACAATTATTTTCTATATTACATATTTTGTATTTAATTTATTTAAAAAGTTTTGGGAGGATGGAGTTTAAATTTGGGTGGGTACACCTCCTAAATGTTAATGTTTATAAAAAATATTGTGTCGCTGTTACTCACTGAATTGCTGAGAATATATATTCCAAATTTTTTAATGATTGGTTCAGAAAAACTTTAAATAAAAAAAAAATAAAATGCTTTATATATATTTATCCCTAAATGTAAATATTTACCAAAAGAAATAATATGCCCATGTTACTTACCGTATTGCCTTGAATATATATTCATCATTTCATAATGATCCATTCATTGGCCCAGAAGAGAGAGAGATGCATAAAGACAATTTAACATATAAAGTAAAGTTAATCAGATTATTGATATTGGATCTAAATTGTATATGAAAAATAGATATTTCATTCTTACTAACCAGTTTTACGTACAACCAGATTCTACGTTATTCAGATAAAAAAGTTTCAATCGTTTTCATCGATTACATATATTTCATTGACTTTACACACAAGTATTTTCACTGAATTTACACCCAAAAAATAAGTAAAAGACGTGATACTAGTTCATATTCGAGAGTAAATTAATTCTTTCCATCTAAAAATGATTTAATTTTTCATGCTAAAAAAAAAGAAAACATGGTTTATTAGTTCTTTAATCAATATTGCAAATAAATTAGATATCTTCTTTTTATTTAAAATCATTTTTCTGTTTATATGCTTCTTTACGCCATTCATGGACGTTCTGCTAAAAATGAAAATTGTGAGTGTACGTTTTATAAATGAAAAGGCGAAAACAACCATTTTTGCCCTGACTTTTACTTTTTGCTTTTGAAGATAAATAATAATCCAAATCCGAAAAATAGAAATGTGAGAAAAAGATTCAGAGCATTTATACTGCTTTTTGTTTGTTTGTTTGTTTGTTTTTTTTTTTTTTTTTTTTTAAATCATATAAAATGTTCATCACATAAGCACGAACTTTAAAACAAGATAGTCAATTTTATTGATAAATGGTCGTTACATCTATGCATAGTATTAAATAAATAATTTTACTAACAAAAAATATCACTTTTTTTTTTATCTATATCTATCTGGTTGGGTCCCTTGCCCGGTCTAATTTTACTTTCTCTCACTCCAGAGTTCCCTGTCTTCCATCAGCTGCTCAGATCTTCAGGATTATAGTTGGTATCATATGCTATTTACTGGATGTACGTGGATCTAGGTCATCCTATACTCATGCACTCGTGCCGTGGAGTCTACAGCAATACATTTCTCACCAGTTATTGCCTGCCGGCAAATCATAAACATCGCTCCCTGATGATAGTAGATATAGCAGGTAGGTTGCCATAAAGTTGCTTCTTCATGGGATGATCTTGCCAAGATATATTTAACACTGTCTGTAGCATAAGGTATATGCGCCAATATTTTTGCGAGTGTCCAGATTTTAGCACCAAAAACAAGGACAGACTCCACCACTATTCTGAAGAACTGCTTTTTCAGTTTGTCAATTAGCCTTGGAGTCCATACTGACCGCTGCTTATCCGATGCAGCCCATGCTTTTGAGATGCAAATTTCGATATCTCTCTCCATGGAACCAATGTTGCTGCCCAAGTATGTAAACTCAGCGACTCTTTTCAGTGTTGTTCCATCAAGAACTTTGATCTCCTTATCCACATTGAAAGTCATAAACTTTGTCTTTACGTAAAGACCAATGTCATTTGCAGACTTAGTTCACGTAGCAGCAAGAAAGGTGACCTAGGTATATCAAGCAACTACAGAGGAATAACACTCGCTCCAATTGTAGCGAAAATCTACAATGCAATGCTTCTTAACCATATCCAACCAAAGATCGAAGAATTGCTCAGGAAGAACCAGAATGGATTTAGGAAGAGTCGTTTTACTACTGGTAAAATTCTTACTTTCAGGATACTAATTGAAGGAGTCAAAACCAAAGACCTTGAGGCAGTCATGCTCTTTGTAGATTTCTCCAAAATGATCGACTCTGCACATAGAGGAAAAATGGCCAGCATCTTAAACGCATATGGCATTCCAAACGAAGTCATTAACGCTATCATGATGCAATACAAATACACTTGAGCAATGGTCAGATCGCCAGATGGTGACACTGAATTCTTTTGCATTCATTCTTTTTCATTTTTTGTCTTGACTGTGTACTTCGCATCTCTGTTGATATACACAGCACACTAGGTTTCACCTTAAATGAATCCAGACTCAGACGCCATCCATCAGCACACATAACTGATGCAGATTATGCAGACGATATTGCTCTGTTCACGAATAACACTACTGATGCGCAATATTTTTTTAAATACCATTATTTACATTTTTGCACGAAACATTACATAAAATAAACTATGATCTTCCAGAATTGCAATGTCCATTAAAGACTTACTTATTCAAATTAATATTTCACTAGTATTCATAATTAACTTAATTGTTAGCGTCTTACATCAAGTAACTGCATACCTTGTCTCAAGCGATTACAATAAAAAAAGTACTATTCCACTACTATTCATAATTAACTTAATTGTATGATAAAACTCATATAAACATGTTTTCTTTATTTTTTAATGTAAAATTTAAAAACAATAAATTGCTATTTATTTATTTTTTAATATAAAATTAAAAACAATAAATTACTATTTCATTATTTTTTAATGTAAAATTTAAAACAATAAATTACTATTTATTTATTTTTAATATGTGGTGGCATGTCTGCTGAGTTCGGGGTGAGGAGTGGTGTCAAACAGGGTTGTGTGTTGGCCCCAACACTCTTCGGCATCTTCTTCTCCCTACTCCTGAAGCATGCTTTCAAGAACACAACGGATGGTATCTGCTTGCACTCCAGGTCAGATGGTGGTCTCTTCAACATCGCCAGACTCCGCTCCAGGACAAAGACCAGGACAGTTCGGATAAGAGACATGCTGTTTGCCGATGATGCAGCTATAGCATCGCATCAGGAAGATGGTCTTCAAAGACTGATGGACAGGTTTGCTAATGCTTGCAGCCTGTTCGGTCTCACCATCAGCCAGAAGAAAACCCAAGTCATGGGACAAGCAACCGCCTCTCCACCCAGCATCACAGTCCAAGGCACACCACTAGAGGTCGTACGCCAGTTTCAATATCTAGGCTCCACTGCTTCAGACACCCTCTCATTGGATGTGGAGCTAAACAAAAGGATTGGAAAGGCATCCACAACCCTCTCTAAACTAACTAAAAGAGTCTGGGAAAACAGGCACCTTACCACCTCCACCAAGATGACCGTCTACAGAGCGTGCATTCTCAGTGTTCTACTGTATGGGAGTGAATCCTGGACTACATACTCAACACAAGAGAGGAAACTCCAGGTCTTCCATATGAGGTGTATCCGTAGGATACTTGGTATCACATGGCAGGACAGAGTGAGTAATACTGATATTCTGCAGAGAGCGGGCATCCCATCCATTTACTCCCTACTGCGCGAGCGACGTCTTCGCTGGCTGGGCCATGTGCGCAGGATGGATGATGGGCGCATCCCTAAAGACCTTCTCTATGGCGAGCTTGCCTCAGGCTCAAGAAAGAGGGGGCGACCCCATCTTCGCTACAGGGATGTCTGCAAGCGTGACATGAAGGCTCTCTCGGTGGACAGGAATACATGGGAAGCCTCTGCAGCTGAAAGAACTGCCTGGAGGAAAATGATACGCCAGGGGATTATCATCAGCGAGAGGACCCTCCATATTGAAAACGCTGCAAGGAGAGCTAGGAGAAGAGCGAGTGTACAGGCGGAACAGCTGGACGAAGCGGCAAATTGCATAACAACCTTCGTATGTCAAGGCTGTGGCAGACTATGCAAATCAAGAATTGGTCTCTACAGTCACACAAAAGGATGCATACAGGCAACATCTTAATACGGTGCTGATCCATAGTCGTTTTGACTGATGGATGCCACACATATTTTTAATATAAAATTTAAAAACAACAAATTACTATTTATTTTTAATGTAAAATTTAAAAACAATAAATTAATATTTATTTATTTTTTTTATATAAAATTTAAAAACAATAAATTACTATTTATTTATTTTTTAATGTAAAATTTAAAAACAATAAATTACTATTTATTTATTTTTTAATGTAAAGTTTAAAAACGACAAATTACTTTTTATTTTTTAATGTAAAATTTAAAAACAATAAATTAATATTTATTTTTTGATGTAAAATTTAAAAACAATAAATTAATATTTATTTTTTAATGTAAAATTTAAAAACAATAAATTACTATTTATTTATTTTTTAATGTAAAATTTAAAAACAATAAATTACTATTTATTTATTTTTAATGTAAAATTTAAAAACAATAAATTACTATTTATTTATTTTGTAATGTAAAATTTAAAAACAAGAAATTACTTTTTATTTATTTTTAAAGTAAAATTTAAAAACTGTAAATTACTATTAATTTATTTTTAATGTAAAATTTAAAAACAATAAATTACTTTTTATTTATTTTTAATGTAAAATTTAAAAACAATGAATTACTATTTATTTATTTTGTAATGTAAAATTTAAAAACAATAAATTACTATTTATTTTTTAATGTAAAATTTAAAAACAACAAATTACTATTTATTTATTTTTTATTATAAAATTTAAAAACAATAAATTACTATTTATTTTTAATGTAAAATTTAAAAACAACAAATTACTATTTATTTATTTTTTAATGTAAAATTTAAAAGCAACAAATTACTATTTATTTTTAATGTAAAATTTAAAAACAATAAATTACTATTTATTTTTTAATGTAAAATTTAAAAACAATAAATTACTATTTATTTATTTTTAATGTAAAATTTAAAAACAATAAATTACTATTTATGTATTTTTTAATGTAAAATTTAAAAACAACAAATTACTATTTATGTATTTTTTAATGTAAAATTTCAAAACAATAAATTACTATTTATGTATTTTTTAATGTAAAATTTAAAAACAATAAATTACTTTTTATTTATTTTTAATGTAAAATTTAAAAACAATAAATTACTATTAATTTATTTTTAATGTAAAATTTAAAAACAATAAATTACTATTTATTTTTAATGTAAAATTTAAAAACAATAAATTACTATTTATTTATTTTTAATGTAAAATTTAAAAACAATGAATTACTATTTATTTATTTTGTAATGTAAAATTTAAAAACAATAAATTACTATTTATTTTTTAATATAAAATTTAAAAACAACAAATTACTATTTATTTATTTTTTATTATAAAATTTAAAAACAATAAATTACTATTTATTTTTAATGTAAAATTTAAAAACAACAAATTACTATTTATTTATTTTTTAATGTAAAATTTAAAAGCAACAAATTACTATTTATTTTTTAATGTAAAATTTAAAAACAATAAATTACTATTTATTTTTTAATGTAAAATTTAAAAACAATAAATTACTATTTATTTTTTAATGTAAAATTTAAAAACAATAAATTACTATTCATTTATTTTTTAATGTAAAATTTAAAAACAACAAATTACTATTTATGTATTTTTAATGTAAAATTTAAAAACAATAAATTACTATTTATGTATTTTTTAATGTAAAATCTAAAAACAATAAATTACTATTTATTTATTTTTAATGTAAAATTTAAAAACAACAAATTACTATTTATTTTTTAATGTAAAATTTAAAAGCAATAAATTACTATTTATTTTTAATGTAAAATTTAAAAACAATAAATTACTATTTATTTATTTTTAATGTAAAATTTAAAAACAACAAATTACTATTTATTTTTTAATGTAAAATTTAAAAACAATAAATTACTATTTATTTTTTAATGTAAAATTTAAAAACAATAAATTACTATTTATTTATTTGTTTATTTACGCACTGTTATCTTCATCTTCAATAAATAAATAAATAAAAAATAAATAAATAAATAAATATACAAATTACTCATCTCAAAGGATTCTGATAATAAAATAATAAATTACTATATATACGATTTATTTTATACTAAAACATGCCTCGGTGCCCGGCGTTGCTCGGGTGTTTGGAAATGTGTGTTGAGAAAAAGAAAAGTGGCCGTAGGCAGGCAGGCTCGAACCCGTACCGTAGAGGAAAAGAATGTGAAAAAAAAAGTGACCTTTTTGTCGTCGCATTCATCGCCAAACTGGAAGTGATGAAGGTTTAAATTAAGGCTAGTCAATCGAAAAAAGGGAATGACTTTCGAAAATATAGGCGAAAAAAGCGACCCTTCCCTGTAGTAAAGTACCCAGCTGAGGTTGAAGGAATTAATGTTTTTTGCAACTTTTTTCAATATTTGTCATCCGAAAGGTCGGGCTTCAAAATGATACTGATCTCGTGAAAATCAATCGCCTCTGTTGAAAGTTTTAGGCATGCATGCATGCAGCATACATGATGATGATTGCAACGTCTTGTCAGACGAGTGCCACTCTCTCAGACACTTAAAGTCCATAAGCTCAAAAATGACTTTCATCGCCACAGGACCATTTTAATAGACAAATGCCTGAGGGAGTATCTGTAGACAGATGATACAGAGTCTTAGCTTTGTACGTCAGCTAAGTCTCTCTCTCGGTTCAAAATGTTGAGTGCCAACAACAATCAAGAGCAAGATAGCCAGCAACAAGTTAAACTGCAGACCAGCTTAATGCGGGTACTGGTCTCCAGCTTTATGTTTTTTTAAATCAGAGATTTGCTTCTCCTAGAAGGTTGCCTTCACTACGGCTTACGAGAGCCCTCTCCACCTCAACACACACATACATACACACAAACACACACAATGCTAGTCGGCCGTTGACTCCGAAAAAGGGTTCATTCGCCCTTTGGAAGGTCTTATTTTTACTCCTTCAGGGAGACTAGCCACCCTCCTCACCAAGTCTGGTGGGGGAACCAGTTTAGTCGCCGGTGACCCGACCATGAGGCAGGTAGTGCTGGGTTACATGGTACCAGTAGCATATAACATGACCTGACATACAATGCAGCATACATACATACATACATACATACATACATACATACATACATACATACATACATACACTTAAACAGACAGGTGAGATTTATATTATAGATGTTTTAGTAAACTGACCCCACGTTATCAATATTGTAAGTAATACGTAACTGCTGATATTCAATATGGTATTTATACATCTTAATGCATGTTACTAAAACTTAAGACTTGCTTCGTTAGTTCTGCTCAGCTCATTTGACACCCGGGCAACATCGGGTAATCCATGCTAGCTTCATGTTAAAAACTACCACCATGCATTATGACTGAGATCTTACTAATGCTTGTCTACTTAGTATGCTGATCATATGGGCAGAATTCGCCCTCAAATGTAAATATAGGTAGTATTAAGCATTTGATATATCCGATAAAAGTATATATTTGCGCGCATATAATGGTGCGTGCGAGATGTGCTGATAACAATACTGATTAAATATTTAACCGTGACGTTTTACTGTTGGCTCAAATTAGTATATAAGAGCAGTAGGATTGGTTTCTGTTGTTTGTCGTATTCGGATCTCTTCTTCACACTGGTTGCATGGTAATGTGCTTGGTGCCTCTTTTAGATCAACTCATTTACAGTCGGTCTTGGCAATCCAAACACTCGTGTCTATCGTACGCAAGCAAATAGACTATCGTTCACAGTCTCTTAGATTGTGATGAGGCAATTTTCTTGAAAGGATATTTAATTTCTTTAAGTGTTAATAACTTCCATATAATTTTGGATAACATGTGTGAATGAGTAAAAGATAAACATTGTTATTGGTATTGCAGTCGAGATCACGTGGAAGTTTGTTGGAACAACATAATTACTGTCCTCAGTGTCATCATCTGCTTATTTGCCTCTCTACGAGGCCAAAGCAAGCACAAGGTCATATTTCTTCATTTTTTTTAAAATCACGTTCCCCCTAACAAGGCATATCGCCACTTGGATATAAGAGACTACTATTTAGAACGATGCAGAGAAAAGATTAACAAGATGTTGGTTTACATTACGTTTAAACTTCTGCATTTCAGCAGAGTCTGGAAGTAGGTAGTAGAAAGAGAATTCCAAAGTCTAGCTGTTCGAGGGAAGAAACTATTAGAATGGAAAGCTTTCTGGTATTTAGGAACCTCTACCGTAAAGGGGGTGTGATTTTGTTAAATAGGGTTGTCGGGGATATATACGTCGATGGGGACACCAGTGCAACGAGTTCATCAGAACACATTCAATTAAAATATTTGCAAAGCATGCACAAGGATGCGCCATTGTGGCGATGGGACAGGGATTGAAGCTTAGTTGACAAAGTGGGACCTATTAAATTGAAGACTCTTTTTTGGACCCTATCTATCTAGTGACAAATGCACCAGCCCAGATGTGGCAACAATATTCCATGCCATGAACGAATGGTGAATTGTAGAGGTATAGGATACTCTCAGGTATGAGTAGTCTTCCAGCATGATAGAGGGAACCCATCTTTTTGCAGCAGTCTTTGCAATGTCCTCAATGTATTTGTTCCCGTTCATATTTCCTGTGAATGCTAAGCCAAAGGGTTTGAATGAAGAATTCTCAGGGAAGGTGTAATTTATCATGGATATCGGTGGTTGAAGAGGCTTGTAATTGTTAAAGGAGAACAGCTTAGTCTTATTAGCATTAAATGTTCTTCCACAAACGGGGTACTAAGTTGAGACAAAAATAAAAAAAATTCTCAGTCAAGAAGGACAGGAAAATGAAGTTTAATATTAGAACAGATACTACACTTTACTCTTAGTCAAACAGCCAAGAAGGTTTCAGTGTTCCTATTTATTTAATTGCTTTTCAACGACGACAGAGTTAGACACAAATTTAGCTCAGGATATGTTTAAGAGCAAAGGACGCTGGAGATCGATTCGAGTTGTCACATCGCTGACATACGCCCAGCACTACTAGTGTTCATGACATTAGAAGATAGTATGATATCGGTTGTTTTTTTTTTCAAGCATGTCCGAACAGGGACACTCGAACGAGATCTCCATTCTGGAGCTATGTTGTACGGCATTGAGGAGTAACGTGTTCCGAGCCAATCCCCAGGTCAGACAGAACTCGGAATCGTTGAGATAATTCCTGCATGTAGCAGATCACCTTTTTGATAATTTGATGGGAAAATATAATTGAAATCTAAATTTGATAAGGAAGACCGATGACTTTCTTACATAATTTTCTATGCATAACGATACGTTGATAACCTTGAGTTATCGTTTTTCCTTAACTAGCACCTTTCTCGACTTGTTTAGATAAGAACTATATTTTTGTGATCTAACTGCCATTTCAGCGTTTCGCGTATAAAAGACACTTGACATATCTCATGTTTTTTAAAGTTTTTTTATCGTTTTCTTTTTTTTTTTTAACTAAAACATTGTTTAAATAATAAAAAAAAAAGTTGATTATTAGTAAAACTATTTCACTCTTAATAATTTATGTGACTGAAATAGGAATCAAAACAAGATAACAACCTAATTGAATTTGATGTCGGGTGATTTCGCTTATTCACATAATGTTGACATTTTTCAAGCGGGTTTTTCTCAATTTTAGGTGCATAACAACAACTGGATTTTAGTGGACACGATTCCTTATTTGGTAATATACAAGAAACATAAAAACATAAAACTATTTTGAATACATAAACAGATTTTTCTTGCATTATGTCATAAACGTGACCTTTATACACTACGATCAAAACGTGCTTAAAAAGAATAAAAATAAATTAGCTTCGCTAGAGAAATGGAGGGGGTATGGGGGTGGGAGAGTGAAAAGAAAAAACAGATAGTAATAATGACGCTAAATTTTCTTTTTTTTCTTTTTCTTTTTTAAAACAGTAACCCTTCCAAATAGAGAGAAAGAGAGAGGGAGAGAGAGAAAGACAGAGAGTGAAAGTGTGACAGAGAGAAAGAGGGAGAGGAGGGGTTGTCCGATAATTCATTTTTTTTAAACAGCAATCCCTCCGAATAGAGAGAGAGAGAGAGAGAGAGAGAGCGCGAGAGCGAGAGAGAGAGAGGTGTTCGATAATTCAGTTTTCTTTTTTTAAAACAGCAACCCCTCCATATATATATATATATATATATATATATATATATATATATATACATATATAAAGAGATAGAGAGAGAGAGAGAGGGTCGATAATTCATTCTAGTAGTCTGAAATGCGATGTTATGTATTATAAACTACTAAACAGCATTGCTGCAACGAAATTATTCCTATATTCCGATATTCTATAATGCAATCTGGAAGGTAAGTGAAAATCAGGGGGCGTTTGTTATTTACTTAAGATCTAATGTATTATGTAGGAAATAGTATGAGTAAAAAATGAAATAACCGGTGGCTTAAAAATAAATATACATATTCAAACGTAATACGGTGATGTTAAAGAAGTAAGAGGACTAAATGGATAGAGAATGAAACTATTTGCTATCTCCTTTATGTAACTACGTATTTGGGAGAAGCTGTTTGTTCGGAATAAACGTAATAATTTCTAAACGCGTGATGAAATGTGCGCATAGTGTCATGAAACACGCGCTAGAAAGTGAAGTTGTGAATGTAAAAGATGTAGGAAGTGTTCGATTATTTTTTTTTATTGAAAATCTAGATGCAAGGGAAAAATCGAATTGATTGTATTATATAGTAGATAATGAATTCTTTTCTATACTGTCGTCGTAAGTGGTGCGAATGACGACGCCATTTATCTTTTCCCCGGCCATCATGTTTATCAAGGATAGTACGGGTTATATTTGTGTCATGCGAAATGGAACATAATATTAGCATTAGAAGGTGGGATTTAGAATCTTTAAGTTTTTTTAGAATCTTTAGGGACTTTTAGAATCTGTAAAAAGTAATCTAGAGTAACCTCCCTTATTTTATGATAATCTCATTTTTCGAGAACTCTTTAGGTAAGTACGAACAATAAAATTTGACTACATTTTATTATCAGTTATTCTAATGCAAATAAATCTTATCAATTATTCTCTTGCCTTCGTTTATCATTGCAATTTATTTATTTATTCTGCTTATAATTAGTGTAGAATTGCCAAAGCGCCCACAACGATTTGATGTGGAACTGGAGATCCCAATTTCTAATAAAACGCTGGACTTACAAATAACGTTTGATTTTTTTCTTTCTTTTTTTTACATACATATGTGAAAACCTTACAGCGAGAAATAAACACGCTCAAACGCATGACTTATTTAGCACCCGATACGCGAAATAGTTATGGACTGTACTACTTATGAAGAGGCGATTAAGGCACTACAAGCTCTCTACAAAACAAAAAAAGAGATATACCTACTTGCTCTAATCGATACGAATCGCTCTCCCAACAGCACGTTTCTGCCCTCTTCTTTTCCAATCGACCACACCTGGCCTCTCACCACCAATGTCACACTGCACAATGTGAACGTCAGCAATACGAAATTCTTTTCAAGAGAAGATGTTCACGACTCTTTTCTTTTTGCCTCCCCAGGGAATTTTTCCCAGCTTTTATATCCTTCTATCTAGAAAAAAAGGAAGAGACAGGGGGGAAAATAGCTTCTCCCATCATGCCCTGCCTTTCCAAGATGCCCTTCGTGTATATAAATAAGCTTGCCATCCTTTCCTTCTTCTTTCCCAAAGAGCGATGCAGATACGCCCGGTACGTTTTTTTTTTTTTTTTTTTTTTTTTCAAACCATTATACCCCACACTTGCTACACAATAACAACGAAATAGTGAATTACATGAGCGGTTAAAAAAAAATAATTACAGGCCTTACGTATGAATTGTAACTTCTGGTTAAGAAATTCAGAATAAACTTGAAATTATGGACGACTGTATCAGCAGCCTCCACTTAACGCAGGTAAATCAGCACCGTGTTGGAAACAAATGTCTTAATCAAAGAACATCCTATGTTGTATAAGTTTGTGTTATACCGACAGTATGAGATGATCGGTTCTGCTTTGAACACTTATTCGAATTGTCTCCCGCTATTCTGTATAATTACCCAGATTCTTAGTTTGTGACTTCTTTCTCTAAACAGAAAATTTCCGAAACTTTTCACAAGGCATTAATGCAACTTTTGCATGTTTGGTCTCCACCCTCGCTTTTGTTCTTCAGCAAGAGATACTAGTTGTGAAGTTGGCGCCTTGTTTTTCTTTCTTTTTTCTATTTTTTTTTTTTTTAAATCTGTTGATCTACATCTTCTAAAATATAAGAAGAGAAATTCTACTGGTTCGTTTTGTATAGTTACTAGCAGGCCGCCCGGCGTTGCCCGGTCGTAAAACACGCATAAATATTATATTTAATGCAGGATTCTTATTTATTATAAACAGAAATACCGTAGGTTTTAAATGTAACGTTAAATTCTTTTTTAAAAAAATGAAAATGAGACATGTGTATGCGAGTATTGTTTTTTCTTCACAATCCACTTCTGGTAAGTAACAAAAAATACCCGAGCTGACCTAAAGACAGTGAGTCAAGTACGATAACTATTAGGCCAGTTTTACATGATCTTTAAAATTTGTTTTCAAACCTACTTATTGTTAACATAACTAATTTATCATGGGAACGATTCGCGCATGCGCATTCGTGAAACAGATGACAAACAGATAAAAATCCGATTATCCGCATGCACCAATTTTTAAATTTCGACCCCTTAGCAGCCCTTTCTTCTGGATAAAAACCGATTAAAAAGTTTTCCACATGTCTAAATACCCTATATGCAAATTTCAAGTTTGCAGATTAAAAATTCGTTGAGTACTAAAACTGACTCATAACAGTGCTTAAATGTGCATACTTATATCATTTTTGTATCTGGCGAGTTCCAGGTTCGGGTTTCAGTGTTTCTCTACAGCGAGTACACGCTAACCGTGGGCGCTTATTCACGGCCTCCTAAATAGGAGACAGTTTCGCTAAAATAATGTGACCTGCTAACGGTACATGTGAAGTCCAACTCTCTTCCTGATCTACATCAATGATCTTCCAGACCACATTCTTAGATAATTCGCTGACGACACTACCATCTATGGAAGCACTTCGAAGACCGTAAACGACCAAGTTCTCTCTGACTCTCTCTCTCTCTCCTCTGATCTTGAGCACGTGGTACAATGGGGAAAGAAGTGGCTGGTTACTTTTAGTGCATCTAAAACCAAGCTTCTATCTTTACATCACCAACGCTCTACTGCCCAGCTGCCATCAATCGTCTTGGGGAGGCTTCATATTTTGACAAGCTTCTGGGCTTAACCTTTACCCCCGATCTGAAATGGAATACGTTTATCAAATCAACTGCCAAAGTCGCTGGAAGATGGTGGGATCCTTCTACCGCTCGAGTAGATATCTCACTTCTGATGCAATTCTCTACCTATATAAAAGCCAGGTATGGCCAACGATGGAGTACTATTGCCACAGTTGGGCAGGAGCTGCTAGAAGCAGCTTATCCTGTCTTGACAGAGTTCAAAATAGATTTCGTATTTTAGTGGTGGATGCCCTTTTCTCTTCTCTGCAACCTCTTTCCCACAGAAGAGACGTAGCGAGCTTGCCCCTGCTTTATCGTTATTTTCATGGCAGATGCTCATCTGAACTCCGATCTCTGCCCCCCCCTCGCCAGACTTTCACGAAAAACACTCGTCTTGCCAGAACCACTATCAACAATTACCCACACTCTTTATCCGTGCCTACACCTAAACGTAGATTCCATGAACAGGGCTTCTTTCTTAGACCTGCTCGTCTGTGAAACTCTATTCCGTTTGCCTGCTTTCCAGCTGACTACAATCTGATTGTCTTCAAGTCCAACGTGAACAAATTCTTATTGAACCGTCCCCCTAAGTAATCCAATTTACAAAATTCCCACTAATGTTTACTACGCTAAAATCACAATGACTAATATATACCTATTAACCCTAATCCTTAAGTGGCCTTGATAAGCGGTGACCCCCCCCCCATGTAAAACAAAAAGTCCAACGACCACATGCTCACAATACGGACTATTATGAAGGATGGTTATTTTTCTGCTTAGATTCACAAAAAAAATTACCGAGGGATTCGTGACTGTATTTTATTTTCCAAAAGATAAAAGCTTTTTACTTTTGAATACTTGCAATTAAAAGGGAGTATTTTTGCCTGGAAAATACTATCAAGTTTTATATTTGTTAAGTGTATTTAATTACTAATTCACACATTACTTTAATTTTAAGTTAAAATTGCACTCGTTTTCAAATAATTTTTAAATGAGATTTTTTACAATACTTTTTTTTCTGCTGAACCAATAATTTTTACAGGATATTTTTTTTCTCTATTTGGTTCTTTAATAAGTTAAAAAAATATATACATTATTATTCATATATTTTGGACGATACCGGAAGTGAATAGACGTAGCAAATGTTTAGTCTCAACTGTAAGTATTTAACTCGTTTATTTCTTCCTTTTAAATATATTAAATTCCATTAAAACTTTTTTGTATAATAAGAGCATTTTAAGTTTATTATTTCTCGGTAGTCGAATTGAGTATATTCCAAGTTTATTATTTCTGTGTGGAATTTTATTTTGTATAATAATATTTTGAATAATCAATGTTTATCCTCATTCAAAAACATACGTCAAGAAACACAATCATATTTTATTAAGAAAACGTGCAAACTAAAGCTGTTGATATGTAATATTTCATCCGATACAATAGTCCGATTCATCGGACTATTGTTCTCATATTGAGTGTGATTTTCACAACGTTTCGATCGATGTAACCTCCGACCTTCTTCAGGTTCGAACTCGGAAATGTTTCTGTCGAACTCGAACGGAGTTTCGAGCGAAACCTTTTATTTACTTCACGGGGGTAGCATGCTCTTGTCCCGTCATCCATGACTGGATAGAGGTGTTCTAAGTAATTCGCAATTGCATTTTTTTGTCGCTCACACTGAGGATTGAACCTTCAACATTCAGGAGAAGGTCACTTATTTTTTACAATTGATTTTTCCAAGTACTCTAACCATTATGCCACGGGCCCTTGCGGACAATTCTAGTACGATGAATCCAAATAATGCGAATAGCTAATCCTCATCTACAAAAATTCAGAAGCTGTTTATATATTTATTTTAAATATTTTTCAAAATTTTGCATCAACAAGTTTTATAACACTTACAAAATTTATTAATTAATCGGTTTATTTTTTTTTATTATTATTAATGCAGAATACGAGCCGTGCTAAAATAATAACGTTATTATAAAGAAACCTATTAACAATATTATCCAACATATTTTTCTATAATTTGGATTTAGAAAGATTTCTGCACTAGCTTTGTATTTGAATTATTTTTTTAAATTTAAATCGTTTTCATTTTATAAGTTATTTATCGTTCGCTTTCGTTTTAAAAAAATATGTATCGTTCGATTTTAATTTGCTTATTTAAATATTGTTTATGTATTTGCTAAATTCATAATTCAGTTTTAGCAATATTTGATTGTCTTCTGCTTATAAAGTACGTAATTTTACATGCATAATTCTTGTTTTTTGTTTGGTTTTCATTTAGAGAAAGCTCATTTTAAAAAATGTCCGCGTGGTTAAGCATAATAAGCTGTGATTGTCGTAGATAGAATGGCTATTTACTACGTCTTATAAATTGAATTTCGTTCAGTTTCAGTAAATATCAAATCATATTTCTTTTATTTTTTAAATGCAATGAACTAATTTTAACGTTTTAAATCCATGAAACAACAAAATGCTTATTTACAGAATATTGTTTGCAGAAACAAGACACACATTTCCCATTTTAAATTCCCATTTTCTTCATTTTTTTTTTTAAATTAATATTGAATAAGTTCATCTTCAGTATAAATCGTGTTTCTTATTTTTCCCCTTTTCAATGCTAGTTTTTGAAGTTTTCTAATATTTTCGTAAAAAGCAGTCATTATCGACTGTTTGACAGATCTTGTTTGCTTAGACCCAGTGGCGTGCAGAGAACTCTTTCAGGGCAGGTGCTTACGTGAAAAAAAAAACGGGAAAAATATAGTAATGGTGAGGCATATGCCTATAATATATTCCTCTGAAAAGGGCACTTTTAAAACAATAGTAAAAAGCTTGGGCACCCATAACACCCCCTCCGCACATTCTAATGACAAGGCATCGTATCTACGACAATCACAGCTTATTATTATGCCCCTCTGTATCGTAATAACACAGACATTTTATGTGTGGCCGGATCTTTTCATGCAACTAACACACTCCAATGAGAATCCAAGAGAATACGAAAACAGTTTATGTATATACGAATGTTTGATTAGTTAATACAAAAAGGGGGGAAAAGACAGAAAACACGCATTTTAGTATATTTAATGATTAATTGAGTAGTCAGATGATAATTTGTTAAAAGCCCGACAAAATGAAGATGCATGATCTGCCAGAACAAATGTATAATGTTTATTTCCGGAATTGATATTTTAGCATTGTACCAAGTAAAAAGTTGAACAGATGACTAATCGGGGGTAATTTTATAAGTTTGTGCACACACGCACACACACACACACACACACACACACACACACACACACACACACACACACACACACTGAGAAACCGTGTCCGTCGTAAATATACATGGCCTTTGCATTATAATCACATCACCTATTGATGTCACGGAATAAAGTTTAACGATATAACCGGAAGTCCTTCCGTTGTATCGAATTGCAGAGAGAAACTAAGTAAATTATCCAAAAGTGACTGTATTTTCCCCCCCAAAAGACAATGAATTATTTTCCATGATAACACGTGCAATTAAAAGAGAATTTATCGCTGAGGAAAAATACAGTGAAGTAAAAGATATTTATATGTTTAACGGATCTTATATTTATTATTAAAATTTGAACTTTAAGAAAGCTAAAAAGAAAAGGGCTTTATTTTCTTTAAAGATAAATTAATATTTATTTTTCAAATGAATTATTTTTTTTTATTTTAACTGTATTAATTTTTAAGGCTTTAGGGCAATATGTCTTTATTTAGTTGCGAACTGTTATCCTCATTTTCATATTTGTTGTTAACCGCGACGGTATAAGAATGCTGAGTCTCTTAACTATATCCTCAGTAATTACTGCCTTCCATAGTTGTTGTTGTCTCACCGCGTTTTGGCCAAGCCTCTGGCCAACTTTGGGTAGGATTGAAACTGCTATCTTCAGACAATGCTGACTTGTGCCTATATAGATTCAACGCCTCTATCCACTGCGCCACGGGCTCTAAAGGGTAACTACCAGACAAAGGCCAGAGGAATGGTATCGTATTACCAATGGTGCTTACATTAAACATGTTTGAACATTCCAGGAAAAACTGGAGATTACAAACTTTCTGAATATACCAGATGTGTTTTTATATCCTTAATAGTTCTCGAGATATTCGATGTCAAAATGTGTCCAAGATTTTTGGAACACATTGTACTTACATAATAAAACGTGTTGCGATCACAGTAACCTACTAGGCATGAAAACGTTTAGTTTACTATAACTGTCTGTTATTTAGATTTTAATTTGGTGGGAAAAGACGATTCAACTCAATAAAATTTGTATCCCCATATCATTTATTGAATAACGGTTAATTTAAAAATTAGCTCTTTTCCGAATGTTGTTGATTGAAGAGTGCATTAAGTCGTGGTCTAGATATGCAATCCTAAGGCTTCTCATTTCTAATCATACCTGACGGTGCTTACCCCCTTTCCAGATATCTTAGTAGAACAAAATTAGAATATTTATACCTTTCGCTGTGACAACGATAAATACAAGTTTATGGGGTGACATAATCGATCTCGAAACAATAACCTGTTGGCGCTTGATTCGGCAATCCCCTTTCGTAGGAAGATGTAATCCCTGCATGAATTACTTCCTGTAATAGACCAAAACAGATACGAATTTTATCTTGATAGAAAGCCCGAAGAACATTGGGTCAGCTAACTATAGTAACGTAATTTAAGCAATGGATGCAAAGAATTAGGAAATCTATATCTTCCTAAGGATTTTAGTTGAAAAGTAAACATAATGTTCCGGTGTGGATCTTGAACCCGATCTGACAACATCATTTACGTGATTTGAAATGCTGCACTAAATATATTTTCCAAATCATGAAAAAATACAATTTGTTGCAACTTTATTTTCGACACTTTCGCATATTCGCTGCTTCACACATATATAAATTAAGTTACGCATTTGTTAAGTTTGAGTTAAACTAATCTTTAGGCTACGACAATTTCAAACGGACAATGTACGGACCCCATTCACTTGGGTCGACATCGTCATCAGCTGGAGTAAAACAATCTCATAAATAAAAACCAGTCAGTTTGCAATACATGTGAAGAAATGGATTCTAATCAATTAAAAAGATTGGCAGTAAATGTGAGCACCGAGAAAGGCGGTAAGATTACTAATGAGAGAGAATATTGAATAATTCGCATACACTGTCAAGATAAAAAGAAAGAGAGAAAGAGAGAGAGAGAGTGGGGGTTACTATCTTATGTCGCATGTGGCTGAGATAGTTTCTGAACAAGAGAAACAAGAAAACATTTTTTTTATTACATTTTCACCCCAAACAAGGCATATTGCCACTTTATTGTAGGAGGCTACTATCAGGGACATGGCCATCAGGGGTACTGTGTAGGGAGTTGGGCAGCAAGATGTCGGTTCACGTTGCACTTGAACATCTGCATGTCAGTACAGTTGGGGAAGCAGGGACCCGGCAGGGAATTCCAAAGTTTAGCTGTCCTGGGGAAGAAACTACTGGATGGAGTAGAAGGCTCTCTTACATCTAAGGATCTCTACTGTGAAGGGGTGGGATTTAGCTGCTTATCGGGTTTGTCGGGGGTATTTACGCCGAGGGGGCACAAGTGCTTGCAGTTCGTCAGCGCATTCACCGTTAAAGTACTTGTAGAAAAGGCAGAGAGATGCAACATTTCGTCAATGGGACAGGGGCTGAAGTTTAGATGACAGTCCAGGACCTATCAGATTGGCGACTCTCTTTTGAACCTTGTCTAGGAGCGAGAGACTAGCAGCAGATGCACCAGCCCAAGTATGACAACAATACTCCATACATGGGCGAATGGTGGCCTTATAGAGGTATAGGATACTTTCGGGTGTTAGTATCTTTCTAGCACGGTAGAGAGAACCTACCTGCTTTGCAGCGGTCCTGGCGATACTCTCGATGTAATTGTTCCAACTCATGTTTCCTGAGAGCATTAGGCCGAGGAGTTTAAAGGATGTACTTTCAGATAAAGAGTCATTGGCCATCGCTATTGGTGGTAGAGAAGGTTTCTTGTAATTATTAAAGGAAACGAGTTTTGTCTTGGCAGCATTGAATGTGACCATCCATTTATGTCCTCATTCCACTACAGATCGGAGGTTATCCTCCAGTGTTTCTGCCATTTCTTTAGATATGTGTTCATTTATTTTCCTGTCGTGTCTGTTATAGAGTGTGGTGTCGTCAGCATATATACCCATCTCACAAGCAATTTTGTCAGGGAGGTCATTTATAAATATTAGGAATAATAGAGGTCCCAGGATACACCCCTGAGGCACTCCCGCATTTATATCGTACTGTTCAGATGTACGACCATCGAGGACAACCCGGATTTTTCTCTTACCTAAGAAGGATCTAATTATGTCATGTATTCTTCCAGTGGTACCATATGATCTGATTTTCCTGAGAAGACCTTCATGTCATACCCTGTCAAAAGCCTTAGATATATCTAGAGCTACCGCTCTACCCTCCCCCACTTTGTCCAGTGACTGGTATATACTTTTCTGAGATTACAGTTAGGATGTCTGATGTCTAAATCCATATTGTTTGTCAGTCAGAAGTTTAGCATCTGTAAGGTGATGGATTAGAGCTTGGTTAATTATTGTCTCAAATATTTTGGCGAAAAGTAAAAGGAGGCTAATGGGGCGAAAATTTACTGAGTCAGTTCTTTCGCCAGAATTCTTGAAAACTGGTACTACAGAAGCAGTTTTCCAGCAGACAGGAAAGCAAGATTTATTAAGGCATTTGTTGTAAAGTTTGGAGAGAACTGGAGCTACTTCGGCGGAGCACTTTTTTAATAGCACAGTCGGGGTGAGATTATATATATATATAGATATAGATATATATATATCTATCTATATATATATATATATATATACATATATATATATACTTATATATATACATATATATATACTTATATATATACATATATATATACTTATATATATACATATATATATATATACATATATATATATACTTATATATATATACATATATATATACATATATATATACATATATATATACATATATATGCATATATATATACATATATCCATATATATATACATATATATATCCACATATATATACATATATATATATATATACATATACATATATATACATATACACTTGTGCCCGATATTATTCATACCCCCCCCCTTGAAAATTGAGTTTATTAGGTGTAACTTTGTAAGAATTTATTGTTTACGTCCATATTGATACATATTCTTAATAAACCTCTTCTGATCATTTTCGTCATTTTAGAATCTCGGGATACTTGTAATAAAAGAAATATACAGCTATTTATAAAATCTGCAATGTTCAAAAATAATCATACCCCCTTATTTTTTCAGTATTAATCGAGTTTCTGACTGTTTGTTTCCTGTTTGATTCTTATTTTGAATGCTTTTATACAACCTTTGATTAATTTCATTTCGTTTTTTGCATTTTTCAGAAATTAAAATGATATCAACTGAAAACCAATAAAAGAATAAAAATTATTAGAATTGGGAAGAAAAAAGAGCTTAGTAATGATCTTAGGACTAAAATTGTGAATTCACATAAGGATGGTTTAGGTTACAAGTCAATTTCCAAGAAATTTGAGGTCCCTACAGCAACAGTACAGAGCATCATCAAAAGATTCCAGAGCCACCACACAACAAACAACTTGATTGGTAGAGGAAGGAAAAGGAAACTGTCTGCTAGAGCCACCAGGAATATTGTAAGAAGTGTTAATGCAAATCCAACCACCATTACTAAGGACATTTTAGAAAATCTGGAGTCTTCTGGCATAAAAATATCAAGGCAAACATTGCAAAGGACTCTGCATGAAAATGGTCTGAAAGGAAGAAGACCACGAAGGACTCCATTGCACACCGAAAAACACCTTGCAGCACGTCTAAAGTTTGCTAGGACCTATGTGAATTCTCCAGAGTCCGTTTTCTCAAGTATTTTGTGGACTGACGAAACAAAAATTGAATTGTTTGGCCATATGGATGCTTCTTACGTTTGGAGGAAGAAAGGAGAAGCTTACAACCCAAAGAACACCATACCCACGGTGAAACATGGTGGTGGTAGCCTAATGTTTTGGGGCTCCTTTTCGACTAGTGGTCCAGGTAGTTTGATCAAGATAGATGGAACCATGTAGAAGGAGCAATATTTGGAGATACTCCAGAAAAACATTAGACAGGATGCGGCGAAGCTCCATTTAGGACCAAACTGGGTCCTTCAACAGGATAATGATCCAAAACATACTGCCAAAATAGTCAAGAAATGGTTTGAGGATAATCAAATTAATGTTTTGGAATGGCCTAGCCAGAGTCCCGACCTGAACCCTATCGAAAACCTCTGGCACATATTGAAAACTGAGGTTAAAAAGCAGAAACCTAGAAATTTGAGGGATTTGGAGTACTACTGCATTGAAGAATGGTCAGAAATCAGTGTTGATGCTTGTAAAAACCTTGTTGATAAATATCCAAAACGGTTACAGGCAGTTATTAAGAATAAAGGGCATGCTATTGACTATTAGTAAGAGAGGTATGAATAATTTTGAACTGGTGCCATTATTGTTTTTCTTTGTATAATGTTTCAAACTTGCATAATTTATTTATTTGTTGAGTTTAAATTAAATGCTTATGCTTGATTTATTGTTTGAAACCCCTTTAATATTGTCTACCTTCTGGTTTGAGCAATATTCTTATAGAAATCTCAAAGATCCGAGGGGTATGAATAATATCGGGCACAAGTGTATATGTATATATATACATATATATATACATATACATATATATATATACATATATATACATATATATATGCATATATATATCCATATACATATATGTATATATATCCATATATATATACAGTGATGATCATATTTATTGGCACGGTAAAATAAAAGTTAAATTTTGTCTAATAAATTCTAAAAAAGGGATTAAATTAAAGAAAATAACAAAGTATATTATGTATTTTTAACTGGCCTTTCCGATGCAGCAATCGGATTTTAGAAAAAATAAATAACAAAGGAACAACAAACATAATTGCAAAAAAATTGCAAACATAATAACTTGTTCAAAATTATTGGCACGGCTTTGTTTTTCTTTTAGTATCAGTATAATATCAATCAATTTCCGGTTTACGTGCTTTCTGAACTTTTTTATAGCCATATTATGCTTGTTTAACGCTAATTCAGTGAATAATTTTTTTCAGATAATTTTTAGATAGCGATTTATTTAAACTATTATAAGTGACTAAATTATAATTTTCAATCGCCATGGTTAAAACTAAGGAACACAGCGAAGACGTCAGGAAGCTTGTTGTA
Source organism: Euprymna scolopes (assembly GCF_053919585.1). Classification (NCBI taxonomy): domain Eukaryota; kingdom Metazoa; phylum Mollusca; class Cephalopoda; order Sepiida; family Sepiolidae; genus Euprymna; species Euprymna scolopes. The sequence goes on along the minus strand of NC_136485.1, from coordinate 156,526,682 downwards.
GCATGCCATACCAATGGGGAGGGCTATGATAAGATTTCAAAGAAGCTAAACCTTCCCAAATCCACTGTTAGAGCCATAATAAACAAGTTCAAATCGCAAGGCCACGTTATGAGTTTAGAGGGTAGAGGGAGAAAAAGGATTCTTTCCCCAAGAGATGAACGGAAAATTGTTCGACAAGTAAAACAAAACCCAAGGATCTCTGTTGGGGAGATTGTTGATGAACAGAGCACCTCTGGAGTGAATGTATCTCGACATACAGTTGGTAGAGTTTTGAAGAGAGCTGGTTTAAAAGCATGTCGTCCGAGAAAGACTCCCTTATTGAAGCCTATGCATCTGAAAGCAAGGCTAGCCTTTGCAAAACGTCATATTGATAAAGATGTTGCATTCTGGAAACGTGTTCTATGGACTGACGAAACGAAAATAGAGTTATTTGGCCATAATAAAGTGTCTTATATTTACAGAAAATCTGGCGAAGCTTTCCTGCCTAAGAACACCATACCCACAGTGAAGCACGGTGGAGGCAGTTTGATGTTTTGGGGATCCTTTGCTGCCTCTGGACCAGGGCGACTTGTTAAGGTCACAGGTAGCATAAAAAAGGAAGATTATGTTAAAATATTGGATGAAAACCTGAAAGACTCTGCTAAAGAGCTCTCACTTGGTCGTCGTTGGTGGTTCATGCAAGATAATGACCCAAACCATTCGGCTAAACTGACTAAGAAATGGCTTGAGGACAATCATATTAATGTTTTGGAGTGGCCATCACAAAGCCCAGACCTTAATCCAATTGAAAATTTATGGAGAACATTAAAATTGAGGGTAATGCAAAGGAAGCCTAAGAATCTTATTCAATTGGAGGATTATTGTCAGGAAGAGTGGGCTAAAATTACTACTGAAGAGTGCAACAACTTGGTTGTAAACTATGAAAAGCGACTGAGGAAGGTAATCAAGGCCAAAGGCTATACAATTGATTATTAAATAAATCGTGCCAATAATTTTGAACAAGGGTTTTTTGCAATTATGTTTGTTGTTCCTTTGTTATTTATTTTTTCTAAAATCCGATTGCTGCATCGGAAAGGCCAGTTAAAAATACATAATATACTTTGTTATTTTCTTTAATTTAATCCCTTTTTTTAGAATTTATTAGACAAAATTTAACTTTTATTTTACCGTGCCAATAAATATGATCATCACTGTATATATCCATATACATATATATATATATATCCATATACATATATATATATATATCCATATGCATATATATATGTATATATATATATATATATATCCATAAGCATATATATATATATATCCATAAACATATATATATATATCCATATACATATATATGTACATATATGTCCATATACATATGCATATATATATATATATATGTATATATATATATATCCATATATATATATACACAAATATATATATATATATATATATATGTGTCTGTGTGTACGCATACAAATGTGCACGCAATCATGTAGCTTCAACTTATACCAACGCTAATTTCTCTTACATACGCAAATACACATAAGCGACTAAAAGTCGATATTCGTAACTTTCAATCATAATAGGTTTCGATTCGGTTTTTAATTTTATGCGTCGATGTTTCCATCCAATCATATTCATCTTAAAACGAACGCACTGTATATAAATCGAACATTGCATCTACATTTTGCAATAATCGTTCCGGTCATTCTTTCCTTTCAACATTCATCCTGTGCATCAAGTGAGTAACATCATTTTATTTCGAAAGAAAAAGAAAAAAGAAAGAAAAAGAGAAAAAGAAAGAAAAAAAATACGTTTTTTTTTTCAAATTTATATTGTTTTATCAGGTGTTCATCAACATTGAAAATTTTAAACAAATTATTTTAACTTATTTCATTATTTATGCAAAAAAATCACATTTTTCCAAGTCTTTATAAGAATACAATTGTTTAGCGGAAAACATTTTGAGATTTGCGGTCAGTGTCTTAATATTTCATGAGAATTGTGCAAAAGAAATAAATGAAATGTTTGCAAAAGTTGCGAACAATCAGATACAAAGGATCGATGGTTTGTTGATGTATTAAAGTGACTTGAAGAGAGAAACAAAAGTACTTTTTTTTTGTTTTGTTTTTTTACAAAGGGTTTACCACATATCAAGGCCCGGAAGCCACTCGAGGATAAGGGTTAATGTGTGTATTGTAGTCATTAGGACAGTAGCATAGTAATCGTTTGTGGTGGTAATTTGGTAAAATCAGATTATTTACGATGACTCTTCAATAAGAACTTGTTTATGTTGGACTTGAAGACGACAATGTTGTAGTTAGTTGGAAAGCAGTCCAGCGGAACAGAATTTAAATGTATAATTTGAAAAGGTGTCGGACTGTAAAAGATTGAAACTCTGAAGTAATGACGAGTATGGATTTTAAACTTGAAAATACACGAAGGACGTTCTGTTAAATTTCTTAAGAAATTCTCTCATGCATTAGAAATACTTTATAATGTATTTCTGCGCATTCTATCCACATCCACATATCCACAGGGTATGATAGAGGGTAGAAAAATAAAATTGTCGTCCTAGAAAAGATAAGATTCCATTTCCGTTTGATGAAAACCGGTTTTCTTATTTTTATTTATTTATTTTTTTTTAATTACATTTTCACCCCAAACAAGGCACATTGCCACTTTGGTGTAGGGGGCTACTATCAGGGTCAGCAACTACTGGGGCACTATGTAGGGATTTGGGCAGCAAGATGTCGGTTCACGTTGCACTTGAACTTCTGCATGTCAGTACAGTTAGGGAAGCAGGATCCTGGAATGGAATTCCAGAGTCTAGCAGTTCTGGGGAAGAAACTACTGGAGTAGAAAGATCTTTTACATCTAAGGATCTCTACTGTGTGGGCGTGGGATTTTGCTGCCTGTCGGGTTTGTCGAGGGTTTCTGCATCGTGGGGGCACAAGTGTCTGCAGTTCGTCAGAGCATTCACCATTAAAATACTTGTAGAACAAACAGAGGGATGCAACGTTTCGTCGATGGGACAGAGTCTGAAGCTTAGATACCAGTTCAGAGCCTATCAGATTGGCAACTCTTTTTTGAACCGTGTCTAGGAGCGAGAGACTAGTAGTAGACGCACCAGCCCAGATGTGACAACAATACTCCATACATAGGCGAATGTTGGCCTTATAGAGATACAGGATACTTTCAGGTGTCAGTAGTTTTCTAGCACGGTAGAGAGAGCCTACCTTTTTCGCAGCGGCCCTGGCAATATTTTCAATATAGTTGGCCAATTGTGTACAAATCCCATGAGCGATAGGAGCCTTCTATCATGTCTGAAACTGACACTATGCTCAACGAGCAAGATCGGAGATGTGCTGCAGTACAACTCATGCTCTCTAACGATCCAAATTATGACAACAGGATCATTGCTAGCACCCTCAAAATGCAA
>NC_136485.1:156100740-156518240 GCF_053919585.1 Euprymna scolopes | reverse complement strand
AACTTTTTTTGTTTTGATATCCATGGCATGCAAATCCTGGTCAAACCATTCTAAAATTCCCACATTGTATCTCAAAACATTGACTGCCCAAGCATTTACTGCTTTCATTAGGTTTCCTCCATACAGTTTCGACTTTGCAATTAGTTTCATTCTTCTAAGATACTCCTTTCTGACTTTCTTCTTCATTTCTCTGTTCATGATGCCTAGACCCTCCAACACTCCCAAATACTTATACTCTGTATCTTCTATTTCTTTCATGATTTCTCCATTTGGCAGCACTATTCCATTCGAATGAACCTTTACTCCTCTTTTCATCACCAGCACCGTACATTTACTAATCCCAAACTCCATCCCAATGTCTTCTGAGTACATCCCCACAAGTTCTACCAGTCTCTCCATTTCCTTTTCATTTCTACCGAATATTTTCAAATCATCCATAAACAGTAGATGGTTGAGGCGTCTGTCACCAGATCCAAAGTTATACCCCAATTTTTCTCTCTTCAAGAGGATGCTCAGTGGCATCATTATCATTACAAAAAGAAGTAGCGATAACGAATCTCCTTGAAATATTCCACGTTTAATGCCAACCTCTCCCATCTCCTCTCTGTTTGCTGTCAGCACCGTTTTCTATTGAGCCATACTTGTCTCCAAAAGCCCTACCACATTCTCAGCAGCCTAATAGAATAATAATAATAATAATAATAATAATAATAATAATAATAATAATAATAATAATAATAATAATGGCCAGTAATAATAATAATAATAATAATAATAATAATAATAATAATAATGATAATAATAAAAATAACAATAATAATAATAATAATAATAATAATCAATAATTATAAAATAACAATAATAATAATAATAATAATCAATAATAATAATAATAATAAATAATAATGGCTAGTAATAATAATAATAATAATGATAATAATAAAAATAACAATAATAATAATAATAAATAATAATAAAAATAACAATAATAATAATAATAATAATCAATAATTATAAAATAACAATAATAATAATAATCAATAATAATAATAATAAATAATAATGGCTAGTAATAATAATAATAATAATAATAATAATAATAATAATAATAATGACAATAATAAAAATAACAATAATAATAATAATTATAATAATAATAATAATAATAATAATAATAATAATAATGACAATAATAAAAATAACAATAATAATAATAATTATAATAATAATAATAAAAATAATAATAATAATAATATTAATAATAATATTAATAATAATAATAATAATAATAATAATAATAATAATAATAATAATGATTGGAAGCATAAATTAACTCAAATCACAAATATTGTGGTAAAAAAATATTGGTTTAAAAATTAAGAGTATATTTTAATCTTGAAGGAGAAAGAAAGTAATATAGCCCCTTAAAGCACATGGTCATCGCAAAACTCAAAGCGTTCGTAAGAACACTGTAGCTTGTCGGATTCAGTAATAATTTTTTTCCTACTAGATTGTATATGTCCGTTTGTGTCCTTTATGTATGTGTGATAGTGCGCCTTGCCTCACATCTTTTGCAGAATTATATGTAAAACAAGTCTGGGTTTAGTTGAATTTTACGAGTTGAAAAAAAGAAAAAGTGAATGTTTATACAGGATGGCCCACTTAGTAGGCCGACCTTTCTAATCTTTCTCTTAATGACCAACTGACACCACAAGTCAAAATGCAATTCTTTTTCCAACAACATGGCGCTACAAGCCACATTTCTCACATATCATTGACACGTGTTCATGACATGTTTACGGAAGAGAGAACAATAAGCAAAGGGTTATGGCCACCACTTTCCCCGGACTTGTCATCATGTGATTTTTACCTTTGGGAGACTTTAAACAAAAAGTGTATTCAAATAATTCTCGCAATCTAGACCAACTAAAGGAGAACATTACCAACGCCATCAGGAGAATCTCTAGATAAGATCTACGGACAGTATCTGCAAAATTATTAAACGCGCTCAGAAATGCATAGATGCCACCAGAGAGCACTTTCAGCATCTTTTATAACACTACAGGTAATTAAAATGATGCAACAGGTAATTAAAATGATGCAACAGGTAATTAAAATGATGCCATAGGTAATTAAAATGATGCAACAGGTAATTAAAATGATGCAACAGGTAATTAAAATGATGCCATAGGTAATTAAAATGATGCAACAGGTAATTAAAATGATGAAACAGGTAATTAAAATGATGCTATAGGTAATTAAAATGATGCAACAGGTAATTAAAATGATGCAACAGGTAATTTAAATGATTCAACAGGTAATTAAAATGATGCCATAGGTAATTAAAATGATACAACAGGTAATTAAAATGATGCTATAGGTAATTAAAATGATGCAACAGGTAATTAAAATGATGCCATAGGTAATTAAAATGATGTAACAGGTAATTAAAATGATGCCATAGGTAATTAAAATGATGCAACAGGTAATTAAAATGATGCCACAGGTAATTAAAATGATGCAACAGGTAATTAAAATGATGCTATAGGTAATTAAAACAATAAAAGAATGTTTCTCTTCTCTACTACATTTTTTCTGGGCTACTTTTAAGTGGGCCACCCTGTACTGTTATGTATTCAATATAAATCTTATTCATGTATCTTTCTTTTTTTTTTCTTTTTCTTTTCTTTTTTTTTTTTTTGTTTTTTTTATTTGTTTTTTTTTTTTGACAGGATGATGCGTATTATCTGGTTTATATTGCTTGGTGTTGTCAGCCTCTCAAGAGGGGATCTGACAGCAAAGTCTACACACGATTTAGCGGATGACATTATAAACTCTAAAATATACGGCACCAGACGCGATCCCATTTTTAGCCGAAATAAACAAAAAATTGAATGTGAAATAACGTGTAGTTATTGTATTTTGGAAAACTTGAAGCAGAGGTGCAAAGAATCATATTGTAAAGATCCAATTGCTTGGGAACTGTGTGTGAAGCCGCAAAGGCATGCTGACATTAATGAAACCAAAGAAGAATACAAACAGCGTTTTTTAGACACATTGTTTTAAAAATAACGACGCAGTATATCTGTTTCGCACGTTTGTTTTTAAGTGAAAAAGAACCCATATTTGTAGTTGGATTTTTTTATGGGTGGCGTTTATTTGAATATGAGGAAAACATCAACTTTAAAAAGACTAATTGAGATAGGTAGCCAGTTCATTTTTGTCCGCTGAGAGAACGAGTGAGCTGAGAAATGGCGGTGTTCATTGCAACATTATAGTGCAGAAGTTCCATTAATTTCGTTACGAGGTTACAATGCTTGAAGAAATGAACTAACGATCTTTACACCCGAAGTCTTTTCACAAACAATGGTGAAGTAAGAAGATTAACGAAATGATTTTATTGTATTAAACAGTTTTAATGGTTATCAATATTGCACTTTAAAGAGAATCTCATTGATCGACATCTCTGTTATATGCGCTAATAAAGAGTCCGTTTAACAAATCTTATATGGTGTTTTTTTATTTAATAATATAAACTAAAGAAGCTTTCAATAATTTATAAGCGAAAAAATGCAAATTCCAAGGGATATTAAGTTCAAGATATCGAATACTTAGCACTTGCATATGCCGGTTTACCACTTGGAAAATTCACAGACATATACACACATTTATATATATATATATATATATATATATATATATATATATGTGTGTGTGTGTGTGTGTGTGTGTGTGTGTGTGTGTGTGTGTGTGTTCTATATATATATATATATATATATATATATATATATATATATATATATACTGAATCCACTCATACTAATTTTTATCTTAGCAAAAAGCCAGAACACCTCTGTGCCAGATAATTTAACTTATGCTATTTATAACACATGATTATAGATCCAGTTGCCTTGAAATCATCAATATGCTCTTGTGATGTTCACGGGTGCAAATCTGCAATGATTGGCCTCGAAAGAATTCCTAATGCGAGTTATTCAGGCGATCAGCAATGAACTGAATCCTCCTTTCGCAAGAGGAAGTAATGTCTGTATGGATGACCTCCTGCGATTAACAAAGGAGATACTACTTTTTATCTTTGACAGAAATTCCGAAATCCCTGGGACAAATAATTCAGTAACATTATTTAACCCATAGCTGCAAAGAATTAATAAAATCCATAACTTCCTAAGTTTTTTTTTATCTGATAAGTGAGCATAATGGTCAACACACGATCTTGAACCCGATTCGACAACTTCATTTCCGTGACTTGAACAACTGCACTAAATGGTTCTTCCCTGACATGAACAAAAAAAGCACGCCCAATATTTAACAACTTTTTTCGACACTCTTTCACATTGACACACGCAGACGTATATAGCTACACATATTCGCCCTTTCTACATATGCGAGAACCACACCCGCCTGTTTATGTGGAGTTAAAGAGAGTGTAATGTGACAATCAGCCAATGCACGAATCCCATTCACATGAGTCGATAGCGTCATCACGTGGAGTAAGACAATCTCAACAAAATAAAAACCAATCAGCTTGTATAGCACTAGATGTATCAGAATTTGGGGGGAATTTTTGACACCCCTAACACAAAACTGCGAATAAAATATTTAAAAAAAACTCGTAATTTCTCTTTTTAAAGTGGGTTGTTTAATTTCTTTATTGAGCATGCTTCCAAAATAAACTATTAAAGTTGTTTAAAATATAATAGAAATTTTATTTTAAAAAACAAACAAACAGTGTTTACAAAGAGACGGCGCACCTTCATGCAACCATTTTGTTACGTAATGAAATCAATTGAATTTTACGAGTTAAATAGTTTTCAATGTTTAAACTTTAAAAATCTATCACAATTTTTCTAATTGTTTAATTTTTACGATATTTTCAGGATCAATGTAAAATTTTATGCTCCTTTCAATAATCCAAATATACTATTTTAGACAGACGTTTTTTTTATTCACATCTCCCCATTTTGAAATGTCTATTAAAATTTAAATAATTAATTTACTCACCAAAGTTTTATATATGATAAATTAAAGATAAAAGATCAATAAATAAAATATTCTAATTTAAAACAAAAAAAAGAAGTGTTTTTTTTAAATTTACCTGTAAAGTCCAAAGTGTAACACCCTTATTTAAAAAAAAACGTTGATTTTTTTGTTTTAAGTGGAAGCTTATGTTATGCTTAGATTGTCAAGTAAATAGTGTACATTGACGACATTTTTTCTATTTCATTCAATGTTTTCTTTTCAAGATATTTATAAATTTCACTCGATAAAGAAGAATTAAAATATATTAAATAAAAAATTCATGTATTTCTTTGAGAAAAGAAAAAATAATTCATCGACTGTTTTTTTTTTTTAAGGCACAAACTTATAAGTAAAATGTGACTATTTTCATTGATGCGGACACATATTTCTTCACGCACAGGACAAGACGGCTAACGCAAAGCTGTGGTTTTTACGTCTTTCTGTCCACCCGTTGTTCAAAACAAGAACAAACACAGCTTATGTAATGCTTACGTAATGGCGGCTTTTCAAATAGTTGTTTTAAATTCTTTTATTTAAAAAATACATGGAATTTAAAATATAAATATGGATAAATTCTTAACAATGAGGAATGGAAGTACGAGGGGCGTGCAATAAGTAATGCCCCTTACCCATTTCCCATGGCAGTAGAGCAACGAAATGGCGCAGTTATTAGTCTTTCTCTACATAGAAACCACCCAGAGTTATGCATTTCTCCCATCGTTTGATGCAGCTCTGGAGACTGTTTTTGTAGAACACCCCAGGTTGGTCCTCACACCACGACGTGACTTCAGAAATCAAGGCTGCGTCATCTGGGAAACGCTTTCCTTTCAAAAAAAAACTTCATGGCTGGGAAGAGGTGAAAGTCAGAGGATGCAAGGTCAGAAGAGTAGGGAGGATGGGTGAGGATTTCATAACCGCACGCCCGTGTTTCTGATCTGGCGACATGTGAGTTGTGGACTGGAGCGTTGTTCTGCAGGAGGAGAATACCTTTGCTGAGCTTGCTCCGCCTCTTGATTTTGATAGCTTCCCTTAATTTCCTCAAAAGTGAAGCATAATAAGGCTCCTGTAATTGTGGTAACCTTTGTCAGGAAATCTGTCATCACTACTCCGACCTGGTCCCAGAAGATTGTGAGCATGACCTTACCAGCGGAGGGCTGCACCCTTGCCTTCTTTGGGGGTGGTGAGTCCAAGTGCTTCCACTGCATTTACTGAGGTTTGGTCTCTGGATCATAGTGATGGACCCAGGTTTCATCCTGTGTAATCAGTCTTTTGAAAAACTGACTAATCTTCTTGGCACATCTCCAAATTCATTCTCGAGCACTCGACGCATTCTCGCTTCTGGAATAGTGTGAGCAACCTAGGAATCCATCTGGTAGACACCTTATGCATATGCAAATGGTCATGAATGATAGTTTCCACAGACCCTGTACTAATCTTGACATCTTGGGCTATTTGGCGAATAGTAGTGCGCCGATCTTCCAAAATGGCAGCCTCTACTTGACGGATAGATGCCTCATCAATGGCAGAAGCGGGGCGACCAGGTCTGAGAGCTGTTTCCACAGACTTCCAGCCATGTATGAATTCACGATGCCAGCGTTTTACACGGTCATATGATGGGGCATTATCACGATAAGTTTCTTTCATTTCATCAAAAGCCTCCTGTGTTGTGCGTCCTTTCAAATACAAAAACCGGATCACTGCTCGACATTCAACAGACTCCATTTCACACCTGACTCAGTTCAAACACCTGTAAAACAGAAACTACAATTAGTTCAAAGCTGTAATTTGCCACATAACCCGTAGAGATATAAATAATTGCACATACAAAATTTCAGCTAGATCAGACAACTGGAAGTGAGTCAGGGGCATTACTTATTGCACGCCCCTCGTACCCATTGAATAGTATTTTTTATATGTAAGTGATTTGGGGGGATTTATATATGCATATATTTTATCGAAGCAAGTTAGCATTCGTTGATTTTCTTTAAATCTTTTTTAAAGAAAACCGATTAAAAAAAAAACAAATATTGCATAATTTGCTATTAAACCTGCTATTTTTTTAAATTCGTTCTTTGCTCCATGAATTGAGAAAAATATGGTTTGAATTACATTTTTCAAGTAGTTATAAGCTTGGAAAGATAGGAGGTCGAATTATTCAATTTTTTATCACGCATTTTTAATGTCGGTTTCTGACACTGCTAGTATAGCATGTTGAGAAATCGATAATGATCAATTAAAAGAAGACGTTCAGTAAATGTGCGCCCCTACAGAGACAAGATTATCAATGAGAGAGAATATAGAATAATATCCGCATATAACATTCTTGTGGTTTATGGCGAAGAAAGAGACAGAAGAGTGCAAACGCGAAATTGTACACCTATATATTTGTATATATGTACACATACGAGTGGACACATATATATATATAAATTCGTTTTTTGTTTTTTTTTTGTTTTTATTACATTTTCAACCAAAACAAGACACATTGCCACTTTGGTGTAGGGGGCTACTATCAGGGGCAACAACTACTGTTGGGATTTGGGCAGCAAGATGTCGGTTCATGTTACACTTGAACTTCTGCATGTCAGTACAGTTGGGGAAGCAGGGACCTGGAATGGAATTCCAGAGTTTATCGGTTCTGGGGAAGAAACTATTGGAGTAGAAGGGTCTTTTACATCTAGGGATCTATGTGTGAGGTGGGATTTAGCTGCCTGTCGGGTTTGTCAAAGGTGTCTACGTCATGGGGGCACAAGTGTCTGCAGTTCGCCAGAGCATTCACCACTAAAATATTTGTAGAACAGGCAGAGGGATGCAACATTTCGTCGATGGGACAGAGGCTGAAGCTTAGATGCCAGTTCAGGGCCTATCAGATTGACGACTCTCTTTTGAACCTTGTCTAGGGGCGAGAGACTAGTAGCAGATGCACCAGCCCAAATATGACAGCAATACTCCATACAGGGGCGAACGGTGGCCTTATAGAGGTACAGGATACTTTCGGGTGTTAGTAGTTTTCTAGCACGGTAGAGAGAGCCTACCTTCTTCGCAAGAACTGTAAACGTTAGGCCAAGCAGTTTGAAAGATGTAGTCTCAGATAAAGAGTCACTGGCCATTGCTATTGGTGGCAGAGAACGTTTCTTGTAATTATTGAAGGAAATCAGTTTAGTCTTCGCACCATTGAATGTGACCATCCATTTTTGTCCCCATTCCACTACAGATTGGAGGTCATCCTCTAGCGTTTTTGCCATTTCTTTAGATATATGTTCATTTGTTTTTTTGTCATGCCTGTTATAGAGTGTGGTGTCATCAGCATATATACCCATCTCAGAGGCAATTTTGTCGGGAAGGTCATTAATGAATATTAGGAACAATAGAGGTCTAAGGATAGACCCCAGAGGCACTCCCGCATTTATGTCACATTGTTTAGATGTACGACCGTCGAGGACAACCTGGATTTTTCTCTTATCTAAGAAGGATTTAATTATGTTAAGTATTCTACCAGTGATACCGTATGATCTAATTCTCCTGAGGAGACCTTCATGCCATACCCTGTCAAAACCATTAGATATATCTAGAGCTACCGCTCTGTCCTCACCCACTTTGTCCAGTGAATAGTATATATATGCAGAGATTACAGTAAGGATGTCTGCTGTCTTGTCTAAATCCATATTGTTTGTCAGTCAGAAGTTTAGCATCTGTAAGGTGATGGACTAGAGCACGGTTAATTATGGTCTCAAATATTTTGGCGAAAAGTGGGAGGAGGTTAATGGGGCGATAATTTGATGGGTCAGTTCTTTCGCCAGAATTCTTGAATGCTGGTACCACAGAAACAGTTTTCTAACAGCCCGGAAAGCAAGATTCATTAAGGCATTTTTTGTAGAGTTTGGAGAGAACTGGAGCTACTTCGGCTGGGCACTTTTTTTAATAGCACAGCTGGGATGAGATCAGGTCCACATGCTTTTGAAGTGTTAAGGTTTTTTATGATAGCATGCACCTGAGCAGGGGTGATTTTTAGATTGTCTAGCGTGGCGTCTGTCCGCAAAGGGAAGTCAGACAGGGGTGGTTGGAAGGGTCCAGTGTGGAGTTTGAGGCAAACCAGCTGGCAAGCATATTAGCCTTGTCGGTTGCTGAGCAAACAACCTCGTAATTATTGGCTAGTGGGGGAATTGTTGATTGCCCATTATTTACTACACTGTTATAGATTTTCCAGAAGTCACGCGTTCCTAATTTTTGTGCTTCGATGCGTTTTTTAGTGGTTTCAGTAAATTCCCTCTTAGCTATCGCTATTTCTTTATTAACGTTACTTCTAGCTTCTATAGACTTCTGACTGTTTGAACTGGACTTATGTCTCTTTGTTTGTTTGTTTGTTTGTTTGTTTGTTTGTTTGTTCACAATTTGATTAACATATATAAAACGTATCTTACTTTAATCTTTCATTTATTTCTATATGTACTTGGAAAAAATATACAATTAAGAGATCACCTTATTTGCATATAACATTAAGAAGAATTTATTTTACTAAATAGCGGTATCTTAGTTAATGTTTTTAGCAAGAGGATTATTTTAAGTATTCTATTTAAAATTGTTATTTAAACAATTTTAAACAACAATTATGTTGATAATATATTTTATTTAATTTATTTGGAAATTAATATTTCCAACGGCGACCTTTTTTTTTTTTTAAACATTTTTTAGAGTTATTTGCCTCTAGATGCTATCAATAAAAAAACAAATATCATTTGGTAATTTCATTAAGTTTCGAGCTGGAAAAATAATTCCGTGTAGATAGACAAAATGTTTGGCTTTTATTTTATTTTTTTTTAAATATTAAACAAAAAAACACTTACGAAAAAACTGAAAAAAATTCAGTTGTTTGTTTTATTTTATTCCTTACGACAATATAGAAATCGGTAAATTTTTACCACGTAATTCAAGATCTACTGACCCCCTCTAAATTCCACAATTTAGACTTGTTTTCTTTTTTCGCGTTAATTTTATCGATTACAAACTTAATTTTCTAATTAAAAAGGTAACTTTATACGACGTGACCCAGTGGCGTTTAACCCATAAAAAAATGGAGATCTACTTCTTTTCAACCTAATACGTTTAAACAGCCTTTATAAATATTATGAGAGAAGAAATTAAAAAAAAAAAATAACATGTTAGAGCAGGGGATCACTTTTCTATATAAATTTAACGTAAAATAGGAACCCGCTTTTTGGCCACCAAGCGTTCAACGAGACATTTCACCTTTAGCATTTTTTTTTTAAAGTTTGGCGCTTGAGGGGGAGGGAAAACTGGGGTGGGGAATAACACTGGAAACATAAAATAACGATAAATTTAATTATTTTTTATGAGACCATTCTCTACTTTCACCTAACAATTTAATAAACAAAACAAAGCCGAAAATACGATGAATTCAATTTTTTTTTTTTGGGGGGGAGGGATTAAATTAGAAACATAAAATAAATAAAAAGCAAATCGAAAAGCCCCCCCCCTAAAAAAGCAAATCTAAAATTTCCTTTACTTACAAAAAAAAAAGCCAGTAAAAAAATGCCCTTACAAAAAATAAACGTAAATGTGCAGTTTAGTGGCGTAAATTCTTTGATAGATAATAAAAGTATAAAAACTATTTATTTTATATAAAACATTATTAGACCCAAAGGCTGAAATAAAACAAAAAAAAAACTCATTTTAATCATTTTTTATTAGACTAAATGTTCACGCCTTATACGTTATAAAATTTTACCTTTTTTTAGGTTTGGCAGATTGGCTTTTTTAAGGCCAAATTTGGTCTTTTTACGCTCTTTTATTACTGTTATATCGTAGATTATATGAATAACAAGTCATTACTGGGGTTGTACAGAAAGGGTTTATTTATGTAAAAAGGTACACACATTTCTAAGCGTCCATTGACAGCTTAGTACTAAATTCTGTCTCCCACGTGAGGAGAGTTTGCTTGTCTTTTTATAGACGTAACAGTCCATTCATTTGAGGGGTGTTGGATCAGTCCATTACATCACCTTCCTCCCAAGCTAAATTCTTCCCTAGAATTTCGCTTCACCATTTTTTTCTTTTTTGACTTTGTCCAAAAAATTCAGTTCTTTTTCTTTTTCTTTCACTTCTCCTTAAAATTTGCGTTTGCGAATTTTTGGATTTTGGAGAGTGACTTGTATTTTCAGTTACTGGTGCTTCCTTTTTTGGAGGCTCTATGTGAAAAATGTCATACAGTACTTCCATCGGTACTTCATTGTTTTTAACTATTTCAATATATCGGGGTCTGAGTTGGTTTATATGTTTTTTGTGGGAAAATGTCTGACCTTTTATAATGTAGACCATTCTTCCAATTCTTTTTGAGATTATGCCTTCTTCCCAAAAACTCTTCCCTGCCCGATAATTGTTGAAAAAAACTTTATCCCCGTCCTTGTATATCCTGTATCGTCCATTATCTTTTACATTTTTTTAAACTTTTTTACTCGGAATTAACCGGTCGAACACAGAGCGCACTTTTCTGGCAAACATTATTTCCGCTGGGGATAAATTTGCATTTGTATTCGGATTAGGCATTATCCTGTACACTGCTAAAAATTTCTGAAGACTTTTTTCTTCAGTGTCGATGTTATCGTTCTTTTTTAACGCTCGTTTAAAAGTATCGACAAATCTTTCAGCTTGTCCGTTAGATCGAGGGCTATAAGTTGGTGTTGTGACATGCTCTATGGCCAGTGACTCACAGTAGATCTTAAATTCTTGACCTTTGAACATGGTGCCATTATCACTAACAATTGTTTTTGGTACGCCAAAACGCCCAAATACCTCGTCCAACGCCTTTATTGTGTTTGCCGCTGTAGGATGTTCGAATTTCAAAATTTCTGGCCATTTCGACATGCTATCTACTATTACCAGGTAATAATATCCTTTTAGAGGTCCTGCGTAATCTATATGGATCCGCGTCCATGGTATATCTGTTTTAGGCCAAGGTTGCGTCTTAGTGGGCGGCGCTTTTGCTGCTAGTTGGCAACCCTTACATAATTTTATCATTTTTTCTATGTCCTGATCCATTCCAGGCCAGTACGTATATGCTCTCATTAGTGCTTTCATTCTGGAGATTCCAGGATGTCCCATGTGGAATTCTTTTAAAATTCTCTTCTGTAATACTTGAGGTATTACCACTCTATCTGCGTACATTAGAGTTTCATCGCACTTTGAAAATGGAAAAACTGTTAATCCTTTCCTCTTCTTTTCTTTTTGTCCCACTTGTTTTTTTATCTTGTTAATGTATTCATCTGTTCTTGCTGCTTTCTTTATTTCCTCAAGTGTTACCGGAAGTTCCCTAACAGTATTTATTAATATATCTGTTAGTTCATTTTCTTCTTTTAGTGCAGCTATAACAGTTTCTTCAAGTAATTCAGTTTTATTTGGGATCAACCTGGACAAACCATCTGCATGTGCAATTTTGCTGGATGCTAGGTGTTTCATTTTAAAATTGTAGTTTAACAGAATCATGCTCCATCTTTGTAACCTATTAGCTGTATGAGTAGGAACTCCTTTTTTGGAACCAAAAATCGATAACAAAGGTTTGTGGTCCGTTTCCAATATAAAAAATCTTCCATGGATGAACCTATGAAATTTCCTCATGGCGTATACAATTGCCAGCCCTTCTTTTTCTATCTGACTATAATTTTTTTCTGCGGGTAGCAAAACCCTTGAGGCATGAATAATTGGTTTAGTCGATCCATCTTTGAGTCTGTGTAGTAGCACAGCACCTAAACCGTATTCGCTCGCATCTGCTGCTACAATTAATTCTTTTTTCGGATCGTAGTGAGCTAGTGCTAAATCCGATAACAAACATTTTTTAATCTTTAGGAATGCTTCATCACATTCTTTTGTCCAGAGCCATTTTTTATTCTTTTTCAATAATTCGTTTAAAGGTGCTCTTAGTTCATGCATATTTGGGATATAAGAATTATAATAATTTGCTAGTCCCAAAAATGACTGTAGCTGCACTATATTTTCTGGTCTAGGCATGTTTTTGATTGCTTCAGTCCTATTAGGATTAGGTTTTCTACCATTTCGATCAATCACTTGTCCCAAATATTCAATTTTGTCCATCCCAAAATTACATTTTTCGAGAGCCACTTTCAATCCATAGTTTGATATTCTCTCGAATACTTTGCCAATGTGGATCTTATGCTCTTCCACATTTTTACTTCTTAAAAGGATGTCATCTAGATAAGCCATAGCAAAATCCAAACCTGCTAGTATTGTATCCATAATTTGCTGGAACAAATTTGGGGCTACTTTTAAACCAAAAGGCAAACGTTTTAGTGAAAATAGTCCCTTATTGGTATTTAATGTCAGGTACTTAGCACAATCTTCCTGGACTTTTACTTGCCAATACGCTTCAGACAAATCAATTTTTGTAAAAAATTTTCCTCCGCTTAACTTTGAAAAAATTTCCTCTGGGGTAGGAAGCGGGTAGTTATGCTCCTTGAGACAATCATTTAGACCTGTCGAAAAGTCCGCGCATACCCTGATTTTATTATTTTTCTTCTTAACGTAAACCGTGGGTGAAGCCCATTCAGAGTAGTCCACTTTTTCTATTACTCCAATATCTTGAAGTCTCTTTAATTCTTTCTCTATAGTTTCTAATGCTGAATATGGAACCTTTCTTTTGGGTTTGAAAACTGGTTTAGCTTCATCCTTTAGTTCAAATTTCACCTCCGTTTTCGTGCAGCAACCCAAACCTTCAGAGAATACCTCTTTAAAGTCTTTTTTTAATTCGTCAATAAACTTTCCTGGTAGTTTAGACTTTTCTAAACCCGCCAGACTTACTTTATTGCAAAATGAGCTTATGGGTTTTCCCTATAAATTAAAAAGAATCATTAAGTCTATACCAAACAAATTAGAATTTTTCCCCGGTACAACATATAACTTGGTTTTCACAGCATTCTCCTTTAGAGACACATTGGTAAAAAATTCACCCTTAAATTTTAGTTTATTTCCAGACACACTTCTGGCAATTTTTTTTTGTATTTTGTAACTTTGGAAACCCAATTTTCTTCCAAGTTACTTCGTCAATTATACTTATGTCGCTTCCCGTATCTAGAAGACAGTTCACATTACAGCCATTAATTTTAATTTCAATATATTTTCTTTTATCACACCTAGACTCATTTTTAGAACCAATGGTCTTTATTTCTGCTTTTCGGTATTTTCCTTTCCTGCATACCGTTGATTTATGGCCTTTTTTATTACATTTGTTACATATTTTGTATTTAAAGTAACAATCTTTAGTGAAGTGGTTTTTTCCCCCACATGTCTTACAGGATTTTTCGTGTGCACATTTCATCACCCTTTCCATTTTTTTTTCCATATTTTTTTCTTCAAAATTTTTTCCTTCGATGCTTGTATTGTCCTGCTTTAAATTTAACAGTTACTGACACTCTTCCGTAACTTTTTGTAACGTTATTTCTGTGTCTTGGTTCATAATGGAATTGAACGAATATCCTTATCTTTAGAGGCTGTTAAACCTTGCACAAAGATTAGACTTTTAAACATATCCTCTTTGAGGTTTTTTAATTTAAAGGATTCACAATGAGCATTCACTTTCCCTGCATAAGTAATAAAGTCTTCCTGCTTCGTGATATTTAAACATTTATAACGTGTATAGAATAGACTATCTCGTTCACTGAAAATGTTTGACAATATTTTTATTGTTTCACTAAAAGAAATCTCTTCAGGTTTCTTTGGCAGGATAAAATTCGTATACTTTGTATTTTCCTGAGATCTAAGTTTTTGAAGAGGAAGGATAATCTTCTCTTCGTCTGTCCAAGACTGAAATCTCTTAGCAAAAATATTTTCGTATCTCCGAAAATATGCCGGAAAAGTTAACCCATTTGTCGGCTCGTATACAAATTCGGATAAAGAATTTGCTATTCCTTCAGGAGTGAAACGACAGTCTTTCTGCTGCGTTAAAATACTCTGTAGTATTTCGATTTGCTTCAATTGCTGTTGCTGAAGTAATTCCATTTGCTTTTGTTGAGCAAACAATGCCGATTGCATAGTTCTAGTGAATTCCGCTAATTGCTCCATGTTAAAAAATTTTTTTTTTTTTTTTTTACAAAACCACACAATTAAACAAAAGATTAACTCATATGTCCTATAAATTCAATGAATTAAAAGCACAATGTCCTTCCGAAGAGATAAAAAAATACTTCCAGCCGAATAAAACTTGAAATGGACACTTTTTTTTTTAAATGTTCTTTTCAAAAAAAATGTTCGCTTCAAAATGTCAATTTCTCTTTTTTTTTTTTAGGACCGTAACAGACTGAAACACTTACTTTTTAAATGTTGGCTCTGTCGAAGTTCTTTTTTCCTCTTCCTTCTTTGGATTTCTTTTGTTTTCTGCTTGTTAATCTTCTTGTGTGCTTTTTCCTTCGCTTTGTTTTTTTTAGTGAGTTTCGTTCGAATTCTTCGTCGCCAGTTGTTATATCGTAGATTATACGAATAACAAGTCATTACTGGGGTTGTACAGAAAGGGTTTATTTAGGTAAAAAGGTACACACATTTCTAAGCGTCCATTGACAGCTTAGTACTAAATTCTGTCTCCCACGTGAGGAGAGTTTGCTTGTCTTTTTATAGACGTAACAGTCCATTCATTTGAGGGGTGTTGGATCAGTCCATTATATCAATTACAAAATAAAATATGGCGGCAAAAACATAGTTCATGAAAGAGCTTAAAAAGGCCAAATTTTAAAAGCAACACAGCGGCCTCGAATAATAAATATAAATGATAAAAAAAATAATAAAAATGAAAATTTTTTATGGTTTTATTTGAGTCTAACAATGTTTTGTATATATAAAAAAAGTTTTTATATTTTCTTGTCTGCCAAATAATTTACACCGCTAAACTATGCATTTACCAAAATAAAAACTAAATGCACGTATTAATGTTTATAAACGTTATTTTTTTTAGGTTCACAAAATCGTGAGTTTTCTTATAACAGTGATCTCTTCTGCCGAAATATCTGGTGGAGAGGGTATCAAATACTTTTTTTGGAAACGATCATATTTACATGTTTTTATCGGTTCTTTTATTTTTGAAATTGTTGCGGGGGTATCCACGTTACCCATGATGAAAATGATTAGTATAGCAGGTGTGTTTCAAATGAAACTTCATGTCAACCCAGGCAATGTACGGTACCCATGCTAGTATATATATATATATATATATATATATATATATATATATATATATATATATATATTTCTGTGGAAATATATTTTCTTATAATATATACCAATCCTTATATAAGAAGCTCAATGTAATTACAGAACAATATAGTAAATAAATGACAAAATATTATATTCTAAAGTTCATCTTATAATTTATTCCTTTAATTCAGTTGACCTTTACAATTCTTGACAGTATCTGTTTCGTAGCGCAAAATCAATCACTTAATTATTATGTCAATCAGTGAATCTATTGTGCCCTTATCTCATCAAGTAGCAATAATCAATCCGTCAAAAGGAAATAAAGTGCGTTTTGATATGATTATATTGGAAGAGAAGCTGAATTATAAGATGGTTAACATCATGAACTTTGGAATATAGTCTTTTGTCATTTATTCACTATATATATATATATATGTGTGTGTGTGTGTGTGTGTTTGTGTGGATGTGTGTTTGTATGCGTGTGTTTCTATGTATGTATGTCTTTGTAACCAAGTTATGGAGTTGATATGCCGTTATAGAGAAAGAGCCAAAAGAACGAAAAGATAGGACGATCAAATGACTCTTTGGTTAGAACAGACAAAGGAAAAAGTATGTCAAGAGATACTTATTGTTGTAACGGTCAGAGTTTGGAGTGAGCTGGCTGTTTATTTTGAAACACAGAATTCGAGATGAAATGACAGGCGGTTGTTTATTTTAGAAAACAAGGTTTGAAAGCTGATGACAGGCAAGTTTTTTTGTTGTAAACAAATACAAACTCGTGATGTTTAAAGGGCATTGATGGATATGTATATATTCCTCGAACACAGAGAAAAGAACAGAAGAAGAGGAGAAGAGAAGGAGAAGAGAGGAGGGGGAGAAGAGAAGGAGTAGAGAAGAGGGGGAGAAGAGAAGGAGAAGAGATAATTCGATTTTGGCGAATTCAGATGGTGTTAAAGTCGGGCAGAGAGGGCTTTTAACTTAAAACACGTATCTCCAATGGCCGAAAAACTTATCTGAACTCGAGTCACAAGCTACCGTTTTAAAATAGCTACAGCCAACTTCCTTCAAACTCTGAAAAATTTTTAGACCATTATTATTGTGAATAAACCCAGATTAATTGTTTATTCGTGTGTGGAATCGTTTTTATTTCCTTTTTCACCACACTAAAATCCACGGCTCTCTTATCGGCGATGTTCGCCGGTAAGCGGGTACACAACGTCAGGTCCGGAGTATAAATTTAGACGACCAACTGATAATTCTGTCACTACCAATACCAGCAACATTAAAACGGCTAAGAATTATCACCGGCAGTGGTCACTGGAAGGACGAAAATAGTGAGCTGCAAACCGCCAGAGTCGGGTCGTTTTCAGGCTGCCGTAATTGGAGTGGAAGAGTTCTGAGGTCGACGATCGTCTCAACCGACCGGCTGAAGGGGTTGACATTTGGTGGCCGTTGACCAAGGATTATCGAAATCAGGAAGAAGGTGTGTTAGCTAACCAGGCAGACGGATTCAAAACCAAACAAAAAAACAGGAGGTTTACTGTTTACAACAGGTGGGACCTCCCAACAAGCGAGTCAACAAAAGCAGCGCAGAACCAACAACATCTCAGCGATCAGGTAGGAAACCACCTTATTTTCGCTCTTATCACTTTCTTTTGCTTGTCGGTATTCGTTTTTGGACTTCTTGTGGGCTTTTTCAAAGAGCGCTTATATTTTTTTTTGTTTTGTCTATTGTTATTTAATACGTAATCCGCTAGGACTACTACCATAACCAATGAAAACGGTAGGTCTGTAGAGGAGTTAGGGCGTAGGATTGAAGAAGGGGAACGGCTAACCCCAAAACTTAACGTAACGGGATCCAGAGTCCCACTGTTCACAGGTTTGGCTGTGGAGTTGGGACCCTGGCTCAAAGCAATAGAGAAGAAAGGGCGCATCTATAACCTGTCGGATGCCGATATGATTTCACTGGCATACGACTATACCGAGGATGCTGCTTCAGAATGGATTGGAGAGTATTTGGATAAATACAAATCCCAAACCAACTGGAAGATGTTTGAAAATGACATCCAGCGGCACTTCGGCAGTCACTCGAGCCGAACAGAGGCAGCTCATGCGCTGGTAGGTGTGAGGCAAAGGGGTGGCGAATCCATCGCTCACCTAGAGGGACGCATGAGCGTTCTCTCTAAGGTAGCTTACCCAGATGAAGATCGGAGAAATAATCCGGCTACCCAGGCCCAGCTGGCAGAGTTCTTCACGGACGCTTTGAGCAATTCCCTGTTGCGTGAGGACGTGGCAAGGGCACAGCCTAACACGTTGGAGGAGGCCTTTGCACAGGCTCGAAGAGCTGAAGCCCTCCTCCTGAGATTAGGAAAATTAGAGGAGAACCAGACAGCCTGGTTGAAGGTCTGCTACGGATGCGGTCGACGAGGACACATCCAAGCAAAGTGCCCTGAGCTTCACCAGAGTGGGGAAGAAGAAGCCTCGAATCCAGAACACTGGGACTTAAGGGGAGGGGGGAGACACATACCCCATCCCAACTTTAAGAGGGGTCTAGTGTGCTTTGTTTGCCAGAAAGAAGGGCACAGGGCACATGAATGTAGGAATAGGGATAGAAAGAATCCACCCGGACCCAAATTAAAACTCACGTCCCCTAAGAAGATTCCAACAAGGAAATCTTTAAACTAGTTAGGGTTGCCCCAATAGCAAAAGGGCGGGTGACCCCTAGGAGAGATAAGAATGTCCGGAAAAGCATAGATGGGGCTTTAAAATTAAAATGCTACAATTGCGGAAAAGAGGGGCACTATAGTTACCAGTGCAGAGACGGGGTGCACTGTTTCAACTGTGGCCGCCCGGGACATCCAAAGAGGGCCTGCATGCTGAGGCCTAAGTGTTTTAAGTGCGGCAGTGAAGAACACTTAATTCAAAGTTGCAAGGCGAAAGAGTTCGTACGGTGTGACGAGTGTAAGGAAAGAGGGCACACAGCAACTAGCTGTCCACTAAGGAAGAAGGAGACATGCCAGGGGTTTGGGAAGAGCGGGCATTTGTGGGACAGCTGTAGAAAGAGGAAAAGTAAGGTTAAGAATCCTTCGAATAAGGATAGAGATGGGATTAGGTTATGTCAAATATGGTCCGAAGATGACGAACTCACCTGCAACATTGAAATAGAGGGCAGAACGTTCAGAGCGTTGATAGACACCGGATCGGAAGTCTCAGTCATTAGTTCTTTAGAGTTGCAAAGACTAAGACTCCCCGCCGACCGATTTATGTCGACTAAAGTGAACGCGTTTCAGGCAGATGGGGGTAGATTTAGATTAGATTGGATGCTGGAAGTAAAGATAAAGGTGGGCGAGACTGAGACATCCCACACATTGTATGTAGCACCAAAAATGACCCACGACGTGATACTGGGAGGAGACTGGTTGAGAGAGAGAGAGGAAAGCTGTATTAAAATTCGACCCTCCAAAGTTAATCCTTGGGGAGGAAGAGATTATGTTAGGTAGCACGAGGCTCACTCAAGTGGATCTTGTGTCTCGTGAAGATTTAAAGATTCCACTTAGAACAGCGGTGACGAGCTGGGGTGAGATAGAAGGGGCTATAAAGGATAGCGAAGCCATTTATCAGGTTTTACCCCTTCCCTACATAGAAGAAGACGAGGACGTGACCGTGTAACCAGCATTAGTGCAGGAAGGTCAGGCGAAGAATTTTCCGGTAGTGGTAGCCAATACGAGTCTGAAGACGGTTAACATTAAATCAGGAACTAAGTTGGGCAGAGCTTCAGTGTTAACATTAAAAACTAGAGTGAGGCGCGAAGGAATGCCTGTAGAGAGTGAAGCGGTTAGTGACAAGGTAAAATTAGACTGCCCTGACCAATACCGAGAGAGATTAGAAAGACTATTTAAAGCTAATAAGCGAGTGTTAGCTAATTCAGATAAAGAATTAGGTAAGACGCATACAATAAAAATGTCGATTGACACAGGAGACCACCAACCAATAAAGATGAGGCCGTACAGAACGCCTATTTGGAAGAGATAGTTGGTTGAGAAAGCAGTGAAGGAGATGGGAGAGGCTGGAATTATTGAGCCATCTCAATCACCTTGGGGTTTCCCAGTAGTAATAGTAGAGAAAAAGGACGGGGGAAATAGATTTTGCGTAGATTTTAGAGAACTTAATAAGATAACAAAATCTACTGCTTATCCTCTGCCCTTGATAGACGATATTTTAGCGATGCTAGGGAAGGCTACATGTTTTTCCTCCTTAGATTTAAGATCAGGTTACTGGCAAGTGGCAGTAAACGAGAAGGACAAACCTAAGACGGCTTTCTGTTGTCATATGGGGTTGTTCCAGTTCCGTGTTATGCCGTTTGGGCTAGCAGGAGCTCCTGGTGTTTTTCAGTCATTAATGGCAATAGTGTTGAGAGGATTTGAACATTTTGCCATGGCATATTTGGATGATATCTTAATACTTTCAAAAACCCCGGAAGAGCACTTTAAACATCTACAGGCTGTGTTAGATCGTCTAAAATATTATGGCTTGAAATTAAAGATGGAAAAGTGTCAATTTATGAGGAAAGAGACTAAATATTTAGGATTCATCATAGACCAATCTGGCGTAAGGCCAGATACTGATAAAGTAAAAATTATAAGGGCGATGCCAGAACCTCAAACAGGTAGACAAGTTAGAGCATTTATAGGAACTGTAGGTTATTACAGAAGGTTCATAGCATGATTCTCTAGAATAGCTATACCACTAATTAATCTAACGAAGAAATATGCAAGGTTTAATTGGACCGAGGCGTGTCAGAAAGCATTCGATACGTTAAAGGCCGAACTGACATCCATCCCTTTATTAATTTATCCCGATCTGAACAAGCCTATGGTCTTATATACGGATGCTAGTGATAAGTGTGTGGGAGCGTGCTTGACTCAGCCATGTG
Organism: Euprymna scolopes; assembly: GCF_053919585.1. Lineage (NCBI taxonomy): Eukaryota > Metazoa > Mollusca > Cephalopoda > Sepiida > Sepiolidae > Euprymna > Euprymna scolopes. Next base: position 156,497,056 of record NC_136485.1, on the reverse strand, counting down.
AAGAAGCAGAAGCTGTAATCCCGGGAATAAAGGACGAAATGCCTATCTACTTTCTCTCTCACAAATTGACAAAGACCCAACAGAAGTGGCCCGTGATTGAAAAAGAGGCCTATGCCATCGCGTACGCTTTGCAAAAGCTGCATTTCTATTTAGCGGGTGCGACGTTTGTAATAAAGACAGATCATCGTCCATTACAGTACTTGTTCGATGCTGAATGGAAGAATCGAAAGGTGCAACTGTGGGCTATGCAACTGAGTGGCTACGACTGTAAAATAGAGTACCTGTCCGGGAAAGAAAACACGTGTGCAGACTTATTATCTAGAATTCCCGAAGCAGTAGAGGAAGAAGCTGACGCTAGTGATCAGAATCTAGTCAGTGATAATAACTATAGAATTTGCGTACTTAACTCCCAACAATTGCAGAATAAGCCCCCAGAGATAGAAGATGAAATAGAGTCGGAAGAAGATGACTCTGAAGAAAACGATTCCGATAAGTGGGAATCGATAGACCTGAAACTACTTAAGTTAGAAGCGAGAAAAGACGAAGAATATAGTATACTTAAGAAATACCTCGTAGAAGGAAAATTACCGCCCTCAAAATCGAGGAAATACCTGTTAGAGGATGATCAGGTATATTATGTATATGGGGAAGAGAAGAATCCAACGCTACGCTTGTGTGTCCCAGATGGTCGTGTGAGGACTAGTTTAGTGCAGGTAGCGCATGATGGGTTAGGTCATGTAGGCATTGATAAAACTTACTCGATTTTAGCGAAGAAATATTATTGGCCTGGTATGTATAAACATATCCACTCCTATGTGACAGAGTGTGTTACTTGTCAGAAGCGGGCAGTAAAAGGAGCTAAGACACCCCTAATAGAGACTGATATTCCCTCATATCCATTTGAGAAGTGGAGTATGGATGTCTCAGGGCCATATAATATTAGCAATAAGGGAAATAAGTATATAGTCAGCATGGTCGATTGGTTAACGAGTTGGGTAGAGGCATTCCCAGTGCAAAGGAAGGATGCACAGACCATGGCGGAGATACTAATGAATGAGATTTTCCCTAGGTATGGTGTCCCACGTGTGTTAGTGACAGACAACGGCGGAGAATTCGTAAATGCCGTTGTAAAAGAGGTGACGGGATATTTGGGAATAAAGCATGTTACCACCTCTCCATACCATCCACAGAGCAATGCAAAAGTAGAGAGATTCCATAGATCTTTGGGAGATACGCTGTCAAAGCTATCAGAGGATGAAGTCGAGAATTGGGACTTGTTCTTGAATCAGGCCTTGGCAGCGGCCAGATTTTCACATAACGATACGACTAAATTCTCTCCATATTACCTGGTACACAGTAGAGATGTAGTGCTACCATTGGACAATCTCCTACTACCAAAAAAAAGGTATACTGGGGAAGAAAATCATAAAAAAATGATTGAGCAACAGCATTCTCTGTTTAGTCAAGTGCGTCGAGGGATTAGGGCAGCACAGAAAAAATGTAACAAAAGAGTCAATGATGGAAGGGTCAAGAAAACATATGACGTTGGCGACCCAGTATACTACAGAGCACAAGTTAGAAAAGGAAAATTAGATCCTAGATGGAAACCGTACTATAGGATAGTAAAACAAACGGGACCAGTGACATATAAAATATGGGATCAACTGACGAATAGAACGAAGAGGGTTCACGCGTCAGACATCTGTGAAGCCAATATTAGGGAGTGGAAAATGCTTAATATACAGACAGATAGACCTGTAAGGAAAGCCACCCTGATAGATCCGGAAGGAGATTGGGAAGATACAGATAGGTGGGCTGATGAGGTAGCGGATGAACAGGAGTTAGAGTTAGAATTTGAGGTAGAGAATACCGACTCGCTACCAGAGATAACAACTACGCCTCCAGATTCGGAAGGTTGGGAATCTGAAGATGATATTCCACTATCGGTACTGAGAGATAGAGAGGCTGGTAATGAGAATAGGGCTGAAGAATCAGAGAGCAATGCGATTCCGTCGACACAGCCCCCAGAGGTAATAGGCGATGTTAGGGGACCTAGACTTTTGCGAAGCAGTGTAAGACGACCTATCAATGTTATCTCTAAAACGGGGAAAGTTACAAATAGCGATGAAGAGGATAAGGAAGACGAAGAGGATGAAACTGATTCTTTCGTTAAGTTATTTATGGAACTGGAATTGAGTGACTAAAAATAAAATGGAACAAATAATAAAGGAACGTTACTATGTGTATTTGTAGGATGCGGCGTCTAATAATGATGATGGCGGTGATGGTTGGATTGACAGTAGCGTTACGCCACACACACAGTACGGTATTTAAGAAGACCAGCGAGGTAACGATTACTCATTCTAAGTGGATCCTGACGTTCGTCATTGATCTGAGAGCGTATCGGAAGGTTCAAATGGAACTAGAAGACGAAGTTAACTTAGCAGCGCACTTAAAGCTGCAGATGCAAAAAAATCAATCAAAACTTGGGATAAATTCTAATACAGCGTTATTTGTATCACTAGGAGGACGGTTAGATAAGATGAAACAAAGACTCCGATACATTTGAGGATATTTTAGGGATATTGGATTGCTAGCAGCAGATGGGACCCAAAGACGAGTTAGAAAGAGATCTATACTTCCTTTTGTAGGTAAAGCACTACACGTATTATTCGGGACCGTATCGGAGAGTGACACAGAAGTATTAAAAAGGCATATAAGCAGTTTAGAGGAAAATCAACAGAAGATAAAGCACGTCATAGAGGAAAGCTTATCAATAGTGAACGTTACTAGATACGAACTGACAGAACATAGACAAAGAATAAACTGGCTATCCCATACAGTCGTCAGCCTAAACGAAAGTTTGACTTTTATGGCTAGAAGAATAAGTATGGTAGAGGTTGTAACTAAGCAAATACTAGAACTGATGACGATGACAAACCAACTCGACTCATCAATTCAGTTATTGACAGTGGCAATGGAACATGTTAGGACACAATTAGATTTACTTTCATTAGTGCACATGTCACCGAGCATCATACCCCCCAAGACTTAAAAACAATACTTGGGATGCTTCAGGCAGACTTGCCACATACTTTACGCTTACCAGTAGATCCAAAGAAGTGTCTATGGGAATATTATAAAACCTTGAGTTGTGCTACGATGTTACAAAATGATAAGATTTACGTAATGGTTGAGTCACCTTTATTGGATAGAAATAGCGACTTCGAAGTATTTAACGTAATTAATTTACCGATACCGTTTCCTACTAATGTCACTGAGAGGAGAGCAGTAGCAAGGTACAAAGTTGAAACCGAAGGAATAGCTTTTAACCCAACCCGAACCAAATTCATAGTGTTGTCACCTAGCGAAGCACTAGCGTGTAGCATGCATGCACTAAGATTTTGTGCAGTAGAAAGTCCCATCTATGCAACTAACGGACACAAGTTATGCGTAGTTCAATTATTCCAAGGTAATGAGGAGGGGATCGATAAATATTGTGGAGCAGAGGTGTCGATTGATATACTAACCCCCCAAGCTATACATCTATCTGATGGTATTTGGGCAGTTACCTCAACTAGTGAACGGAAGTTGTCGAAAGTCTGTAAGGGACGGCAACAAAGGGAAATACTTATTCATTCACCTATGACCATTATAGATCTACCTATGAGTTGCGCAGCGTTTGGCCCAACTCTAGAGATCTTGCCGTCCTACAGATTTAAAGAGAAGCTTGAACTCAGAAATGACTTTCTGTCATTAACTAGAATACCGCATGTAAATTGGTCAAAGGTATGGACACCTATCACTAAGGAATTTCCGAAGATAAAAGCTCGCGAAATTCCACCTCTTTTGAAACTGGACGGAAAGATCGATATGAGCGAGTTATTAGATGAGTTACGAGCAGTGAAGGATGGTAATGAACCAGAAAAATGGCGATGGGAAAAAGTAAGTAAATGGTTAAATCCTACAATAATCATCCTGGTCGTGATAATGATAATAGCTTTTCTAGTGTATGGGAAAAGGAGAGTTAGCTACATCAATAGCCTCCTAAGGGCTGGAAAGGATGCTAATAACATAGATAAGGACGAGAGTAACCCTCAATTAGAGCGCTTAAAAGGAAAAGTCCATTCGTTGTTTGAAATGAATAGGGATGAGCATGAAGTGAGGGACGCTACCGTGGTCTCTGATAAAAACACCAGACCTGATCAATCTGGTACAGAATCAAGACTACCAGTGAACCCCGCATCTAATACCCTACCAACGTTGGAGATACATATGTGAAGAAGCCAGATAACCAAGAAAGAGCTATGGAATGAAATCCGAGGAAAAATGGACTATTGACTAAATAGTTGCATGCATTGAAATGTGTATATGTATATATAAAAAAAAAATTAATGAGGTTTATGGACAGTCGTATGAACTGAAAGCAGATTTGAAAAACGCTAAACTCTAAAAGAGAACTTTTTGCATGTGCATAAATGATACAGTTTTTTTTTCTTTAAGAAGGAATCCAATTGATGAACTATTATAAATTGTAAAACCACAAAGAGCCATGGTATTAAGGCCCAGAAAGAAGAAGTGGGTTAGAAAAAATGTTGAGTCCAATATTGTTTCTTTTAAGTGGGGGAGGTATGTAACCAAGTTATGGGGTTGATATGCCGTTATAGAGAAAGAGCCAAAAGAACGAAAAGATAGGACGATCAAATGACTCTTTGGTTAGAACAGACAAAGGAAAAAGTATGTCAAGAGATACTTATTGTTGTAACGGTCAGAGTTTGGAGTGAGCTGGCTGTTTATTTTGAAACACAGAATTCGAGATGAAATGACAGGCGGTTGTTTATTTTAGAAAACAAGGTTTGAAAGCTGATGACAGGCAAGTTTTCTTGTTGTAAACAAATACAAACTCGTGATGTTTAAAGGGCATTGATGGATATGTATATATTCCTCGAACACAGAGAAAAGAACAGAAGAAGAGGAGAAGAGAGGAGAAGAGAAGGAGAAGAGAGGAGGGGGAGAAGAGAAGGAGTAGAGAAGAGGGGGAGAAGAGAAGGAGAAGAGAGAATTCGATTTTGGCGAATTCAGATGGTGTTAAAGTCGGGCAGAGAGGGCTTTTGACTTAAAACACGTATCTCCAATGGCCGAAAAACTTATCTGAACTCGAGTCACAAGCTACCGTTTTAAAATAGCTACAGCCAACTTCCTTCAAACTCTGAAATATTATTAGACCATTATTATTGTGAATAAACCCAGATTAATTGTTTATTCGTGTGTGGAATCGTTTTTATTTCCTTTTTCACCACACTAAAATCCACGGCTCTCTTATCGGCGATGTTCGCCAGTAAGCGGGTACACAACGTCAGGTCCGGAGTATAAATTTAGACGACCAACTGATAATTCTGTCACTACCAATACCAGCAACATTAAAACGGCTAAGAATTATCACCGGCAGTGGTCACTGGAAGGACGAAAATAGTGAGCTGCAAACCGCCAGAGTCGGGTCGTTTTCAGGCTGCCGTAATTGGAGTGGAAGAGTTCTGAGGTCGACGATCGTCTCAACCGACCGGCTGAAGGGGTTGACATTTGGTGGCCGTTGACCAAGGATTATCGAAATCAGGAAGAAGGTGTGTTAGCTAACCAGGCAGACGGATACTGTCAAAAATTGTAAAGCTCAACTGAATTAAAGGAATATAATTATAAGATGCTTAACATCATGAACTTTGGAATATAGTCTTTTGTCATTTATTCACTATATATATATATATGTATATGTATATATATATATATATATATATATATATTTATATATGTGTATGTGTGTGTGTGTTTGTGTGGATGTGTGTTAGTATGCGTGTGTTTCTATGTATGTATGTCTTTATACACGGCACAATCATGTTGACACACCGGTTCTCATCAGATCACCGAAGTTAAGCAACGTTAAGCCTGGCCAGTACCAGATGGGTGACCATTTGAGAATTCTAGGTGCTGTATGTGCTTTCCGCTTATGTCGGCATTGTTTCCAATCGTCTTGAACCTCCACTTGCCACTTGTATTGAACAATGTCGACTCAGGAGAGGTGTGGTTGTAGATTATGCAACTCTTGCCACAAAAATTTCACGTGCAGACAACCATTACAGTGTGTGGCCCATAGTCTGTCAAGACTGAAGGAAGCCTTTTTTGATGTACACATACACACATGTGTGCGTACGCGGGCGCATATGTGTGCGTACATGTGTGTACGTTAGCGTGTGTGTGTATGTACATGAACATGAATATATGTACGTGTGTGTACGTGCGCGCGTATGTTTGTGTGCGCGTATGTGTATGACAAGAAAAGTGGCTTGAAATGTGGACACATGTTTTTGTGGTAGATTAGAAACGGGTAGCACACTATCATTTTTTTTTTTTTGCTTTTAATTTAATTTTTACATGTCGTATTCCTCCAATCATATTCATTCTAAAATAATCGAACATTGTATCTACATTTTGCAATAATCGCCCCGGTTCCAGCACCCGATATCAGTCTTGTGCCTTACCTGAGTATCAACATTTTATTTTTAAAAAAAAAACAAAAAAAAACATGGTTTCTCAAATCTCTCTCTTTTTGAGTTGAAGGAAATATATTTTTGTCAAAGAATATTTTCAGTTGGGCAGTCAGAATATGACTATTTTATTTGATTAATAAAAAAAGTAACATAAAATTAAATGGTTTAGAAAAGTAAATGTATGGAGTACTTTTAAGTTGTAATCGCTGAATAATGCTGAAAATGTGATTTAGAATTTAAAAGTACACTAAGAGCAATGAGATTAGATTCTCGAAGGAAAGAAAATCTGGGATTCCTTCCGACATAATTGTTCGACTGTTCGACAATAATCATTAATTTTTTGTTTTGGTCAATAAAATGTTTATATAGAATGTCCCACTTAGTAGGCCGATCTCTCCAATCTTTCTCTGAATGACCAACTGACACCACAAGTCAAAAGGCAATTCTTTTTCTAACAACATGGCGCTACATGCCACTCGTCTCACATATTACTGACACGCGTTCATGACAGAACAATAAGCAAGGGGTTATGTCCACCATGTTCCCCGTACTTGTCATCTGTGATTTTTATCTTTGTGAGACTTTAAACAAAAAGTGTATTCAAATAATTCTCGCAATCTAGACCAACTAAAGGAGAACATTACCAAGGCCATCAGGAGAATCTCTAGATAAGATCTACAGACAGTATCTGCTAAATTGTTAAACGTGCTCAGAAATGCATAGATGCCACCGGAGAGCACTTTCAGCATCTTTTATAACATTACAGGTAATTAAAATGATGCCACAGGTAATTAAAATGATGCAACAGGTAATTAAAATCATGCAACAGGTAATTTAAATGATTCAACGGGTAATTAAAATGATGCAACGGGCAATTTAAATGATGCAACAGGTAATTAAAATGATGCAACAGGTAATTTAAATGATTCAACAGGTAATTAAAATGATGCAACAGGTAATTTTAATTATGCAACATGTAATTTAAATGATGCAGCAGGTAATTTAAATGATACAACAGATAATTTAAATGATTTAACAGATAATTTAAATGACCCAACATGTAATTTAGATGATGCAACAGGTAATTTAAATGATACAACAGATAATTTAAATGATACAACAGATAATTTAAATGACCCAACATGTAATTTAAATGATACAACAGGTAATTTAAATGATACAACAGATAATTTAAATGATTTAACAGATAATTTAAATGACCCAACAGGTAATTTAAATGATACAACAGGTAATTTAAATGATACAACAGATAATTTACATGATTTAACAGATAATTTAAATGACCCAACATGTAATTTAAATGATGCAGCAGGTAATTTAAATGATACAACAGATAATTTAAATGATTTAACAGATAATTTAAATGACCCAACATGTAATTTAGATGATGCAACAGGTAATTTAAATGATACAACAGGTAATTTAAATGATAGAACAGATAATTTAAATGATTTAACAGATAATTTAAATGACCCAACATGTAATTTAGATGATGCAACAGGTAATTTAAATGATACAACAGATAATTTAAATGATACAACAGATAATTTAAATGACCCAACATGTAATTTAAATGATACAACAGGTAATTTAAATGATACAACAGATAATTTAAATGATTTAACAGATAATTTAAATGACCCAACAGGTAATTTAAATGATACAACAGGTAATTTAAATGATACAACAGATAATTTAAATGATTTAACAGATAATTTAAATGACCCAACATGTAATTTAAATAATGCAGCAGGTAATTTAAATGATACAACAGATAATTTAAATGATTTAACAGATAATTTAAATGACCCAACATGTAATTTAGATGATGCAACAGGTAATTTAAATGATACAACAGGTAATTTAAATGATAGAACAGATAATTTAAATGATTTAACAGATAATTTAAATGACCCAACATGTAATTTAAATGATGCAGCAGGTAATTTAAATGATACAACAGATAATTTAAATGATTTAACAGATAATTTAAATGACCCAACATGTAATTTAGATGATGCAACAGGTAATTTAAATGATACAACAGGTAATTTAAATGATACAACAGATAATTTAAATGATTTAACAGATAATTTAAATGACCCAACATGTAATTTAAATGATGCAGCAGGTAATTTAAATGATAGAACAGATAATTTAAATGATTTAACAGATAATTTAAATGACCCAACATGTAATTTAAATGATGCAGCAGGTAATTTAAATGATACAACAGATAATTTAAATGATTTAACAGATAATTTAAATGACCCAACATGTAATTTAAATGATGCAGCAGGTAATTTAAATGATACAACAGATAATTTAAATGATACAACAGATAATTTAAATGACCCAACAGGTAATTTAAATGATACAACAGGTAATTTAAATGATACAACAGATAATTTAAATGATTTAACAGATAATTTAAATGACCCAACATGTAATTTAGATGATGCAACAGGTAATTTAAATGATACAACAGGTAATTTAAATGACCCAACAGATAATTTAAATGATTTAACAGATAATTTAAATGACCCAACATGTAATTTAAATGATGCAGCAGGTAATTTAAATGATACAACAGATAATTTAAATGATTTAACAGATAATTTAAATGACCCAACATGTAATTTAAATGATGCAGCAGGTAATTTAAATGATACAACAGATAATTTAAATGATTTAACAGATAATTTAAATGACCCAACATGTAATTTAAATGATGCAGCAGGTAATTTAAATGATACAACAGATAATTTAAATGATTTAACAGATAATTTAAATGACCCAACATGTAATTTAAATGATGCAGCAGGTAATTTAAATGATACAACAGATAATTTAAATGATTTAACAGATAATTTAAATGACCCAACATGTAATTTAAATGATGCAGCAGGTAATTTAAATGATACAACAGATAATTTAAATGATTTAACAGATAATTTAAATGACCCAACATGTAATTTAAATGATGCAGCAGGTAATTTAAATGATACAACAGATAATTTAAATGATTTAACAGATAATTTAAATGACCCAACATGTAATTTAAATGATACAACAGGTAATTTAAATGATACAACAGATAATTTAAATGATTTAACAGATAATTTAAATGACCCAACATGTAATTTAAATGATGCAGCAGGTAATTTATATGATACAACAGATAATTTAAATGATTTAACAGATAATTTAAATGACCCAACATGTAATTTAAATGATGCAGCAGGTAATTTAAATGATACAACAGATAATTTAAATGATTTAACAGATAATTTAAATGACCCAACATGTAATTTAAATGATACAACAGGTAATTTAAATGATACAACAGATAATTTAAATGATTTAACAGATAATTTAAATGACCCAACATGTAATTTAAATGATGCAGCAGGTAATTTAAATGATACAACAGATAATTTAAATGATTTAACAGATAATTTAAATGACCCAACATGTAATTTAGATGATGCAACAGGTAATTTAAATGATACAACAGATAATTTAAATGATTTAACAGATAATTTAAATGACCCAACATGTAATTTAAATGATGCAGCAGGTAATTTAAATGATACAACAGATAATTTAAATGATTTAACAGATAATTTAAATGACCCAACATGTAATTTAAATGATGCAGCAGGTAATTTAAATGATACAACAGATAATTTAAATGATTTAACAGATAATTTAAATGACCCAACATGTAATTTAAATGATGCAGCAGGTAATTTAAATGATACAACAGATAATTTAAATGATACAACAGATAATTTAAATGACCCAACAGGTAATTTAAATGATACAACAGGTAATTTAAATGATACAACAGATAATTTAAATGATTTAACAGATAATTTAAATGACCCAACATGTAATTTAGATGATGCAACAGGTAATTTAAATGATACAACAGGTAATTTAAATGACCCAACAGATAATTTAAATGATTTAACAGATAATTTAAATGACCCAACATGTAATTTAAATGATGCAGCAGGTAATTTAAATGATACAACAGATAATTTAAATGATTTAACAGATAATTTAAATGACCCAACATGTAATTTAAATGATGCAGCAGGTAATTTAAATGATACAACAGATAATTTAAATGATTTAACAGATAATTTAAATGACCCAACATGTAATTTAAATGATGCAGCAGGTAATTTAAATGATACAACAGATAATTTAAATGATTTAACAGATAATTTAAATGACCCAACATGTAATTTAAATGATGCAGCAGGTAATTTAAATTATACAACAGATAATTTAAATGATACAACAGATAATTTAAATGACCCAACAGGTAATTTAAATGATACAACAGGTAATTTAAATGATACAACAGATAATTTAAATGATTTAACAGATAATTTAAATGACCCAACATGTAATTTAAATGATGCAGCAGGTAATTTAAATGATACAACAGATAATTTAAATGATTTAACAGATAATTTAAATGACCCAACATGTAATTTAGATGATGCAGCAGGTAATTTAAATGATACAACAGATAATTTAAATGATTTAACAGATAATTTAAATGACCCAACATGTAATTTACATGATGCAGCAGGTAATTTAAATGATACAACAGATAATTTAAATGATTTAACAGATAATTTAAATGACCCAACATGTAATTTAAATGATGCAGCAGGTAATTTAAATGATACAACAGATAATTTAAATGATTTAACAGATAATTTAAATGACCCAACATGTAATTTAGATGATGCAACAGGTAATTTAAATGATACAACAGGTAATTTAATTGATGCTATCGGTAATTAAAACAATAAAAGAATGTTTCGGCTTTCTACTTTATTTTTTCTGGGCTACTTTTAAGTGTGCCACCCTGTACTATTATGTATTCAATATAAATCTTATTCATGTATCTTTCTTTTTTTTTTTTTTTTTTGACAGGATGATGCGTATTATCTGGTTTATATTGCTTGGTGTTGTCAGCCTCTCAAGAGGGCATCTGGCAACAAAGTCTACACACGATATAGCGGCTGACATTGTAAACTCTAAAATATACGGCACCAGACGCGGTCCCATTTTTAGCCAAAACAGACAAGAAATTCAATATGAAATTACATGTAGCTATTGTGTTTTGGACAAATTGACACGGAGGTGCAAAGAATCATCTTGTAAAGATCCAATTGCTTGGGACATGTGTGTGAAGCCGCAAAGGCATGCTGACATTAATGAAACCAAAGAAGAATACAAACAGCGTTTTTAGACACATTGTTTTAAAAATAACGACGCATTATATCTGTTTTGCACGTTGGTTTTCAAGTGAAAAAGAACCCATATTTGTAGTTGGATTTTTTTTATGGGTGGCGTTTATTTGAATATGAGGAAACATCAACTTTAAAAAGACTAATTGAGACAGGCAGCCAGTTAAAAGAGTTTAAAGAGAATCTCATTGATCGACATCTCTGTTATATGCGCTAATAAAGAGTCCGTTTAACAAATCTTATATGGTGTTTTTATTTAATAATATAAACTAAAGAAGCTTTCAATAATTTATAAGCGAAAAAATGCAGTTGAAATTCAAAGGGATACTACTTTCAAGATATCGAATACTTAGTACTTCCATAAGCCGGTTTACCACTGGAAAATTTACACACACATACATACATACACACACACACACACACACATATATATATATATATATATATATATATATATATATATATATCTGATCTCGAGCGCGTGGTTCAGTGGGGGAAGATGTGGCTGGTTACCTTTAACGCATCCAAAACCAAACTCCTATCCTTACATCATCAACGCTCTGATCCCCAGCTGGTATCAATTGGGATGGATGGCTCTCGTCTGGGTGAGGCGCTGTGTTTTGACAAGCTTCTGGGTTTGACTTTTACTCCTGATCTGAAATGGAACACGTACATCAAGTCTGTTGCCAAGGTTGCTGGAAAGATGGTGGGATCCTTCTACCGCTCCAGAAGATATCTCACTACTGATGCAATTCTCTATCTATATAAAAGCCAAGTACGTCAAAGGATGAAATACTGTTGCTATACCTGGGCAGGAGCGGCCAAAAACAGCCTATCATGCCTTGACAGAGTACAAAATAGACTTCGTGATATGTGGGGGATGCCCTTTTCTCTACCCTGCAACCTCTCTCCCACAGAAGAGACGTTGCGAGCCTATCCTTGTTTTATCGTTATTTTCATGGCAGGTGCTCGTCTGAACTTCGATCTCTGGTCCCCCCTCGCCAATCTTTCACGAAAAACACCCGTCTAGCTGAATCCACTGTGAAAAATTTCCCCCACTCTATATCTGTGCCTAAATCAAAACGCGGATTCCATGAACAAAACTTCTTTCTTAGAACTGCACGCCTGTGGAACTCTGTTCCGTCTGCCTGCTTCCCTCCGGACTACAACTTGGATGTCTTCAAGTCCAATGTTAACAAATTCCTAATGAACCGCCCCCTTAATTAAACACTTCATCAAATCTCCACACTAACGTAATGTACTTGCAATAACCCTTATCCCTGAGTGGCTTCCGGGCCTTGATAAGTGGTGATCACTGTGTAAAAAAAAAAAAAAGATAGATATATAGATATATATGTTTGTGTCTGTGTGTGTTCAATATATATATATATATATATATATATATATATATATAAATAAAATGAACTTATTTTTTCCCGTCTGATTTTGACATTAATAGGATTAAAAATCAAGATATTTCATACAAATATAATATGCACAAACGGCAGAACAATATCTGAGGTGTGTTATAGGCTTATTATTTCTCAAATTCCTCGATAATCTTAGATTTCTATACTTTTTCTGCTGAGAAGTCACGGCCAAAATCGGTTAAGATCAATGGAATTGGTAAAATATTTTCTCTCTAATAAATTCCTCCTCCCCCTGCCACCACTTAACACCGTTTGGGGATCGTTCACAAGGAACAGTTGAGAAGAGAACACCGGTTTGGCTTCGTAGTTCTTTCATGTGAAGTTATTTAAAATCACTAAACTAAGCTGCAGTGCTCTGTGGCGTAGTGGTTAGCGTGCTGGACAATTCACATTATATTTTCACGTTCGCGCCGACCTACCGTAGTCGTTTTTTTTTTTTTTTTTTTTTTTTCCTAAACAACTGGAATGGACTTTTCTTGGTGGCCGAACTGTTAACGTTGCAGATGTTTTTTTTTTTGTTTTTGTTTTTTTTTTTCACACTTTATTTTCCTACTTTTACTCATGACTCCGGGTTTGATCCTTCCTACTTACCTACCATAACATTTTTTAAAACTCCCCCCCCCCGTCCCGGAAACAAACACTCGAGCAACGCCGGGTACCCCCGCTAGTATATATATATATATATTGAATCCACTCACACTAATTTTTATCTTAGCAAAAAGCCAAAACACCTCTAGGCCAGATAATTTAACTTATGCTATTTATAACACATGATTATAGATCCAGTTGCTTTGAAATCATCAACATGCTCCTGTGATGTTCACGGGTGCAAATCTGCAATGATTGGCCCCGAAAGAATTCCCAAACGGGAGTTCTTCAAGCGATCAGCAATGAACTGAATCCCTCTTCCGCAAGAGAAAATAAAACCTACGTGGATGATCTCCTGCGATTAACAAAAGAGATACTGCGTTTTATCTTTGACAGAAATTCCGAAATCCCTGGGACAAATAATTTAGTAACATTATTTAACCCATAGCTGCAAAGAATTAATAAAATTCATAACTTCCTAAGTTTTTTTATCTGATAAGTGAGCATAATGGTCAACACACGATCTTGAACCCGATTCGACAACTTCATTTCCGTGACTTGAACAACTGCACTAAATGGTTCTTCCCTGACATGAACAAAAAAGGCACGCCCAATATTTAACAACTTTTTTCGACACTCTTTCACATTGACACACGCACACGTATATAGCTACACATATTCGCCCTTTCTACATATGCGAGAACCACCCCCACCTGTTTATGTGGCGTTAAAGAGAATGTACAATGACAACCAGCTAATGCACGAACCCCATTCACATGAGTCGATAGCATCATCACGTGGAGTAAGACAATCTCAACGACATAAAAACCAATCAGCTTGTATAGCACGTTAAGAAATCTATAATGATCAATTGAAAGAAGACGTTCAGTAAATGTGCGCACCTAGAGAGACCAGATTACTAATGAGAGAGAATGTAGAATAATATCCGCATATAACATTTTTGTTGTGTATGGCGAAGCAAGAGACAGAACTGTGCAAACGCAAAATTGTACACTTATATATTTGTATATATGTACACACACGAGCGGGCGCATATATATATATATATATATATATATATATATATATATATATATATATATATATATATGTGTGTGTGTGTGTGCGTGTATGTGTGTGTGTGTGTGTGTTAAAAATATCAATGTCAAACAGTATAAAAGAGTTATCTGCTCTTGTTCTAAGAAAATTATGTACTTTTTGTTTTATTTCAATGTAAATAAAAGAGAACGTCTCGTGTGTTTTCTTTTTAATTTTTTTTTTTTTTTTACTCTACGCTAACAATCCATGTTTCTGGTTATTTTTTACTATGGAGTATAAAGATTGAAGCAAGCGAGGTACGTACATTTGTCTAACCGTTTGATTCTTCTTCTTCTTCTTCTTCATAGGTTATGGGCCCAGTCAACGTTTTGAAGATAGTAGAACACGTGTGATGGTTTTTTCGTTTCTTGTTCGGCCATCTTGAATTTTGTTGTAGAGAAAGTTTTGTATTGTTTTTAAATGTACAATGCCGATGGAAACAAAACTTAGTTACTTGGTGCCACTGAATGGTACACATTATAATACTTGGAAGCTCCAATGTAAAATGGCTTTAAGTAAGGATGGCTTATGTAACATTTTTAATGAAACGGAAATCGTTCCCAATAAATGAACAGATTCTGCATCGCACGTAAAATATTTATCAAGAAGGGATCGTGCATTAGCAACGATTGTGCTATCGGTGGAAACTTCACTCTTATATTTACTTGGAGATCTTGACGATCCCGCAGTAATGTGGAAGAAATTGGCTAATCAGTTTCAAAAGAAGACGTGGCGATGCTATTGAGGAGAACATTATATTCTCTTAGATTAGAAGACGGCGATTCCGTACATGAACACATCAAAACTATGATGGAAATATTTGATGAATTAGCAGTCATTGGCGATTCAATTGATGAGGAGGATAGAGTTGTTCATCTTCTGGCTACTCTCCCAGACTCTTATAATATGTTGGTAACAGCACTCGAAGCAAGCCAGGGCGTTCCTAAATGGGGGTTAGTCACTGAACGATTGCTGCACGAGGAAACCAAGATTAAAGAGAGGGAACTAAATGATACCGAATTGAAAGCCATGGCGTCTAAACACCACGTTAACAAAAGGGGGCCAAAGTGTTATCACTGTGAGAAGAACGGGCACCTTAAACGTGATTGTCGCTTACTTAATACTAACGGCAATTTCAAGTCGAACCCTCGGAATAAGAAAGGTTTTTTTTTCACTAAGAAAACACAGGGTGAATCAAGTGACTCTAGTGATTGCGTTGTTGGACTCCTCACACATCATGCGTTATTATCCAAGGATAAAAGGAGCAACTGGATCATTGACTCCGGAGCAACATGTCACATGTGTCATGATGTTGAGAAATTCATTAATTTCAGAAAATTGAATGTAACAGTGGAAATCACCCTTGGTGACGGATTCTCTCTTGAGATATAAGGAACGGGAACAATAGAACTGAATGTGAGCGTACCAGATGGGAAATACCAAAAATGCAGGTTATATTATACTTGATACGTTCCCAAATTATCTTATAGTTTATTAACTGTTTCTAGGGCCACTAAATCTGGAAAAACATGTATTTTTGATAACTTAGGATGTCAAATACTGTATAACAGACAAAAAAATAGTCGCTACAGATTCAAACATTGGGAGTATATTTTATTTAAACTGCAGTGACGTAAATGAAGCAACCCATGTAGCGAACTCCTGCTTAGGTAGTATCACAAAAGAGGAGATTTGGCATGGACGTTTTGGTCACCTCGGAGAAAACAGTTTACAAAAACTGGTAAAGGACCAGCTCATAACTGGCCTAGATGATGATGTAACCAAGGATATAAACTTTTGTGAACTTTGTGCGGATGGAAAACACCTACGTTCCTCATTTCCAAAATCTGGCGGAAAGCGAGCCACTCAACTCCTAGGCATCGTGCATCGCGATGTTTGTGGAAGGATAGAGGCAAAATCGCTTGGTGGCGCGGAATACTTCATAACATTTATTGATGATAAATCAAGATTTATTTCGATATACGTTCTGAAACACAAAAGAGATGCCTTTAAAATGTTTTTGGAATGGAAAGCCATGGTGGAGAAATTAACTGGGCATAATATAAAAACACTACCCACTGACAATGGTGAAGAATACACTTCAAAAGAATTTGAAGATTATTTGAAAAGGGAGGATATTCGATATGAATATACTGTTCCCAAAACTCCAGAGCAAAATGGAGTAGTCGAAAGAATGAATCGAACATTAGTGGAAACAGTGCGAGCAATGTTATCAGATTCGAAGCTGCCTAAGAAATTTTAGGCAGAGGCTTTATCTACGGCTACATATATTCGAACCCGGAGCCCAACAACTGCTGTATAGGGTATGAGGCCATATGAAGTAATGAAGGGTCACAAAACCTAATGTGGAACATTTACGCATTTTTGGATGTAATGCTTTTGTCCACATACCAAAGGATGAAAGATTTAAAATGGATTCCAAACCAAAATTTTCGGTCCTAATCTTTTTTTTTTTTTTTTTTTGCTTTTAATTTAATTTTTACATGTCGTTGTATTCCTCCAATCATATTCATTTTAAAATGATCGAACATTGTATCTGCATTTTGCAATAATCGCCCCGGTTCCTCCACCCGATATCAATCTTGTGCCTTATATTAGTATTAACATATTATTCCTAAAAAAAAAAAGTACTTTCTCAAATCTATCTTGTTTTGTCACATGCTTCCTAATCTCGATGGTTTTTAAAAAAAAGGGATTTTCACTTATATCTTCTCTTTTAAGTTAAGGAAATATATTTTTGTCAGTTGGGCGGTCAGAATCTGATTATTTTATTTGATCAAAAAAAGAAATAACATAGAATTAAATGGTATGGTAAAGTAAATATATGAAATGCTTTTAAGTTTTAATCACTGAATAATGCTGAAGATGTGTTTTAGAATTTAAAAGTACACTAAGAGCAATGAGATTAGATTCTTGAAGGAAAGAAAATCTGGGATTCCTTCCGACATAATGATTCGACTGTTCGACAATAATCATTAATTTTTTGTTTTGGTCAATAAAATGTTTATATAGAATCGCCCACTTAGTAGGCCGATCTTTCTAATCTTTCTCTTAATGATCAACTGACACCACAAGTCAAAAGGCAATTCTTTTTCCAACAACATGGCGCTACATGCCACACGTCTCATATATCATTGACACAAGTTCATGATATGTTTGCGGAAGAGAGAACAATAAGCAAAGGGTTATGGCCACCACGTTCCCCGGACTTGTCATCATGTGATTTTTATTTTTAAGAGACGTTAAAACAATAAGTTTATGCAAATAATCCTCACAATCTAGCCAACTAAAGGAGAACATTACCAACACTATCAGGTGAATTTCCAGATGAGATCTGCAGACAGTATCTGCAAACATTATAAAACGTGCTCAGAGATGCACAGATACCAATGGGGAGCACTTCCAACATCTTTTATAACACTAGAGGTAATTTAAATGATGGAAAAGGTAATTAAAATGATGCTACACGTAATTTAAATGATGCTCATGGTAATTTAAGTGATGCAACAGGTAATTTAAATGATTAAAAAGTTAATTTTAATGATGCAACAGGTAATTTAAAAGATCCAACAGGTAATTTAAATGATGCAACAGATAATATAAATGATGTAACGGGTAATTTAAATGATGCGACAGATAATTTAAATGATGAAAAATGTAATTTAAATGATGCAACAGGTAATTTAAATGATGCGACAGGTAATTTAAATGATACAACAGGTAATTTAAATGATGCGACAGGTAATTTAAATGATGTATCGGGTAATTTAAATGATGCAGTAGGTAATTAAAATGATGCTACATGTAATTTAAATGATGCAACATGTAATTTAAATGATGCGACAGGTAATTTAAATGATACAACAGCTAATTTAAATGATGCGAGAAGTAATTAAAATGATACAACAGGTAATTTAAATGATGCGACAGGTAATTGAAATGATGCGACATGTAATTTAAATGATGCGACAGGTAATTTAAATGATACAACAGATAATTTAAATTATGCAACAGATAATTTAAATGATACAACAGATAATTTAAATGACGCAGCAGGTAATTTAAATGATACAACAGGTATTTTTAATGGTGCAATAGGTAATTTAAATGATGCTACAGGTAATTTAAATGATACAATAGGTAATTTAAATGATGTTATAGGTAATTTAAATGATGCAACAAATAATTTAAATGATGCAACAGGTAATTTTAAATGATGCAGCAGGTAATTTAAATGATGCAACGGGTAATTTAAATGAGGCAGCAGGTAATTTAAGTGATGCGACAAATAATTTAATTGATTCGCAGGTAATTTAAATGTTGCAACAGGGAATTTAAATGATGCAATAGGTAACATAAAGTATACAATAGGCAACTTAAAAATCCCGCAGGTAATTTAAATGATGCAACAGATAATGAAAATGATGTAACAGGTAATTTCAATGATGCGACAGATAATAAAAATGAGGTAACAGTTAATTTCAATGATGCGACAGATTATTTAAATGATGCAACAGTGAATTTAAATAATGCGACAGGTAATTTAAATGATACAACGGGTAATTTAAATGATGCAACGGGTAATTTAAATGATGCTACAGGTATTTTAAATGATGCAACAGGTAATGTAAATGATTGTACAGGTAATTTAAATGATGCAGCAGGTAATTAAAATGATTTTACAGGTAATTAAAATGATGCAACAGGTAATTTAAATGAGACAACAGGTAATTTATATGATGCTTCTGCAGGTTATTTAAATGATACAACATGTAATTTAAATGATGCGACAGAGAATTTAAATGATACCACAGGGAATTCAAATGATTCAACAGGTAATTTAAATGATACAACAGGTAATCTAAATAATGCAACGGATAATTAAAATGATAAAACAGGTAATTTAAATGATGCGTGAGGTAATTTAAATGATTCGTGAGGTAATTTAAATGATACAACAGGTAATGTAAATGATACAACAGGTAATTTAAATGATGCAATATGTAATCTAAATGATAGAACTTGTAATTTAAATGATGAAGCAGGTAATTTAAATGATGCAATAGGCAATTTAAATGATGAAACCGGTAATTAAAATGATGCAGCAGGTAATATAAATAATGCAATAGGTAATTTAAATGATGCGACAGATAATTTAAATGATGCAACAGGTAATTTAAATGATTCAACAGATAATTTAAATGATGCAACAGGTAATTTAAATGATTCAACAGATAATTTAAATGACGCAACAGGTAATTTAAATGATTCAACAGATAATTTAAATGATGCAACAGGTTATTTAAATGATACAACATGTAATTTAAATGATGCGACAGATAATTTAAATGATGCAACAGGTAATTTAAATGATTCAACAGGTAATTAAAATGATACAACAGGTAATTTAAATGATGCAACAGGTAATTTAAATGATTCAACAGATAATTTAAATGATGCAACAGGTTATTTAAATGATACAACATGTAATTTAAATGATTCAACAGATAATTTAAATGATTCAACAGGTAATTTAAATGATACAACATGTAATTTAAATGATGCGACAGATAATTTAAATGATGCGACAGATAATTTAAATGATGCAACAGGTAATTTAAATGATGCACCAGGTAATTTAAATGATTCAACAGGTAATTAAAATGATGCAACATGTAATTTTAATTATGCAACATGTAATTTAAATGATGCAACATGTAATTTAAATGATACAACAGATAATTTAAATGACCCAACATGTAATTTAGATGATGCAACAGGTAATTTAAATGATACAACAGGTAATTTAAATGATTTAACAGATAATTTAAATGACCCAACATGTAATTTAGATGATGCAACAGGTAATTTAAATGATACAACAGGTAATTTAATTGATGCTATAGGTAATTAAAACAATAAAGGAATGTCTCTGCTTTCTACTTTATTTTTTCTGGGCTACTTTTAAGTGGGCCACCCTGTACTATTATGTATTCAATATAAATCTTATTCATGTATCTTCCTTTTTTTTCTTTTTCTTTTGTTTTTTTTTTGTTTGTTTTTTTTAGTGTTTTTTGACAGGATGATGCGTATTATCTGGTTTATATTGCTTGGTGTTGCCAGCCTCTCAAGAGGGCATCTGGCAACAAAGTCTACACACGATATAGCGGCTGACATTGTAAACTCTAAAATATACGGCACCAGACGCGATCCCATTTTTAGCCAAAATATACAAGAAATTCAATATGAAATTACATGTAGCTATTGTGTTTGGGAGAAATTGAGGCAGATGTGCAAAGAATCATCTTGTAAAGATAAAATTGTTTGGCAACTGTGTGTGATGATGCAAAGGCATGCTGAAATGAATGAAACAAAAGAAAAAATACAAACGGCGTTTTAAGACACATGGTTTTAAAATAACGACGCATTAAATGTTATGTTACTGATTTGAAGTGGAGAAGGGGGTGAGGGTTTGCAGTGTGCGATCTATTTTGCACGTTGGTGAAAAAGACCTCATATTCGTAATTATATTTTCTTTATGTGTGGCGTTTATTTGAATATGAGGAAAACAACAACAACTTTAAATGGACAAATTGAGGAAGGTAGGCAGTTCATTTTTGGCCCGCTGAGAGAGAACGTTGGAGCTGGTATATGGCGATGTTCATTGCAGCGTTATATCGCAGAAGTTTCATTAATTTCGTTACGGGGTTACAATACTTGAAGTAATGGACTAACGATACGTACATCCGAAGTCTTTTCACAAACAATGGTGAAGTAAGAAGATTAACGAAATGATTTTATTGTATTAAACAGTTTTAATGGTTATCAATATTACACTTTAAAGAGAATCTCATTGATCGACATCTCTGTTATATGCGCTAATAAAGAGTCCGTTTAACAAATCTTATATGGTGTTTTTTTATTTAATAATATAAACTAAAGAAGCTTTCAATAATTTATAAGCGAAAAAATGCAGTTGAAATTCCTAGGGATACTACTTTCAAGATATCGAATGCTTAGCACCTGCATAAGCCGGTTTACCACTAGAAGATTTACACACACACACACACACACACACGCACATACACACACACATACACACACACGCACATACACACGCACATACACACACACACATACACACGCACATACACACGCACATACACACACACACACACACACACATATATATATATATATAGTGTGTGTGTGTATTCAATATATATATTCAGTACATATATACTGAATGCACAAACACTTCATATATATATATATATATATATATATATATATATATATATATATATATATATATATATATATATATATATATATATATATACTGAATATGGCTATGTATATATATAGCAATAAAAATTAATCCATAAAATACATTTTCAATAGTAAGGCAAACCTATCTTGATAAAATCTTCACTTAGTTCAGAGGAGCGAACAATATAACAAGTCAAGAAGATAAAGAGTATAGTTGCATAGGAATTTTATTGTATTATGAAGTCAATAAAGGTTACAAAAAATTATTCGGGAGAAACTTCTGTAGGCCATGGTATTTCGAAGTTAAATGCTTCTC
Source organism: Euprymna scolopes (assembly GCF_053919585.1). NCBI lineage: Eukaryota > Metazoa > Mollusca > Cephalopoda > Sepiida > Sepiolidae > Euprymna > Euprymna scolopes. The sequence continues at coordinate 156,474,492 of NC_136485.1, read as the reverse complement.
GTCAGAAGATAAGCCAGCATTTTGAGAATATAATTAAAAGAAAATCGATAGGGGTAGTATAATGAGATAAAAGAGAGAGGAGACAGAAAAAAAATAATAAAGTCGTAAAAGATATTAAAAATATAAGAAAAATAAATAAGAACGTGTTTTTCAAAAACTTTTTACTTTAAAGATTTTGTTTTAAATCCTTTCAAAAATTTAAATTTTTAAAAATTGTCAATATTTTTTTTTTTAATTTATTATAAAATATATAAATAAAGCATGACAAATCAAGTACGAAAGAAGTAAGAAAAGTAAAAAGTAAAAGTAAGCGAGTTAAAATGCAAATTAACTCAAATTCTTGAAAAAAAAATCCACCAGGAATTAGAAACATTTTGATATGCATTTTATGCACAAGGAGTACTGATACACGTTTCTGTCATGAGGATTTCCTTATTTAAGAGCCCGAGTTCGGATTGCATCTTCAAACTATTTCTAGTGTTTTTTTTTCAGACTCATTACATGCATAGAAATCTTTATTCTAGATTGTTCTGCATGCGAGTGTCCTGAATATTAACTTTCGTTTCATTTTATTCTGGAATGCACTTAATTACCGATGGATTGTCTTCCAAGAATTTGAGTTGACTTACATGTAAGGTCTCTTAAGTTTCTTTTTCCTTTTCTTACTCCTGGTGCCCACTGACATCCAATTTACCGTACCACCACCCCACTGCCGTCCTGCTACCAGTTTCAGTGCCCACTGATGTCCGGCTACCGCTATCAATATTTATACAGATGTGCCAGCGTTCTCACTTCACCTATCCGAACTTAAAAAAAAAAAGAAACAATTTCCTCAAAAATACTAGGAGGGATCGTGTATCTCCGCTGTGGACATCGTAAGATCTGACAATAGAAAAAAAAAAGAAAAGAAAACTTTTTAATTTTTCTGTGTTGCAGAGGATCGAAAGATGTGACGGTGAAGGTGCCAATTGACCGTACAACCAGTACAGTAGACAAAAGGTAAAAAACGTAACGGCAATAGTAAAGAAGGATGACAAACACAGATGTTCGGTTAAAGACGATAGAAGATTGTGTTTGATTGTTTAGCAAGGAAAAGGTAAAATGTACGGTATTGGGTATCAGTATCAGCCAGATCGAGAACGGGCGTCTCACGAGATTGAGATTGTTGTGTCCCTAGGGTAAGATGACATGCCTCAGGTTAATTCGTGTGGTATGGGCGAGGTCTGATATTGGAACTGTTAGCTGAACGTCAGTATGCACTGAAAGGAGTAGTCGGACGTCAGTTAATGCTGGTACGTATAGCTGGTCGTCGATTGACACCTTCACAACTTTCGACCCTCTACAACATCTGTATATCATCGATAAAGGCTTGTTAAGCTTAAAATTTTATATTTAAGCTAGACTAACCGTGACCTGTTTGGTCTGTATATGTTATATATTGCTATCGAGTAGTGGCTATATAGAATTAATGTATAAACGCGCAAAAATTGAATGGACGCATGCGCTAAAACAAACATAGCGACCAGTGAAAACAACACGAAATACATTGGATAATATAGGGCTTAATATCATTGCCCTTAGATTAAATGAAAAATAAAGAGGGGTGTAATCCGTTGAAAAAACTAAAAAAGAAAAAAAAACTAAAAGAAAAAATACAAGGAGGGAGTGTGCATTGTATAGGTCCACCCTTGCTTTGTTGTTGTTGTTGTTGTTGTTGTTGTTGTTGTTGTGTGTGTGTGTGTGTGTGTGTGTGTGTGTGTGTGTGTGTGTGTTAACAGCCTTAAAAACATCGGGAAATAATAATTAAGTCATATTTTACTTTTTAAAGCAAATTTTATGGAAAGGTTCCCCCACATGCACGATAATAGAAAAAAAGAAAATAATTTTTTTTAATTTGTCTGTGTTGCCCGGTCATAGAATATGCTTAAATATGATATGTTGATTAATACAGTTTCATATTTATTATTATACTAACCTGAGTGCCCAGCGTTGCCCGGTTGTTTGTAGGTGTGTATTGAGCAAAAAAAAAAAAGTTGTAGTAGGAAGGCAGGCTCGAACCCGTGACATGAAGACGAAAACGAAAGTGGAGGTGTATGTAAGGGTGTTGGTTAAACAAAAAAAAATTACAAAACGTGCAAAAAGAAAAAAGTGGTAGTAGGCAGGCTGGGATCCAGTACCGTAAAGGAGGAAAAGAAAGTGATAAAAAAAAAGTGACGCGTTAGCTGTTGCGCCCATTGCCATACCAGAAATGACGTAGGTTTAAATTAAGGCTAGACAATCGAAAAGAGGGGATGACTTTCGAAAACATCGGCAAAAAAAGCGACCCCTCCCTGTGGAAAAGTGTCCAGTTGAGGGTGAAGAAATAAATGTTTTCGGCCAATTCTTCGATATTTGTCGTCCAAAGGGTCGAGCTCCAAAATGATACCAATCTCGTGAAAATCAGTCGAGAATTTTTGCGAGACATACATACATGCATGATGATGATTGCTGCATCTTTCCAGATGATCGCCGTCACATTAAGTTCTCCCAATATCGTCGCCCATGCCATTTCAGATGACTCTGCACTCCCGCTGCAGATTTGCACATCTTGAAGCAGATGTGACATAAAAATTGAGAAATTTCCACTGAGTTGACTTCCTCTGGTGGTTGAAGGGTATTCCTATGTCTTCTCAAACCAGCAATAGACTTGCAAACTTTGCTGCATATTAAACAGATCGTTTGGTTTGGACTAATAGGTGCAAAGTTGACCTGAACAGGAGTTTTGTGCGACTTAAGGTGGTTGACGTAGCCAGCTTTTGACAAAAGCACTCGTTCACAAGTGTAGGCTTGTGTTGAGGGTGCTTGCCATTTTCCAGCTCCCTGTAAAAAAATTGTTTTGACAGCCTACAATCTTTCATTCAAACCAGGTGGCCCACCCAACGCATATGAGATCTGATTACAAGGATCTCAACACTAGAGCAACATGCTCTCACAAGGACTTCAGTATCGGGTACTTGTGCTTGCCACTTGATGTTTAGCATTTTTGGTGAAATCGTTTAAGCCATTTAATGTACCTTTGATGCAATGTTCATGTCTCCGATGAATACAACAGTGTGGTTAGCACACAGATCGTGTAAACGCAGATCTTAGTCCTGTCTGTGATGCCACGCTCAGACCACACTCTATTCTCCAACCTTCCAAAAGCTACAGATGCCTTCTTAATTCGTTTGCGGATTTCAGTGTCGAGAGAGCCATCCCTCAACAGAGAACTAAGGTAGACAAACGAATTAACTACTCCTAGTCTGACACCACTGACCATGATGTTCGGCTCCACTTATGACTGGCCCCATGCAGGAGTGAACATCACCTTTGTTTTAGACAGACTGATCCTCAGACCAAATGTAGTGCAGGAGTCAGCAAAGCTATCCATTATATGCTGCATATCAGTCTCAGTGTGCGTCAAAAGACAGTATCGTCTGCATACAGTAACTCCTTGACCAAGACATGATGCAGCTTAGATCTGGCATTAAATCTTCTAAGATTAAAAATGCGACCTGTGGTTCGAAACTTTTACATGACACCCCTATTGCAATCTCAAAATGCATGAGCAAGTAGAGCAGCAAAATATATAGAGAAAAGAGTAAAGGAATATCACCTTGTTTGACACCATTGTCAATTGGGATTTCATCAGACAATTTTCCGTTAAACGAGACTCGAGCTTTCATGTCCCTGTGCAGTTCCTTGAATATTCTAACAAAGGTTGGAGGACCCCCTACTTTCTCTAAGATTAACCAGAAAGCATCCCTGTTAACGGTGTCAAATGCTTTGGTTAGATCCACAAACACTTAATACAGCGGTATCTATTGTTCAATGCATTTCTCCTGGACTTGCCGCGCTGAAAAAATCATATCCATAGTTCCTCTGGCAGACCTAAAGCCACTTTGTGACTCTGGAAAAGCATTAGGACAAACAAGTCGTGCAAAAACTTTCCCAGCAGCTTCCAAAAAGCATAATCCCACGGTAGTGGTCACAAACATTCTTCTGTCCCTTTCCTTTAAACAGGGTCACTAAGACACCATCAATCCAATCCTGAGGAACAGGAGCACCTGCCCAGATTTTCTCAACAAAACCAAGGATAGCATTAGCAATATTCACACCTGCAATCTTAAGAAGTTCCACCGGAACACCATCCAAACCAGGTAGGTACTTTGCCACCACTGACTTGTGCGATAGCCAACTGCACCTCAACCAGACTAGGCAAACGATCCATTCTGAATATGATATCACATTGTGGTAGGCTATCAATTGCATCAGCATCTACTGCTGAGGGATTGTGAAATACATCAGTAAAGTGCTCTTGCCATCTTTTCAAGATATTTTCTGGATTTTTAATGACAACAAAACCATCTCTCGGGATCAGGGGAGATCCTGAAGACGTAGGAAGTCCAGGCACAGGAGTCCATAAAATTCCTTCGAATTCTTTGTGTCAAACGCCTTTTGGATCTGTTCCGTTATATTTATCTAGCATTGGTTTTTCATTTTTCTCAGCTCACGTTGCAATGTGGCTTTGAACTCTTTGTATTGTCGCAAATTAGTTGTATGATCACAATGATCTTCACAAAGTAAAAATTCATAAATTGTCTGTTTATCCCTCAGCAGCAACTGATTAATTTCAAGATTGTTGTTGTCAAACCAGTCCTTGTTCTTATCCCTCTTGAAGCCAAGAACTTCAGCACCAGCAGAAGAAACCTGAGTCTTGAAATTCACCAATGCACCATCAAATGCAAGATTATCGAGCTTTTCCACCATACTCTTTTGAACTTCATGTAACTTTAACTTGGCGACATCAATATGGCTAGGCACCTTAACATCACTATGATGAACTTTTTTACAGATTCGTAGATTAAACTTTCCTCTCACCAATTTGTGATTGATGTCACATTCAGCACTGTGCATGACACTAACAGTATATGCATCTCGAAGGTCGCGTTTTCGAGTTATGATGAAGTCAATTAGGTGACCATGCTTTGAACATGGGTGTATTCAGATAGCTTTGTAATTCAGTTTACGGCGAAAAAAAGTGTTACAGATAGCAAAATTAAATTCGGAACACAACTATAGTAGCTTAAGGCCATTAGCATTCATGGTACCGATACCATAGCGGCCAAGAGGACTCCAGGTCTCATAGTCTTTCCCAACACGGGCATTGAAATCACCAAGAATAACAAGTTTTTCATTAATTGCTGTAAATGCAATAACGGAGTGCAGAGACTTGTAGAAACACAAGATGTCATCTTTATTCATTTGAAAGGTTGGTACATAGACCAAAAGAATCTGTTGTGTGCGAGAAGCAAAAAAAAATTTCATGATGCGATCACAGATACTGGAAGGAAATTCCATAGTATCAACCAAGGATGATTTAATCGCAAAACCGACTCCACTATTTCTACAGATACCCTATGGTTTACCAATCCAGAAGAGAGTATCGCCTGATGATACCTCTGTCATTTGATCGTCTCCCGAAAGACGGATTTCTGATAGAGCAGCAATATCTATATCAAGTCTCCATAGCTTTGCAGTGACAAGCAATAGTGCATACATTCCACCAGCATAAATTGAATTTTACTCCTTTTTGGAGATACATTTTTGTTTTCTTCCTGCTTACATGAACCACCGTTAGCCGCAGGAGACTAACCAGTGATAATATGACAGACAATTTTGGGTGCACCTTTTCTAGCACTTTCCCAAGACTCTGGGTGAGCAGTGCTCTCCCTGAATAGGGCTGCTCAGTCACAGGAATCCCCACCGGAGTTGGCCTCTGTCATGTGAAAGGCAGAACAACGATGTTAAGATAGGATTCCTGTCGCCTCTGTGACTGTGTATCTCCAACTGGTCAAGTCTGTACACGTTGCCACTCTTCCATCGCCATAGGACTTGAACGACAGATAAAGATAAGATATAAAAAGATAAGAGATAAAAGATACATCTCAAGTAACATCTATTAAAATGACAAGCGCTTGTACGACACGAGTGCTACTCTCTAAGTCTCCACAACAATAACTCAGTAACAAGCCATTGCAAGATGCTTTGACCGCAGATTTTTCATAAGAGTTGTTCTCTCCTAGAACTATGGCTTGCAGGAGCTCTTCTACCTCGCTAATGTCATTTACCCATGACTGAGACTTAAGTAGCTGGGCACCAGAGCATGGTCCACATGCCGGTGGGCCATGAATGCCGCAGTCAACAGGGCCTAAGCTCCTCTGGAGGTTTCTGTCAGGGTTACCTCACCCTTAATCTTTGGTTCAAAAACCTTATCCCACAAGGCAGTGGGGATCCAGTTTTCTGGTTCTGAACACTCGCCATTCACCAGAGCCCCGTTAGCGCAGCAAAACTCATGTCCACGTGGGGATGATTAGACTGGGAAAAGCTATGTATGACGCAAGAGCATCTGTGTGCTTTTAACACATGCTAGCACCAATCCATGAGCTCCATATACATACATACATACATACATACATTTAAACAGACAGGTGAGATGTATATTATAGATTATATTGGACCCAATATATAATAATGATTTAAAAAGTTAACAAAAAAAAAATGACTCGTGCGCAACAACCGAAAATTGAAAGCAAAACGTTTAGTTTACAATTTACGGTTTCCTTTGACGTTAATGCCTGAGCTATGAAAACATGTTTGTTGCAAGGCTAAAAATTAAAACATGAACCAATAGCTTTTACGTTATGCATGCATATTTGTAATGCCGTCGTTCGACCTTCATCTGGCAAGTTTCATTTTTTTTAATTTTCACACCTTTGCACCGTCTAAACCCCAAATATAAAGTTTCAGAGGGGTTCAAATACCCTATATATTAAGTTTCATGTCTATAAATTAAAAACTGGCAGATAAGTTTTGTAGGCAATTTTTTTTAAACAAATATATATATATATATATATATATATACACACACATATATAAATATAAATATAAATAAGTTTGTGTTTTCTATAAGCTTTTTACGCAAATATTACGCAAGTATAAATCATTTAGAATATCTGCATGAATATAATTACATGTGATAGTTAACTAAAGATGATCATCCCATAATAAAACCGGAAAACACTAATCGGAAATTAATTAAAATGAATGTTTAAAAGAATATGCAAATTAGCTAGGTCTTTGCAGATGAATGCAATTCCACGACCCATCTATACTTCTTTTTGTGTATTGATATTCATATTGGAAACCCTTTTTCTATTTATTTAAAAAGAAAATACAACTTTTTTATATATAGGTTGTGGAATTTTTGTGTGCAGAGAGGCTAGTATCGTTTCCACAAGGGGTTCCAACCTAGACAGTCCGTCGGTATGACTCATCTCTAAAAGGAGATACTTCATTTTGCAATCATAGCTTAGGAGAATGATTTCCCATCTTTGTAATCTGTTAACGGTATGTTTAGGCAATTCTTTCTTCGATGCATAAATTGTTAATGAAGATTTATGGTCAGTTTGTAATGTAAATCTTCTGCTGCGCACCAAACTTCGTTAACGAAAAAAGGATGCCCAGTGCCTCTTTTTTTTTATTTGCAAGTGTGTGCGAAGCACGCGTTATTGGTTTCAGTAAACCGTCATCCATTCCTATAAGATACATGCCCCTTTGTTAATATAAACGCGCATCGCACGCTATAAGAATTTTACGTTCATAATGAGTTAAAAATAAATCCGACATGAAATGATCTTTATTTTCATAAACGACGTCTGACATTCTGTCATCCAAATCTAGTTTTTTGGGGTTTTTTTTCTCATCTTCAATAAATCGTTTAAAAGCACTCGTAGGTTGTGAATACTTGGGATAAATGCATTCGAAGAATTCAAGAGACTTTTGCAAAGACGATGTACTAGCATTTTGGGGTTTGTCTCATTCTTGTCAATTATTTGTCTCAGATATTTGATTTGCTCCATAAAGAACCCACATTTCAGTAATAGTGCACTGGACGCATCTAAATGTAGCAAAATGTAGTAGGCAAAAATCAGGAACAAAGATAGGAAATAGTCAGTTTCGCCTGCACGGCACACCTCTAGAAGAGAGCGATTTCTTGGCTGTAATGACCGTAGAGAAAGAAGAAGAAGGAGACAGAAAAAAGGCAGAAGAAAAATCGCTTCTTGCAGATTCGTGGTTCATCACAAAGAACAATCCAACCGCCAGAACCACCTACGCACAATCTGCAAAACACTGCCTGACTGCTTCCCTGCGTCCTACCCTTATAAAGCCGGGAATTATATATTTGCATACTCACGCGAGAGCACACGTGATTCTGCGAGAATTGCATGGGGTCAAGGCCAATAAACATCCATGGACGCCATCATTGGACTCTCTTCCGCTCGACCCGAAACACAGCAACAGACGTATCCGAGGTAAGCTCTTTATTTCCCCCATTTCGGTTATTGCCAATTCCACTACACTAAGTTTGCCCGAAACCCGACGTGAACTACTCGGGTTTGCCTGAAACCTGATGTAAAACGCAGATTACTAAACAGAACGCGGAAACGAGCAGACCTGATAAATATTAGAAGAAAGAAAAGAGTACATGTTGAAATGGTGAACAAACTACTGCAGACGCCAGACCAAGTAGTGAATGTTGTCAAAGAAAGAATTTAATCGCATACGAAATGAATTGCACAAACTCATTGTGCCGAAAATGGACCTCGAAGAAAAACCTGATGCGAGAATATAGAGTGGGCTTTGGATACACTGTCGCAGACTGGAGAAACTTTTTAAAAGACATTTGGTGGGATTATTTCCTTATGGAAAAAATTAGTTTTGCTTCTTTGTACCGTTATAAAACCATTTTTTTACAACTTTTGTTTGAAAACAAAACAAATAAATAATTCTGCTATATCCCAAAAATACTTTACATTCCTAAAACTTATTTAACAATTTTTGTTTCTTTTTTTTTTACAGTTTTCTTTGAAAACAAAACAAGAAAAATTGTTTACTAAACATTATCTTCATAATGTTTAGTAAACAACAAAAATTGTTTACTAAACATTATCTTCAATAATGACAAAAAAAAAACAATGCGTATATTAAAATGAAAATTTATGCATAAAAAATGACAAATAAAACAATGCATGATAGGTCATTGTTTTTTTCAAGCCCTCTAACCACTGCACCACAGCTCCTTGCACAATGCTTGGAGTACTTGGAAAAGCAATTGTAAAAGTGATATTCTCCTGAAGGTTGAAGGTTCAGTTCTCAGTGTGGGCGACCGAAAAATACAATTGCAAATTACTTAGGACCTCTATCCAGTCATGGCTGACAGAACAAGAGCATGCTACCTCCGTAAATCAAATAAAGGATTTCATTTGAAATTCCATCCAAATTTCCGAGTTCGACAGAAACATGCGCAAGGTCAACAAGATACACCTGTAGAAGATCGGAGGTAACATCGACCGAAACGCTGTGGCAATAGCACTCATGATGAGAATCTAAATAATACGAATAATCAATCGTCATCGCAAAAATTCAGAAAAGTTTTATTTTATTGTTTTTTTTTTGTGTCTTTTTTGTTTTTTTGTAGCTATTCTAATTGCGACCTTTTCATTGTTCTATCCTATTTGTGAACTAAAATAACACTGGGCAACATTTTCAATGTTGTCTAGATTTCCACACCTGATTTAGGACATTTTTTCACTGCTGAATCAGGAAATGACATTCGTTTCTCTCCATCAGGTCAGCTTTTTGTACTAAGTTGACTTTTTTTTTAAAAATCAGGTCTTGTGAAAAAATCGATTACATTTTTGTGGCATCAAAAGCTGCTTTTTGTCAACACATATCATCCTAAATATGTTTTTAAGAGAAGAAAATGTTTGCCAAAAACATATATTGATTACCTGATAGAAACATCGATTATTGTAAACTGAATGGTGGACATAGATAAAGGTAAGTACATGTAAATTGCATGTTGCTTTACCATTCCTATGAAACTCCAGAGCTTGAACTTCAGTTTGTTCAAACTCCTGGAATGCTCAGCAGCAGGAGGGGAAATCTTTTTTCAGATTCCTATAGTAGTCAGCCATCATAACAGCATCCGAGCGACCCTGATAAATGGTCTCCATCTTTTTTAGGTGCTCATGAAATCTCTCCCCTTACTCGTTTTTCATTAAACCCAGGTTCGTATGAAACCGGTCCATATGTGAAAATAGGTAATGCCTCTTGATACTCCTGATGCAGCACAGGTTTCTTAAAACAGTCAGCCTGTTGTTGACAAGTTATGCGTAGTTTCTGACCTTATTGTTGTCAAGAAAGTTCTTCATTATGAGAACAAAGTCCCACTTCATTCATTAAGTTTTCGAACTCTGTATCTCTGATGAGCTGCCGGATTTGAGGACCATCAAAAATACCAGCTTTCAACTTCTTCATGGTCAATTCTGGATTAGTCTAGCACAAGTAAGTGAAGCAGTCATCATCCTTGCCCAGACTCTTGGTGAACTGCTTTATTAAGTTGAGCTTTTATGTGCAGCAGTGGTAAGAGTATTCTGTCTCTGTCACCATAAAGGTCGTTGAAGATGTTTTTGCTTTTGCAAGGCATCAATTCCTCCTGCACAGGCCAGTCCTTCTTTGTATAGAAGATTTCAAGGTTTTATGACTTCAAACTGGTCGCTTCTCGACATAATCACCCATAACAGACACGACAGAAAAACAAATGAACACATATCTAAAGAAATGGCAGAAGCACTAGAGGATGACCTCTGATCTGTAGTGGAATGGGGACATAAATGGATGGTCACATTCAATGCTGCCAAGACTAAACTCGTTTCCTTCAATAATTACAAGAAACCTTCTCTACCACAAATAGCAATGGCCAATGACTCTTTATCTGAAAGTACATCTTTTAAATTCCTCGGTTTAACGCTCTCAGGAACAATTACATCGAGAGTATCGCCAGGACCGCTGCGAAGAAGGTAGGTTTTCTCTACCGTGCTAGAAAGATACTAATGCCCGAAAGTATTCTATAAGGCCATCATTCGCCCATGTATGGAGTATTGTTATCATATTTGGGCTGGTGCATCTGCCACCAGTCTCTCGCTCCTAGACAAGGTTCAAAAGAGAGTCACCAATTTGATAGGTCCTGAACTGTCATCTAAACTTCAGCCCCTGTCCCATCGACGAAATGTTGCATCCCTCTGCCTTTTCTATAAGTACTTTAACAGTGAATGCTCTGACGAACTGCAAGCACTTGTGCCCCCTCGATGTAAATACCCCCCGACAAACCCAACAAGCAGCTAAATCCCACTCCTTCACAGTAGAGATCCCTAGATGCAAGAGAGCTTTCTACTCGAGTAGTTTCTTCCCCAGGACAGCTAGACTTTGGAATTCCCTGCCGGGTCCCGGCTTCCCCAACTGTACTGACATGCAGAAGTTCAAGTGCAATGTGAACCGACATCTTGCTGCCCAACTTCCTACACAGTACCCCTGATGCCTATGTCCCTGATAGTAGCCCCCTACAACAAAGTGGCAATATGTCTTGTTTGTGGTGAAAATGTAATTAAAAAAAAACTTTAAAAATAAAACTATCGGATCTGAATACATTTTGTCATTAAAATTATCATATCCAATCAAAACAATTATTTGACATGGCATTTTACCCAACCAACTTCTTCTAAAATGTTACATAATGCATACATGTTAACAAATATGTAAAAAAAAAAAAAAAAACATGTAGCCATGATTTAACATTGTTAGTTTCGGATTCAGCGTATCAGATTCGTCCTAAATCAGCTGAAAAGACACGGACAAAAAAATTGTTGTTGACCAGTATAATATGTGTGTGTGTGTGTGTGTGTGTGTGTGTGTGTGTGTGTGTGTGTGTGTGTGTGTGTGCGTAATAGCAGGAAGACGTTGTCCAGAGTTGAATGAAAATTATTGAAAGTTCCACACTTTCAATACTTTTGTCACCAAAATCGGTCAAATCGTCCTTTTTTTTTTTTTTTTTCAATCAAATCGATTGATTGCCTGCTCAAGTCGGGTTCTTCATGTGATTAGTAATAAACCAAATATCCTTCTGAAGTAAGAGGCATTACTTAGAAAGATGATCTGTTGTGACTCACTAAAGCAGATACTAATTTTGAATTGGCAGGCAAGGTTATTAAGGCTATTTAACACATAGCCAGAGGAGTTTAATGCAATGGTCCAGGACTAAATCTTTAACTTGATTTAACAACTTCATTTAACGTGACTAGAACAATTACGTCAAGCTGATATCCCTCAACATGTAAAAAAAAATGCACCTCAATATTTTGTAACTTTATTCTGGGAGCTCATTTTGGCGCATGTAGACATATATAAGTGCACATATCCACTCGGTTACATGCATCCAAAAAACAACTCTCAATCTGGAGTTTAAATGATCCTACAGCTACAACAACGATAACTAACCAATTGTTGTAGACTCGTGCTAGGGGTCACAAATGAAAGAAACCACAAGTAGTGTAAAGTGTATAAAATATAATATGTTCGAGGGGCGTGCAATAAGTAATGCCCCTGACCCACTTCCAGTTGTCTGATCTAGCTGAAAATTTGCATGTGCAATGATTTATATCTCTACGGGTTATGTGGCAAATTACAGCTCTGAACTAATTGTGATTTCTGTTTTACAGGTGTTTGAGCTGAGTCAGGTGTGAAATAGAGCCTGTTGAATATCGAGCAGTGATCCGGTTTTTGTATTTGAAAGGAAGCACACCACAGGAGACTTTTGATGAAATGAAAGAAACTTATCGTGATAATGCCCCATCATATGACCTTGTAAAATGCTGGCATCGTGAATTCATACATGGCTGGAAGTCTGTGGAAACAGCTCCCAGACCTGGTCGCTCCCTTCTGCCATTGATGAGGCATCTGTCCGTCAAGTTGAGGCAACCAATTTTTAAGATCGGCGCATTACTATTCGCCAAATAGCCGAAGATGTCAAGATTAGTACAGGATCTGTGGAAACTATCATTCATGACCATTTGCATATGCATAAGGTGTCTGCCAGATGGATTCCCAGGTTGCTCATACCATTCCAGAAGCGAGAACGTGTCGAGTGCTCGAGGATGAATTTGGAGATGTGCCAAGAAGATGAGTCAAAGTTTTTTCAAAAGACTGATTACACAGGATGAAACCTGGGTCCATCACTATGATCCAGAGACCAAAGCCCAGTTAATACAGTGGAAGCACTTGAACTCACCATCTCCAAAGAAGGCAAGGGTGCAGCCCTCTGCTGGCAAGGTCATGCTCACAGTCTTCTGGGACCAGGACGGAGTAGTGATGGCAGATTTCCTGGCAAAGGGTACCACAATTACAGGAGCCTTATTATGCTTCACTTTTGAGGAAATTAAGGGAAGCTATCAAAATCAAGAGGCAGGGCAAGATCAGCAAAGGTACCCTTTTCTGCAGGACAACGCTCCGATCCACAGCTCGCATGTCGCCAGATCAGAAGCACGGGCATGTGGTTATGAAATCCTTCCCCATCCTCCCTACTCTCCTGACCTTGCACCCTCTGACTTACACCTCTTCCCAGCCATGAAGTTGCTTTTGAAAGGAAAGCGTTTCCCAGATGATGCAGCCTTGATTTCTGAAGTCACGTCGTGGTTGGAGGACCAACCTGGGGTGTTCTACAAAAATGGTCTCCAGAGCTGCATCAAACGATGGGAGAAATGCACAACTCTGGGTGGTTCCTGTGTAGAGAAAGACTAATAACTGTGCCAAGTTTCGTTGCTCTACTTCTATGGGAAGTGGGTCAGGGGCATTACTTATTGCACGCCCCTCATATTTATCATAAAGAATACAGGAGCCACTAAAGTGGTATGAGAGGAACGTGTTCGTAGTATGCGGTTAAACATGGTATGAATGTCTCCATTTAGTCTCTAAAATCAGTGGTATTCAAAGGACTAGTTGGTTCCACTTAGTTCTCAAATAGGGGTGATTTGTACCCCACAATACCAATACACGAACTCGGTTTGCGCAGATCGCCACCATTTTAACCTGGGGGTAAAAAGATGTAAACTATTACTTTTTTTAAGAACAAATAAGGTTGCACTGACTGTTGAGAAATAGAAGACTTAGTTAAAGCTGCGCACAGATGGAAATGACAACACCATTAATGAGAGACACTTAAGCATAATTTACGCAGACATTGCAATGAGACTATTGTATGTATGTGTTTGTTTGTTTGTGTATGTAGCTTTTAGTGTGTTTGGGTGATATATGAAGAGAAGAAGACAAAATAGAAAGCATACCTATATATATGTGTGTGTATGTGTGTGTGTGTGTGTGTTCGTGTGTATGAGATGAAGCGTTAGAGTACATGTAAACAAACACACGTATACACACTCATGCAACTCCAACTTATACCGAGTCTAATTTCTCTTACATAAACAAATGCACATAAGCGAATAGAAGTCGATATACGTAACTTTCGATCCTAATCGGTTTCAATTCAATTCAATCAATTCGATCTTCAATTTTATGTGTCGATGTTTTCATCCAATCATATTCATCCTAAAACGAACGCACTGTATATAAATCGAACATTGCATCTACATTTTGCAATAATCGTTCCGGTCATTCTTTCCTTTCAACATTCATCCTGTGCATCAAGTGAGTAACATCATTTTATTTCGAAAGAAAAAGAAAAAAGAAAGAAAAAGAGAAAAAGAAAGAAAAAAATACGTTTTTTTTTTCAAATTTATATTGTTTTATCAGGTGTTCATCAACATTGAAAATTTTAAACAAAGTATTTTCACTTATTTCAATTATTTCATTATTTATCCAAAAGAATCACATTTTTCCAAATCTTTATAAGAATACAATTGTTTAGCGGAAAACATTTTGAGATTTGCGGTCAGTGTCTTAATATTTCATGAGAATTGTGCAAAAGAAATAAATGAAATGTTTGCAAAAGTTGCGAACAATCAGATAACAAGGATCGATGGTTTATTGATGCATTAAAGTGACTTGAAAACAGAAACAAAACTACTCATTTTTTATCATATATAAAGGCTTGAAAGCCACTTAAGGATAAGAGTTAATGTGTGTATTGTAATCATTGAGACAGTAGCGTGATAATCGTTTGGTATAATCAGATTATTTACAATGACGATTCAATGCATTTTTATTTGCAATTTTGGGGGAATTTTTTATTTCTATTTTTCATTTGAACTTTTTATTTGCATTTTTATTTTCATTTTTACTTACATGTTTTTACTGCCCTTTTTTATTTTTATTTTAATTTTTTATTTGTATTTTTTAATTTTTATTTGCGTTTTATTTGCATTTTTATTTTCATTTTTACTTACATGTTTTTACTGCCCTTTTTTATTTTTATTTGCATTTTTATTTGTATTTTTTAATTTTTATTTGCGTTTTATTTATATTTGTTATTTGCTTTTCATTTGTATTTTTATTGTAATATTTTATATGTATTTTTTCATTTGCAATTTTTAATTTGAATTATTTATTTGCATTTTTTGATGTGCGATTTTTTTTTTTTTAAATTTTTCATCTGCATTTTTATTTGCATTTTTGTATTTGAATTTTTATTTGTTTGTTTTTTTGCATTTTTTTTATTTTATGTGCATTCTTCATTTGCATGTTATTTTAATTTTTTATTTGCATTTTTTATATTTGCATTTTTTATATATTTTATTTGCATTTATATTTTGTATTATTTTTTAAAATTTTTATTTTAATTTTAATTTACATTTTTATTTTTATTTTTTATTTTAATTTTTTATTTGCAGTTTTTTTCGGCTAGAAAGACAGGAACGATTATTGCAAAAATATTTCAAAACTTTTGAGTAAAACTATTTGAAAACTTTTTAATAAACATCGATGGATAAAGTTTTATTTCAATAAGATAGGAGGGATACTAGATATTTATTTTTTTAATGGGAGGTCCACATCTTTTTCTAATAATTTAAACAACTTTTAAACAATTTTTATTTTAAATAAATTTTTTTATAATTTAGAATGACAAAAAAAAATTAATTTAAAATAAAAATTTTTAAAGTTGTTTAAATTATTTTTCATGTTTTTTTTTCATTTATTCTAAATAAAAGGTGATTAAATTGTCATGTTCAGATTAGGAAGCTTTGCCTCGGTTCCTTCCAAAAATAGTTGTTTAAAAGTTGTTAAAATTATTTCTCATCTTAAATTTAAAAAGACAAGTGAAGCATGCATGGTCCCCCGTGACTGCACAGTAAACGAGGTATAAAGAATTACTAAGTTCAGCACCCCCCCCCCTATTTAGTTTCAAAAGTCCCCAGAGAATGTCAAATCCTGGTGAAAATGAACAAACGGTGCAGTTTTAAACCTTAACATATGTAAATTTGAGTTCTGCACCATGCAAAAAAAGAAATGACTAAGTCTATCATTTGGCCCCTCCCATTTAGCCTCAAAAGTCCCCAAGGTCTTAACATATTTAAATTTGAGTTCAGCGCCATGCAAAACTGCTAAATTATAGACTTACACAGAAAATTTTGGACAAATATAGTAAAAAATGGAGTGTTTTTATTAACCTTAAAAGAGCCCCTGGGGCACACTCAAGAGTTATCGCTAAGTATATACAAGCAAAATTATATAGAAATCATGTAGTTACAACTTTTCAGAAAGTTTTATAAAAATCCAAGGCATCAATTTATTTTAATAAGCACAAAAGTGTAAATTTTAGCCATTTTAATCTGAAACGCGCTAAAGGAGCAACTGGAGTTTTCCCGGAAAATTGGTTCTATTATTTTTTTTTACTCATATCATGTTTAATGTTTGTGCAAAAATTTTAAAAATCCCAAGGTATAGTTATTGAGTAAAATGCGTACAGACGAACGGACGACTAGACAAGGGTTAATTTACAGGCCCACTCTCCTTTTGTCGGGGAACCAAAAAATAATTTGAAATAAAAATTGTTTAAAAGTTGTTTAAATTATTTGTCATATTTTTTTCTTGCATTTTTTTTTTTTACATAAGTAAAAATAAAAATTGTTTAAATTGTCATGTTCCGACTAGTCAGTTTTGCCTCAGTTCGTTCCGTTTCACTCGATCTTGGTTTTTGATTGCAAAGTCAAGGCTGCTTTTCTTTTTCTTTTCTTTTTTTTTTACATGGGGTTCACCACTTATCAAGGCCTGAAGGCTACTCAGGGATAAGGGTTATTGCGTGTACAGTAATCAATGAGATAGTATTGTAGTAATCATTAGTATTGGGTGTTTAGATAGAGTGCCTTACTTAAGGGGGCGGTTTGTCAGGAGTTTGTTTATGTTGGACTTGAAGACGCCCAAGTTGTAGTCAGGTGGGAAACAGGCAAGCGGCAGAGAGTTCCACTGGCGTGCAGTTCTAAGAAAAAAGCTTTGCTCATGGAATCTACGTTTGGATTTAGGCACAGATAGAGTGGGGGAAATTATTGACAGTAGTTTCAGCCAGACAGGTGTTTCTCGTGAAAGATTGGCGAGGGAGGACGAGGGATTGAAGCTCAGACGAGCACCTGCCATGAAAATAACGATAAAACAAAGACAG
Organism: Euprymna scolopes; assembly: GCF_053919585.1. Taxonomy (NCBI): domain Eukaryota; kingdom Metazoa; phylum Mollusca; class Cephalopoda; order Sepiida; family Sepiolidae; genus Euprymna; species Euprymna scolopes. The sequence continues at coordinate 156,456,965 of NC_136485.1, read as the reverse complement.
GCTCGCAACGTCTCTTCTGTGGGAGAGAGGTTGCAGGGAAGAGAAAAGGGCATCCCCCACTAAACCACAAAGTCTATTTTGTACTCTGTCAAGGCAGGATAGGCTGTTTTTAGCAGCTCCTGCCCAGATATGGCAGCAGTACTCCATCCTTGGACGTACTTGGCTTTTATACAGATAGAGAATTGCATCAGTAGTGAGATATCTTCAAGCTTACAAAATTGCTGATGGCATCCATCTTGATTCTTACACGATTAAAATATTTACACATTTTAATCGTGCATTTATATAGTTTATATGTGTAAAATAAATTTTCACTCAAAATAACTCCTCATGTAATAAGCTCTAAGATAAGAAACATTTTTAATGTCTTATTTTTCTCATATCAACCAAACTCTCTTTAGTGACATTATCTTCAGTGCAATTTATGAGGATCGATGTAATTAGAGAGCTATAAATGATAAAAAAAAAATCAAGATGTTGACCATCTTACTGTTTATTCCTTCAAGTAAGTTGACATGCACAATTCTTGTCAACACCTGTTTCGTAGCATAAAATCATTAATTTAATCAGTATATCAATTTATATTGCCCTTAACTCATGAGAAGAAAAACAAACATTTAAAAATCTTAAAAGAAAAGAAAAGCGTTTGGGCATGATTACAAAATCTAAAAATTTGGAGAGAAGTTACAATGAGGCAACAATCTTTCTATACTATATCAAGATATTTTTTATTGTTCCAACCTAGAGTTTTCCTCTTTTGGGGGACAAATGGGTGCATTTCACATAAAGAACCGACTGTATGTCAAAGTTTGGTCTTGTGGAGAGGCAAGGACTATGTTAAAATAATAACATTATTATTTAAAAACCCATTCTTAACATGGGGAAGCGGGGTCATAATCAACTATTCGTCTAACAATCAAATAAACACAGCTACCGATAAAAAGTAAGTTAACTCACAAATCGTAACTCCCCTAAAAAGGTAAAGTTTCAGTATCTTACCCACTTCTCCCCTTAAAAATGTTACCAAAGGCAAGGTAAGTTACTCTTCTACCTATATATTTTGTACTTTCATCGAACAATGTACTGAACATAAGTATTGGCAAAAATGTATATTCCCTTACCCCAAAATTTTAAAATTTTAAATATCTCATGCCCCCCCCCCAAAAAAAAACTTTTGAAAGTTGAAATCTTATACAGGTTAACAGATTAAAAAAGATGCTCAAAGAAGGAATATAAAAAAAGTAATGAATAGTGGGTGATTAGTTTCCTATATAAAATGAACGTAATAGGAGAACGTGCTTAAAAATTGGCGTTGTTTGTTCGTTTTTTTTTTTTGTTTTTTTTTTAGTCTAAAATGCAATTAAATAAATTGATAACATGGTGAAAGGAAGAAAGTAACTTACACAAATAGATGCGCTTCTCTCCTGTCAGATGGCGGAATGGAGAGGAAAAGAGAAAGAAAAAGATCTTCATTTGTAGAAGGCTCGGTTATATACATGTGGCATTTATTTGCATAAGAGGACAGAAACTGTTATGAAAAGGGCGAGTTGGAAGCACAAGGGCAGTTCTTGTTTCGATAGCAGAGAGAGAAAGAGAGAGGGGGGAAGAGGGGAGAACGGATGGTGAAAAGTTTCCGTTAAATTTAGTCGTAGGAAAGCAGTAGTTTAAACAAATATTTTTTCTTCGTTTAATTTTCCTTTTCTCTTCCATTTCATATGGATACATTATATTAAACGTTCGTTTTCTTTTTAGACATATTTATTTGCTAGAAACAAACTGGCAGAGTGGAGGCGTCTTACCTTATCGAATGCGCATAATACCAACGTATTTAATTACGTATTTCGAAAGCTATTATGAAAATGTGTGGGGGGGTTTTAAACAAGCAATTTGTACTTTTACCTAATAATGTACGAAATTAATCATCTAAAAATATAAAAATAAATATTACTTTCCATTTTCAAGACGAGTGAAAACATATCTTTGTTGGACATATTGCTGTCGCATAGTTAAATTAATTAATCTAAAACAGAAAATACTTGACATGCATAAATTACGTATAATGACTAACTAGACGAAATCTAAGTACAAATACAAATACATTTATTGACACATTAACAAATGCATACGGACAATTAACACAACAGAGCAATACAAATGTTCATAACTCATCTATTGGGCGGAGACCTCTTGTTACACGAATGACCCGGTCTAAGCCGGGTTGACATGCTAGTATATATATGTGTATAGGTGCATATACATATATGTATGTTCATGAATTAAAATGTGGCACGCGCCTGCGGATGAAATATCAGAAATTGACAAGCTAAACGGGAATTGTTTCAATATTTCTCACAGATATAAACAAACCTTGTTATTGTAATGAATAATGTAACAGAAAGGACTCTGGTTATGTGGATGTTTTGAAAAGATTGTCAGGAAAAAGTGACAGAAGGAAAAAGATTGCAGTTGGAGATTTGATTGTCAACCGAGTGGACGCCACGATAATTCTCTCTGTCGCTCCCCCCTCTCTCTCTCTCTCTTTCTCTCTCTATCTATCTATCTATCTATCTACCATAAGCAAGAACAACAGGAGAAATAAAAAACGGACTGTTGCTTACACCAATGGTTGTTGTTTTGAATTCTTAAAAAGGGTTTATAATATAACACTCTATCATTGATAGGATGGATGTGTTCCACTAATGTAAGGCTTGTTTCTAACATGGAGGATTAGTGTGCTCTACCTTGTTTCTTTCTCTCAGATGGGTTTTGACCCAACGTACCGGATAACATGCTTTCGTGAAACCCTTGTCAGCTATCTGCTTACCAAGACAGGGAAACCAGTCCCGGTGTATCTACAACCGGTGTTGTTTCCTTAATTCTCCTACATCTTGTTTGTGTCTGTTTTATTAATCGTCGGAGTAGTAAGAAGGGAAAAAAAGAAGAGTAATGACATTTGTTGGCACTTCTCAGTAAGCAATCATAACTAACAGACGACAAAAATGAAGGCCCTCAATTTTGGTGGGTACAGAATACGATGAAAAACTAAACGGAACAAAGGAAAGAAACAGAGAATGGAAGGCATTAACAAAAAGATGACTTGCAAAAATGATAAGTCATCATTTTAATTAGTCTCAGGAGGAGATCGAGTTTTTGGAAAGGCTGCTTTCGTCAAAAGACGTTTGACTGCTGAATTTGAAAAGCGAAATTTGTCAATGCGAACTGAAGGTCAAGTGAAAGATCAAATGTGTCGATGCTTCATCGTGTTCATAAACATGTCCACAACTGTGGGGCGCAACAACTTGCTATTTAGAGGGAAAATAGGAACTACTTTCTCGTAAGACGGTTGCGATTGTGATGGTGTTGCTCTTAGGATTAAATGTAGGATTTTGTTATAACAACTAAATATGTCTAAAATGGCGTTCTAAAGTTACATATGATAGTAGCTAGTAGTCTAGACATAATAAATTTGTATGTAGCATCTGTTGTTTGGTCCAAAGGGGAATTTATGCAATCAAAATATTATATACTAGCAGGACCCTATAACTGGCGTTGCCCGCTTGACGCAGTACCCCCTCGTAAAAACTTAAAGTACGGTTGTTGATGATGACTAACTTCAACCTCCTCATGTTAAAAACGGCTATCGGAATAGACACCTCAAGCCGTCGTATGTTTAGAATGGCTTTCGGGGTAGACACTTTCAACCTCCCTTTGTTAAGAATGGTTTTCGGAATAGACAACCTCAAACGCTTCATGTTAAGACTGGCTTTCGAAGTAGACACCCTAACCATCGAAAAGTACTTGTCTCTGCCAAATTGAAATGAGATTTTCGTAACCAGCATAGTCCAAAACTTATAAAAGTCATCATGTTAAAGAAAATTATAAAGGTGGAGCTAATGTAAAAATTTATCCACAAAAAAAAAACAAAGTTATTGTCTTCTATATAGAGCGACGCTAATCGGTTAATATGTTTAATTTTTTGTCTTTTTTTTTTTCATCACGATTATAATTTGTAGAGAGCTACGCCAATCGGTTAATATGTTTAATTTTGCTTTTTTAGCGACGCCTATCGGTTAATATGTTTTTTTTTAGCACGATGGTAATTTGTAGAGTGCGACGACAATCGGTTAATATGTTTAATTTTATTGTTTTTTAGCAACGCCAATCGGTTAATATGTTTAATTTTGTTTGTTTGTTTTTTCAACGTGATTGTAATATGTACAGTGCGATGACAATCGGTTAATATGTTTAATTTTGTTGTTTCTTTAGTGACGCCAATCTGTTATTATGTTAAAATTTGTTAGGTTTTTAGCGACTCCAATCGGTTAATATGTTTAATTTTGTTGTTTTTTTTAGCAACGCCAATCGGTTAATATGTTTAATTTTGTTTGGTTTTTTTTTCAACATGATTGTAATATGTAGAGTGCGATGACAATCGGTAAATATGTTTAATTTTGTTGTTTCTTTAGTGACGCCAATCTGTTATTATGTTAAATTTTTTTAGCGACTCCAATCGGTTAATATGTTTAATTTTGTTGGGTTTTTTTAGTGACGCCAATCGGTTAATATGTTTTTTTTAGCACGATGGTAATTTGTAGAGTGCGACGACAATCGGTTAATATGTTTAATTTTATTGTTTTTTAGCAACGCCAATCGGTTAATATGTTTAATTTTGTTTGTTTGTTTTTTCAACATGATTGTAATATGTACAGTGCGATGACAATCGGTTAATATGTTTAATTTTGTTGTTTCTTTAGTGACGCCAATCTGTTATTATGTTAAATTTTTTTAGCGACTCCAATCGGTTAATATGTTTAATTTTGTTGTTTCTTTAGTGACGCCAATCTGTTATTATGTTAAAATTTGTTAGGTTTTTAGCGACTCCAATCGGTTAATATGTTTAATTTTGTTGTTTTTTTTAGCAACGCCAATCGGTTAATATGTTTAATTTTGTTTGTTTTTTTTTCAACATGATTGTAATATGTAGAGTGCGATGACAATCGGTAAATATGTTTAATTTTGTTGTTTCTTTAGTGACGCCAATCTGTTATTATGTTAAATTTTTTTAGCGACTCCAATCGGTTAATATGTTTAATTTTGTTGGGTTTTTTTAGTGACGCCAATCGGTTAATATGTTTAATTTAATTTTTTTTCAGCACGATCATAATCTGTAGAGTTCGACGACAATCGGTTATGTTTAATTTAGTTAGTTTTTTTTCCAGCACAATTGTATTCTCTAGTGACAACATTTTGTATAATTTCTGGAGCGTTCGTTTATTTATTGTAGAATGGATTCCAGAATATGCGAATAGTCAGGTATCAGCCAATCAAAATGGGCGGAATTTGAGAAGGGAGAATTTATTATTTTTTAATCGGGAAATGGAAAGGTTATGTTATGTATATGTATGTAATAACCAGTTAATGGCGGTGCAAGCATAATATTGTAGGAAAATATAGAATTTGACCCAGTCTCAATTAGTAGCGGTGGGAGCATCAAATATTGAGAGAGAAAAATCTTCCCCTGTAGATGTGGCAATTGTGATGGTATTGCTCATCGGGTGTAATGTAGCCTTTTATTATCACGAGTGAATGTGGCAGAAATGGTGGTCTTAAGATAAGATAGTGGCTGCCAGAGTATATGTATTGAATGTATATATGGCATCTGTTGTTACAAACCCACGGGCCTTTAGTTCAAAGAGGGATTTCTGCAATCAAAATACCATATATGGAGACAAACAAACAGATTCGCTACATTCCAAAGGCAAGTTTTTTTCTGTTTATAATTTGTTTATTATTTTCTTAAGGTTGACATTACAGATGTGTTTCGTTCACAACCAACAAGCGATTAAAATTATGTCATTTAAATACTCGTGTTTCCACAACTGGTGATGAGTATTCGAGAACGTATATTGAGAAGTCAATTTTAAAATACTTCAGTGTTATACAACAAATTTATTCGAACTAACAACGTGGTATTGCAAAAGACCTGACTCAACATCATCGACCTTGTGATGAAGGTAGTGTCCGAAAACACTAGTAACGACTTATTCAGAGTGCCGATATCGTAGAACCGAACGACTGAACAGGTTTTAATGACCAGTAAGCAAATCTGAAATTGAACTGAACACTACAAAATTCTGAAGGATTGTTACTAGGAACAACTAATCTCGTTTCATCGCAAAACTAAGAAAAAATTGTTCAATCGATAAAAGTTATAAAGTTATAAGTTGATTTTTTTTAAATTAAAACATGACTACTCAGTTTTTCGTTTTTTCCTTGGGTTTCTCTCAAAAAGAAAATTAAATATTGTGACAAACAGAATTTGATTTTCACTTTTTTATGCCAAGAGAAAAAAAGTGAACTTTACTTAAGAGAGGGTTAATTATTTATTTCAAACTTTACCTCAAGACTAACATTTCTTTGAGCGTTAAGAAAAAAGGCTACGTGAAAAACAGTAAATTATATCTTTCACACATTCAACGCGATATACCACTTTTCTTCCCTCCTTTTTAAAAGCGAATAAGAAACAATGAAGTCCGTTTCACATAAATGTGGAGATTTCAGATGGAGTTGCAACAACAAAAAAAACAAGAAAAACTAATGCAACAAAAGCTAAAAATGAAGACATGGGTTAGATATCAGAATGAACAACAGAAAATGGAACAAGTGTTACTGGAACAATAGCAACAAAAACAGATGCGAATAACAAGAGAAAATAGAATTATTACTAAAAACTTTAACAAACAAAACGCAATTTTAAAAACTATTAACAATTTCATTTACGTCTCAGACAAAGAAAAGAATTTCGCTTCATACTTTAGAAGGTATAAGGACTTGTGTAACATAGATAGTGCCGATTGGACGGACTCTAAAAAGGTCCATTTATTGCTTCAAAGGTTGGGATACACAAAACACAACAAATTAGTTGATTACATTTTACCGCGAAAAACAGGTGATCCAGCATTTTCTGAAATCGAAAAACACTTACCAGCCCGAAAACATCGTTATTTCATAAACGATGAAAATGACGGAATTTAACTACGAAAGATGATGAGGACTATTCAAAATTTACATCAATATTCAAGAAACATTCTGACGGTTTTAAGCTCGCTGAATTAATTGCTGTCGATTTCAAATGCCTGATATACGTACAAGGTTTAGTATAAAAAAAAACTCTGAAATTCAATGCAGAGTGTTAACTAAACTAGAAAATGAAGCAAAGGATTTTGTATTTAAAATAAAAGAAGGAAAGTGATTTTCTCATGGAAGAAATAAGATAATTAGGACACATCATCGACAAAAATGGAAGCAGACCGGACATGGAAAGGGCTACAGCGGTAAAGCATATGTCGGCTCTAATAAACATTACTGAATTACAAAGGTGATCATTTTATATTTTAAACTGATTTTTGCTGTTTTATTTTATTTTTAATACAGAGTTTTCAGGCTTCTGCAATCGCAATTTTCTTTTTAAATGATAATACCTTATTTTCTTTTTAAATGATAATACCTTATTTTCGTTTTAAATGATAATACATTATTTTCGTTTTAAATGATAATACCTTATTTTCGTTTTAAATGATAATACCTTATTTTCGTTTTAAATGATAATACCTTATTTTCGTTTTAAATGATAATACCTTATTTTCGTTTTAAATGATAATACCTTATTTTCTTTTTAAATGATAATACTTTATTTTCTTTTTAAATGATAATACTTTATTTTCTTTTTAAATGATAATACCTTATTTTCTTTTTAAATGATAATACATTATTTTCGTTTTAAATGATAATACCTTATTTTCTTTTTAAATGATAATACCTTATTTTCGTTTTAAATGATAATACCTTATTTTCGTTTTAAATGATAATACCTTATTTTCTTTTTAAATGATAATACCTTATTTTCTTTTTAAATGATGATAACTTATTTTCTTTTTAAATGATAATACCTTATTTTCGTTTTAAATGATAATACCTTATTTTCGTTTTAAATGATAATACCTTATTTTCGTTTTAAATGATAATACCTTATTTTCTTTTTAAATGATAATACCTTATTTTCTTTTTAAATGATGATACCTTATTTTCTTTTTAAATGATAATACTTTATTTTCTTTTTAAATGATAATACCTTATTTTCGTTTTAAATGATAATACCTTATTTTCGTTTTAAATGATAATACCTTATTTTCGTTTTAAATGATAATACCTTATTTTCTTTTTAAATGATGATACTTTATTTTCTTTTTAAATGATAATACTTTATTTTCTTTTTAAATGATAATACCTTATTTTCTTTTTAAATGATAATACTTTATTTTCTTTTTAGATGATAATACCTTATTTTCGTTTTAAATGATAATACTTTATTTTCTTTTTAAATGATAATACCTTATTTTCTTTTTAAATGATAATACTTTATTTTCTTTTTAAATGATAATACCTTATTTTCGTTTTAAATGATAATACTTTATTTTCTTTTTAGATGATAATACCTTATTTTCGTTTTAAATGATAATACCTTATTTTCGTTTTAAATGATAATACCTTATTTTCTTTTTAAATGATGATACTTTATTTTCTTTTTAAATGATAATACTTTATTTTCTTTTTAAATGATAATACCTTATTTTCTTTTTAAATGATAATACTTTATTTTCTTTTTAAATGATAATACCTTATTTTCTTTTTAAATGATAATACTTTATTTTCTTTTTAGATGATAATACCTTATTTTCGTTTTAAATGATAATACTTTATTTTCTTTTTAAATGATAATACCTTATTTTCGTTTTAAATGATAGTACTTTATTTTCTTTTTAAATGATAATACCTTATTTTCGTTAAAAACAAAACGTTATGATTAGGAAATGGTGAAAAAAACAAAACAAAATAAGAACCGACAATTTCATAAATAAAATATGAAACATTTTATTTAAGAATTTAGAATGAATTAAAATGAGCTATTTTAAAAACATTCTGGGGTTTCAGACCAGTTAGCCCAAAATATATTTTTCTATGTGTTGTGAGACCGCAACTTACCTGCATCATTGACTCTTTCAGTACTATATTACGATGTAAAATAACACTCCCATGAGGCAGTATTGTAATACTGTAATATCAGCAGAAGTATTGTTGTGTGTACGACTTCCCATAATGTGACACTACTGAATAGTAAGCTCAGCTTACTATTTATCCTATCCTTGTAACCTTTTATTAATATATCTTTCTTACACTTAATCCGTGTTCCGTGTTTCCCTTCTGCGGTCCCAACCTTTGGTTCAACATCAGTGACAACAGAAGGATTTGTGAAACGTTCTCACGCCGAAACCACAATGCCTGACCAGTCCCACATTAATAGCGGAAGAAAGATTCGAGAATTTTATTAAGAATTTCGTCTTCACAGCATCAGTAGCGACAGAGGACTCGTTTAATTCCAACAGCAGTGTTAAAAATGACTACATCAACGATTACATACAAAATAATACGCTGGTTACCAAAATCAGTTCGAGACCTACGGAATATTTAAGATTATTTAAAGTCTGTCCTAACATTATAACGGTCACCCAAACGTATCAAGAACGATGGCTTACACAAAAAAAGTTGTTCACAAAGAAACTGACAAACTCAAGAGCCGAAGTTGAATTTTAACAAATTTCGTGTATAAAATTATTTTTCCCTCAAATTTACCGAGGCGAGTTCTCTTCAAAAGAAAAAACCCAAACATCTAAAAAAAAAAAAAAATCATTTTTCTTATTTCTGTCTGAAAAATATTTGTTCTTTTCTCTCCTCCTCACACTTCTAAATAAAAATTGTCTACAATTACGAAAATCCCCCAGCGAAGAATAAAAAAGTAACTTCTGCTTACCTGCAAATACTTAGGTAAAAGAAAAAAGTTGTCTACAATTGCAAAATCCCTCAGCCCAAAACAGAAAATACCCTGCTTATTTGCAAAAACGAAAAAAATGTCTTTAATTACAAAATTCCTTTCAGCAAAGAACAGAAAAAAACATGCTTATTTGCAAACACTTAGACAAAAAAGTTGTCTACAATTACAAAAATCCTCGAGTGAAGAACAGAAAAAAAACCCTACTAACTTGCAAGCACTTGGACAAGATAAAACTGTTGGGGCCCCCATCATTAGATAATTTTTCTTTTTTTATTTTTGGCTAACCTTTTTTGTGCTAAGGAAAAACAATAACAAAATAATGGAGAAATTTTAAAGGAGGACATTAAAGTTCACGGAAAAAAAGAAAAGAAAAAACTGTCTCAATTTTTTGTGTACATTCCTTTTGCTATCCGAGTCTTCAAAGCAACAATATTTTTTCGATGTCAGTACCTTGTTCATCCTCTTATTCTATAAGAAAACCTCTGTTATTTGAAGATTTTTAAAAAATTAATCGTCCAAATGCTAAAGTATCAGGAACAAAACTTGGAAGAAAAGCAGCTGCTCTACCGACAAAATTCACATGAAAGACAGTAACAATTGTTTATGAAGTTGCATAAACAACTATAATTATAGCCACTTGCACCTGAGAAAACTGAACTACAACTTGAAAAATTACTTGTAAATCCATTGAATGGTTCTAAAAGTTCTGTAAAGGACACGATTTTTTCTCAGAGTACAAGTCACAACTCAATTAAAACATTTGAATACGTACAAGAAACCACAAAACATTGGAGACTATTTACTGGCGCTGTAAATATATTTTCAACGCAGATTGTGAACACTGGCCCAGTAAAAAAGGTACGTCTACTATTAAGTAAACTGAGAACGACCGAACATAGTAGGTTCGTGGATTAATAAAATCAAGAAAACCACAGATTTGGATTTTTCAGAAACTATTAAGCTGCTATCGGAACTATTCAGGCCAAACACAACCTTGTTCAACAAACGATGGAGCTGCCTAAACATAGTCAAGATAACTAGTAAAATTTAATAACGTTGGCAGCATCGGTGAACAAGCTCTGTAAGGATCTCAAACTAGCTTAGCTGACTACCGATAATTTCCAGAGCTTTATATTTGAATAAGGTCTAGTATCAACAAAAAAAAAACACTGAAGCCACACGACTGGTACTGACCAAATGAATAATGATTGACTCTCCAAAAATTAGTAGAGAACTGGCAACGAGTAATTCTCGTCACGTGTGATTCAAAAACGGTCGGGAAATCATGTACGACTCGAATTTAAAAATCAGAGGCAATTCAACCGCCTATTCCCCTCAAAAAGATAAAAGGGAAATTTCATGTTCTAAACCCCGCAATAAATAAAACGCGAATTGGTTCAGGAAACCGCCCGAACCATATCACTATTGTGATAAATATCACTGGACGAAATTCTGTCCAGTCAAAAAGAAAATATATTTTAAAAATAAATAATAAAAATGTTCATAACGTAACTCATTACTGGTACACCAACAAAACAATAGTACAATTAGGCAAGCTCAATCAGACAGTATAGTCGATAGGAATTCAAGAAAATATGTGACTGTTGATATTTTCAATATCTTCATAAAATCCAGCTTGATTCGGATTCCGATACTTTAATCATCAACTTGCATACTTGGTGACAATTAAACAGGCTGGCCTTATAACAGATGGATAAAACAACACAATCGGTAATTGGTGAAAATATTAAAATATTAGGTGAGGTAACCCTTACAGTAAAACTAAACGGGTTACCAAAAAACTGAATGTATACGTACTAAAAACTTCGGAACAAATTGGATAAAAAAATTTCAATCGATGAGATTGCCCAATAAATACCTTACGTCGAAAAATAGAAAGTACAGTGTTCAGATCAATCAAAGGAAACTTAAACAATGATTTCCCCTAGTTTTCGCTGAAGGTGAAGGACGATACACAATCAGTATTCAAGAAGAAACGGATTGTCTCTTTTATTGCTCTAGAGCAGATCAACGTAGAACCACATACATTTGAACAAGCAGGTATTCTGAATGGGCAACATCTACGATCCAGGCAAAAAGAAGTCCAACCAGATACGAATATGCGCAGATTTTCCCACGGGGTTAAACGATGCCTTACAGAATCACCATCATCTTCTCCCAACCTCTAAGGAACCTTCAGATAGAGATGGCTGAAGAATGTTCCAAGTTGCTTTGCATAAACACCCATATAAATACAACGAACTGACTTTGGGGATCAAGGTTGCGCCTGCATTTTTCAACAGGTCATGGATACCATGCTGGGCGGACCTGACTGCGCAACAGCCTATCTGGATAATATACTGTTGACCAGTAAAGCTACGACAGAACATCGCAACCATATAATAAACGTATTCGGGAAGTTGCAAAAATACAAGTTTAAGGTTAAGGAGTCAAAATGTAATACTTAGTTCACATCATAAAGAGACGGTTGTTGGCCGGATCCAGAAAGAGTCAACACGATCAGAAACATGCCGGCCCCATACCGTTCAAGCCTTATAAACCGTTCTTTTACCAAGAACCCTTAAGAACATACAGAATTTGAAAGGGTCTCTCAATGATTTAAAAAGAAAGGGCAAACCATGGTTATGGGCCTCTAAATGTCAAGATGCATTCGAAAAGATAAAGAAAACTCTTACTTCGGATCTCTCTCTCACCCACTATGACCCTAGTCTCGACATGATGCAAGTGATGCAATACGGAATCGGGGCTTGAATTCTCTATAAACTGCCAGATGGATCGCGAAAAGCTGTTGCTACTACGAGCTGAGAAGCAATATTCTCAAATACAGTAGAGTCCCCGGATACGGTATTAAAAATTAGTAACAATATAACAATACAGTACAGTATATAATACCCATGTATAAATAACACCGTAAGTCGGGGGAAAATAACGTAACCAAGCGCCGGAAAACATCGTATTCCACATCGTAACCTGAAAAAAAACCGTATCCTAGTGCCACAGTATCCCGGAGTTCTGCTGTAGAGGAAAAGGTTCTAGGAATGATATTCGCTGTCACAAAATTCACGAATACTTACATGGAAGATGGTTCATACTACAAACAGACCATAAACTCCTGATAACAATCTTTGGTCCAATAAAGGTTTGCTAGTCTATACTGCAAATAGATTGCTTCGTTGATGAACGATGCTTTGGAACTACAACTTCAAGACCGAGTTCCTAACATCTAAAACATTTGCCATGCAGACAGCTTATCGTGACTTATTCCCAAAAATACGGAAGACTCAATCATTGCTACACTAAGGATGAATTGCGAAATAAAAAACATGATCGCGAATACAAAGATTTCCCAGTGACTTTAGCCGACATTAAAAGAGAGTCTCGGGAGAATGAATTCATGCAGTCCATCAAAAAAATTCACAATAAATACCCGAATATGCTTGAAGATTTCTCCATCTGTAATGGCGTGTAGTGATTCCAAACATCCTACAAAGAAACATCCTCAGGGATTTTTACACGGGATATCCGGGGAAGAACCGCTGCTATATGGGGGGGGGGGAGATATATAGAAAACATGATAGAATTTTGCAAGACATGCGCGATTGCAGAAAATCTCGAACTACGACGTGCAAAGCATGACCAAACACAAACCACTCATGGCAGAGAATTCATGTGAATTTTGCAAATACCTCATTGCTGTGGAAAGCTACTTAAAATGACAAAGACCAACCATATACTGCATGATCGGATTTTTAGACATTTTTTTACTATCACTTGATATTTTGTTAACGGATTACGGATAAGTTTACTAGCAGGACCCATTAACATGCGTTGCCCAGTAGAAGCCTAGACCGCAAAAAATAAATAAATAAACTACGGTTGTTGTTGGTGGGCAAAGCCGTTCCTGAATAATTGTGGACACTGGCGACCGGAGCCGAAATGAAATAATCTGGGTTAGGGATTATCACTGTATATGAACTGTTTGCAGTGATTGAAATCCGTAAATAAATAATTTCTTTGGGCATATGACAAAAAAAAATAATAAAGAAGAAAACTGACACTATTCTACCTCATCTTCAAAATCACATTTAATGATATTTACGTAACGGGTAACCTTTTGCCATGACTTGGAATTGTGAATAGAAACTATTTCTTTGTAAATTTTATGCTTTCTTCATACGCGTGTATATTTGAGCTGCATCATAGTTCTTGAACTCATCTAACATTTCTACTTCTTAGAGACTAGAAATCTTTCAGTATAAGAGCTCATTTGCACGTCAAATATTTCGCATTCGGGTTCACCTCATGTTACTTCAGACCGTTCTTCGTTTTTGATTCTCTCTGCTAGGGAACGAAAGTAAGTTGGAGCCAGCAGAAGTGCGATTTGAGTTTTCATACGTCTTGTGCTATGGTAAACTCCCCTGTTATATAGGTACACGTTTGTAACGTTACACAACAGGTTGTAGCCTCAGTCGCAAACTAGGCAAATAATAGCGAAGAACTTCAACTCGCTTTTTCTCGTTGTAACAACGGCATTTAGTTCCTAATTTACCCGCCACACGTGACTTCTTGTTACGGATGTGACGTCGCCTACGTCTCTAAAGTGCTTTCGAACGTCATTCAAGTCTCTAATTGATCATCCTCTCTAACTTGCTCTTTCTCCTCTTTATAGTCTTTTTCTTTATCGTGACGTCATTTCGCGTGCATTTGCATATGCGGGCCCACGCTCTGTTACCCTTTCAGATAATAACCATGAAATTTAAAAATAGAATGACCTAGGATTCCTCCGGACTTAATTTTCCAATTATTAAACGCTAGACATGATGTTTGGTGCTTTGGTCAATATTCGCTAAATGTCTTATATCTTTCTCAGCATATAATGCTAGATGGTAAAATGTGCGTACATAGCTTTATATATATATATATATATATATATATATATATATATATATATATATATATATATATATATATATAAGTGAAAGTGTGTGTGTATGTGTGTGTGCGTGTACATTTCCGTACGCAATAACTCTGTCAATTTAAAGCCTAAAGATTCGAAATTTGATATACAAGGTACTGAGATTTGGAAAATTCGATGTGATTTGTTTTCGGACAGAAATTTGGCGATTAAGGGGTCAAAGTTCAACGATTTGACCTTTGGGAACTCTACCAAACTCCTCCTACAATTTGGGGTCTAAACATGGGAAATTTTAGATATAGATTCCTTGGACATGGATCTAACTTAATAACTTCATTTGAGCCAAAAGGAATAAATTTTAAGGGGTCATAATGGGGGTCAAAGTTAAAACAAATTACCGTTTTCTTTGTTTTGTTTTTTTTTTGTTTTGTTTTTTGCTCAGCATACACATCCAAGCACTCGGGCAACGCCGGGCACCCATTGCTTGTATATATATAAAAATGAACATGTCTGTGTGTGTGTGTGTGTGCGTGCGTGTGTGTGTGTGTGTGTGTGTGTGTGTGTGTGTGTGTGTGTATGTGTGTGTGTGTGTGTGTGTACATTTCCCTACGCAATAACTCTGTCAATGTTTAGACTACAGACTCGAAATTTGATATATAGGGTACTGAGATTTAGGAAAATCGATGTGATCGGTTTTGGGCCAGAGATTTTGGGATTAAGGGGTCAAAGTTCAACGATTTGACCTTTGAGAATTCTACCAAACTCCTCCTACAATTTGGGGTCTAAACATGTGAAATTTTAGATATAGGTTGCTTAGACATGGATCTAACTTAATAACTTCATTTGAGCCCAAAACAATAAATTTTAAGGGGTCATAATAGGGGTCAAAGTTTTTATATAATCGACCGCTGCGGTCACTTCCAAATTACTCAGACAATTTCTGGTCTAAATATTTGAAATTTTACATAAAGGGTATTCAGAGATAGGACAAGCTTTTTCATCAGTTTGGGTCGAAAAATTTTAGTTACAAATATATAAATATATGTATGTATGTCTGTTTGCATGTCTGCCTTAAACTTTCAATAGAGGCGACGGATTTTAGCAAGATCAGTATCGTTTTAAAGTTCGACCTTTCATACGACAAATATCGAAAAATTGGCTACAAACATTAATATCTTCCCCTTCAACTATGCACTTTTCTACAGGGGGGGGGTCGCCGATATTTTTTAAAGTTATCCTCTCCTTTAGATTGTCTAGCCTTAATTTTAAAAAAATGTTGCATCCGGTTTGGCGGTGGTCGTAACAGCATAAGCGTAAGGTTTTACTCTGTTCTTTTCCTCTTTTGCCGTACGTGTTCAAGCCTGCCTTCCTACTATCACTTTTTTTTTTTTTGCTCAACATACACATTCAAACACCCGGGCAACCCCGGGCTGAAATGCTAGTATATATATATATATATATATATATATATATATATATATATATATATATATATATATATTAGCAGGAAGGAAGACACGACGTTGTCCGAGATTGAATGAGTATGAAAGAATGTTAGAGTCGCCTTTTATTGTCATCGAAATCTGTGAAATCGACCATTTTTCCATCAAATCGATATATATATATATATATATATATATGTGTGTGTGTGTGTGTGTGTGTGTGTGTCTGCGTATATTTCCATATGCAATAACTTTGTCAATTTTAAGTCTAAAGATTCGAAAGTTGATATAGGTACTGAGATTTGGGAAAATCGACGTAATCGGGTTTTAGCCAGAAATTTGGCGATTAGGGGGTAAAAGTTCAAATATTTGACCTTTGAGAACTCTACCAAACTCCTCAGACAATTTTGGGTCTGAACACTTGAAATTTTAGATATAGGTTCCTTGGACATGGCTCTAACTTAGTAACTTAAGTTGAGCCCAAAACAATAAATTTTAAGGGGCCATAATAGGGGTCAAAGTTTAAAAAATTGACCTTTTCTTCTTCTTTTTTTTTTTTTTTTTTTTTGCTCAGCATACACCTCCAAACACCCGGGCAACGCCGGGCGCCCATTGCTAGTATATATATATATATATATATATATATATATATATATATATATATATATATATATACAGGGTGACACAAAAAAACGGGCCCCAATTCTAATTAAGCCCCCGTTTCTTAGTGTTTTGTCCGAATGAAATGAAACTTTGGTCATAACTGGTTTATCTTATTCAAAACATCACATCAAAACACTAGGGTCTTTGGCCTTTTTTTCTCTGTTGACTGTAAACTGCTCAGAAAAACAATTGAATGTTCTCTGTTTTTTGGGGTCACCCTGTATATATATATATATATATATATATATATATATATATTACATGGGGGTCACCACTTATCAAGGCCCGGAAGCCACTCAGGGATAAGAGTTATTGCGTGTACAGTAATCAATCAGATAGTATTGTAGTAATCATTAGTATTGGGGGTTTTGATGGAGTGTCTTACTTAAGGGGGCGGTTTGTCAGGAGTTTGTTTATGTTGGATTTGAAGACATCCAAGTTGTAGTCAGGTGGGAAATAGGCAAGCGGCAGAGAGTTCCACTGGCGTGCAGTTCTAAGAAAGAAGCTTTGCTCATGGAATCTACATTTGGATTTAGGCACAGATAAAGAGTGGGGAAAATTATTGTCAGTAGTTTCAGTCAGACAAGTGTTTCTCGTGAAAAATTGGCGAGGCGGGGGGCGAAGGATTGGAGCTCAGACGAGCACCTGCTATGAAAATAACGATAAAACAAAGACAGGCTCACAACGTCTCTTCTGTGGGAGAGAGGTTGCAGGGAAGAGAAAAGGGCATCCCCACTAAACCACGAAGTCTATTTTGTACCCTGTCAAGGCAGGATAGGTTGTTTTTAGCAGCTCCTGCCCAGATGTGGCAGCAGTACTCCATCCTTGGACGTACTTGGCTTTTATACAGATAGAGAATTGCATTAGTAGTGAGATATCTTCTGGAGCGGTAGAAGGATCCCACCATTTTCCCAGCGTCCCTGGCAACAGACTTGATGTACGTGTTCCATTTCAGATCAGGAGTAAAGGTCAAACCCAGAAGCTTGTCAAAACATGGAGCCTCCCCAAGACGAGAGCCATCCATTTCAATTGATGCCAGATGGGGATCAGAGCATTGATGATATAAAGATAGAAGCTTGGTTTTGGATGCATTAAAAGTGATCAGCTTCCTCTTCTCCCATTGTATCACACACTCAAGATCAGAGGAGAGAGAATTAGAGAGAACTTTGTCATTTACGGTCTTTGATGTGTTACCATAGATGGTCGTGTCATCAGCATAGATGTCAACGAATGATGTGTTTTGGAAGATCATTGATGTAGATCAGGAAGAGAGTTGGGGACTCCAGCATTAATACTGTGGGCCTCTGATTTCTGCCCATCAACCACTACTCTTATGAATCTATCAGAGAGAAATGATTTAATGATTGAGAAAATATTTCCAGTAATACTGTAGCTGTAAATCTTGTAACGTAGGCCCTTATGCCATACCTTATACAAGAGCAATTGCCCTGGAAAGGAAACCTTTTTCAAGAGGTTCACTAATCCTATGTGATATAACTATGTGATGTGCTGTAGATCTTGCAGAGCGGAAACCATATTGCATGTCACTAAGAAGGTTGTTTTTCTGTTGAGGTGGTTGACTACGTCTTTATTTAATATGGATTCCAACAACTTACTCATGACACACAGAAGACTTATTGGTCTGTACTGAGAGGGAGATGACTTTTCACCTGAATTCTTAAATACAGGGCATACTGATAAGGTTTTCCAGGGTGTTGGAAAGCATTTCTCCTTAAGGCAACGCTTAAACAGTTTTGTAAGTATGGGAGCAAGTTCTGGTTGAAGCTTTTTTAACACTATAATTGGGATGCCATCAGGGCCAGTTGCTTTACTGGAATCAAGGTTCTTGATTAGCTTGGCGACCTCATGCACAGATATTTGTATGTTGCATAGCGTGCTGTCTGTTATAGGAGGAAATACAGGGAGTTGATGGTCATTGTCGCATAGGGTAGAATTAGCTGCAAAGTTCTTGGCAAATAGTCTGGCCTTATCTGATGCTGACGAGATGACCTCAGGTCTATTGATGATAGTTGGGATAGAACACACGCTTCTGTTCAAGATCCTGTTTGCTATTTGCCAGAACTGGTGGGAACCAAGCCGCTGCTCAGCTAATTTGGATTTAACAGAGTGAGCATATAGCTCTCTTGCATATTCTATTACTCTTTTACAGTGGTTGCTGGCCGTCCTGAAAGCAGCTTTAGTCTCAGTACATCTATTACGTTGGTAGCTATGGAAAAAGTGATTTCTGTGTGCGATGGCAGCATCACATTCAGGGGAGAACCATAACTGGCTGTTAGATTTTTGTTGGAATTTTTTGTGATGGTATGAATCGGTCTATGCCTACAATTAACCATTCGGTCAGGTCTGATACTATAGAGGACACATCCTTTTTAAACATGGAATGCAGAGATAGGTCAGATATGAATGTACGGAAGCTATCCCAGTCAGCCATAGAGTATCGATATACAGTACGGTGGAGAAGTACGTCTGAGGACTTATTACATTTCATTTTTATCTTAACTTCTACAACAGAGTGGTCAGATGATCCCAGAGGAGATAGAACGGAACATGAACACAGCTCAGGGGAAGTTGTGATGAAAAGGTTTAGAAGGCTTGCATATTGATCGGGTGTATTGGCCCCACGGGTGGGTTTGTGAACAATCTGAGTGAGGTCATAAGCAATGGCAAAATCATGACAAAATCTCCCCTCGTCATCGGTTTTATTTGAGTGGGCCAGCCATTCCACATCATGGGCATTGAAGTCATCGCAAATGTGAATGTTCGCCGAAGGATGAGCAGACAGGATGTGGTCAATTTTCTCAGATATGCTCTTAAAGATAGTAACCCCACTGTTGTGGGGGCGATAGATGGCAAATATAAATGCAGTGGTGTAAGCTAGTGCAACCCGGAAGCACATATTAGGTAAATTAGGGTCTTCTCTGGAGATATCCCTACCACATGGAAAGCCATCTTTGATGTAGGCACATATTCCATGCCCATGGCGATCTTGGGGGTCAGGTTTAGATGTTAAGTTGGAGTATCCTTAAATTATGAATTCGTCTAGAGAAGTGGTTTGCCCTATGCCAGTTTCACTTAGAAAGAATATGTCCGGTTTCGTCTCCTGTAATTGTGTCTCAACCTCTGGAAGGTTGGAACGTAGACCTCTGATGTTGGAGAAGGAGACATGGTAGTAGGGGTCTACGTTGGTGGATGGGGTTCTAGGTTTATTCGTGTTTCTTTTTTGGATATTTGTCATGATTAAGGTTTTGGGGTTTGTGGAGAAAGTCGGTAGACTTGGTTGAAGCAGGACAGGGAGGCAAAATAAGAGAGAAAAAGACTAGAAAAATTTTTCTTTGTGTGACACATGATAAGGTAAAGCCGTAACAATTACCCACTAGTATGGCATCGAGAGACCCTACCAGAAATTACTGTATGGTCCAGAATCCATTCACCAAATGGCAATACAGCAGCTCCAGTACTTTGCACCTGCTGATAGGACAGCCTCCTTAGTGGTTAATCCAAGGATCGGGTCCCTGACTATCAGGCGGGTAACGTCAGCCAAGATGAAAGGTTTACCCCCAGCACCCTTACTAGTGACATGACAACAAGGATAGACATAAACACAGAAATTTTCCGACATCTCAGGCTACTCTTTATAAAGTACTACCGACCTAGAAGGCAGTACTACCGACCTAGAAAGCAGCGTTATATATATATATATATATATATATATATATATATATATATATATATATTATATATATATATTATATATATATTATATATATATTATATATATATATTATATATACATAATATATAAATATATATATATATATATATATATATATATATATAAAAATGTAAAGTTGGTTCGTTCTAAAGAAATAAAACCATGTTTATACGTTACCAATTTATTTGAAATTTTCAGACAACCAATTTTTAGAGTCGAGGTATGTTTTTATGTTATTAAAATAAATTTACCTAATTAAAATCAAAATATTAAATAAAATAAATATATTTATTTATCGGTTCTGCGAATCTGTTCTGTTGATAAAACTGAACTTCCGGTTCGATTCATTTCACAGCCACGATTTGACGAAAGGTTTAATTTTCTGTTAACTCGATAAGTAAAAAAACAAAAACAAAAAAAAAAACATATTTCATTTGTTTATCTTCCAAATTTTTTAATTTACACATCTTTTCTTTATTATATAAGGCCAAAAAAAAAAAAGTTTGTTGCTTGCTTTTGAGTTTTTTTTTTTTTCTATATAAGATTACTCATGCAGAGAGTGATCCGTGCTGAAATAATGTTATTATTTAAAAAGTCATTCTTAACATGGGGAGGTAAGGATGTTTTGTACCTATTCTGTACTTTAACCTTACAATTGAATAAATAAAAAATCAAAAAAATCGTAAAACGTTATTTAAACGTGGAAATATGATTTTAAAAAATAGCGCGGCCGCGGCTCTCTGCATTAGTACCATTTTTATTTATTGTTGTTGTTTCACGAATTTTCGGCCAACTATTCCTCTGGCCTTCATGAAAAGAAGTCCTTTTATAAATGTTCAGTAACTTTTTCCTTTTATTATTCTTAAAGAGTAAAACTTTTCTTATTCATGAAAGGAGTTAAGCCTACGTAAATAAATAAATGTTTGTACACGTGACAAATTATCAATAAATGGTTTAGTTACTTTTTTTAAAAAATGTTTGTAAAAGTGCGAAAGGCGACGTTACGTTGTACAAACATTACTCCCATGCTTTATTTCTATACTTATAGGTTTTTGGAATTTTTTTTCACTGGATTATTATTGATTGGACACTAATTAAACAGATTATTAAAAAAAAAATGTAAAAAAGAAATCATTATTTCGACATTTGAAAGTGGTGCTGTGCTCACTTTTTAGTTACAACGTTCTGATAAATCAGTCACCCATTTTGTAAGCAATAAAAACGCGGTATACCAAAACCATAGAAAGTAAAAATAATGAGTCTCTACCGCATTTGTAAGTCAGAAATATATTTGTTTCTCAAAGAAAAAAAATAGAGAGAACAGGACTTTTTTTAATTGTTTTCATGAAAATAAAGTTTCGAGATTTTTATTTTTATTTTTATTTTTTACTTATCATAACAAAAAAAACACACAGTTTGTGTGTGTGTTTTTTTTAATTGTTTTTGTGAAAGGTGAGTTTTTTTTCAAAACTTTTGTTTTGTTTCTTTTTAATTTTTTAAAAGTATTATAAATTTCACTAACATGCTGGAGAAATGTTTAATAATTTGGTATTTTTTTAGATTAGGTCCACCTCCACAATTTTCCTTTCAATGACGACATTTATAGGTTTCCGAGTATGCTGAACACGCAAATTGCATTGAAATTTTGCGGAAATAAATAGTTGTATTATGCATTGTATTCTTCGGCGGCCATCTTTTTACGTGCACACGCGCCATAAACAAATAGACACACGTAAAAAGATGGCCGCCAAAGATTACAATGCATAATACAACTTTTTATATCTTGATAACTACTTATTTCTGCAAAATTTCGATGCGATTTTCGTATTCAGCATAGTCGAAAACCATTTCAAGTCGTCATTTAAAAGAAAATTGAGGAGGTGGAGTGGACCTAATCTAAAAATTTACCAATAATTTTTAATCCCGTACGCCTCCCGATACATTGCTTCGTCAACATGCGACCATTTTATATCTCCCGAAGACACTTCCGTATTTAGAAAAAATAAATAAATAAATAAATAAATAAAAAGTGACCGATTTACCAGAACATGGTAACTAAAAAGTGAGTATCCCTTTCAAATGTTGAAATGTTTTTTTTTTTTTCAATTTTTTTTCATAATCTGGTTAGTGTTCAATCAATAATAATCCAGTGAAAAAATTTCAAAAAACCTATCAGTATAGAAACTCCACCACGTAAGTAAATAAATAAAAAATGTTACGTGCGCATGCGTAGCAGTATCAGAATTTTTGTAGGAATTTTTGACACCCCTAACACGAAACTGCGAATACAATATAAACATCTCGGAATTTCTCTGTTAAAAGTGGGTTATTTATTTTATTTATGGATTATACTTCCAAAATAAACTATTACAGTTGTTTTAAAAGTAATAGAAATATTTTTTTTTTTAAAACATTAATGAATTTTCCGAACTCAATATTTTTCAATTTTTAAACTCAATATTTTTCAATTTTTAAATTTTAAAAATCTATCAAAATTTTTCTATTGATTCTATTTTTACGATATTCTCAGGGTCAATGTGAAATTTTATGTTCTTTCCAATAAATCGAATATAATATTTTAGACAAACGTTTTTTTTTTTAAATTCACGACCCCCCCCCCATACCAATTTTTAAGTGTCTATTAAAAAGTAAATACTTAATTTAGTAACCCGAAAGTAAATATTTAATTTACTCACAAATTGAAGAGAAAAGGTCAATACATAATATATTCAAATTAAAAAAAAAAACATAGTGTTCTTTTAGAATTTTACCTGTAAAGTTTGAAGTTTAAAACCTTTTTTTTAAACCACGTTATTTGTTTTTTCTTTTCTTTTTTTTTAATGGAACCTTGGTCCTTGCTCCTTTAATTGAAAAAAAAAATTAGGGCTTGAATTACATTTTTCGAGGAGTTATAAGCTTGGAAAGACAGGGGGTCGAATAATTCACGCCTCCCATTTTGTAAATGTCTAATAATAATTAATTTAGAACCCGATAAGTACATAATTATTTACTCACAAATTGAAGAGAAAAGGTCAATACATAACATAATATATTCAAATTTAAAACAAAAAAAACATAGTGTTCTTTTAGAATTTTACCTGTAAAGTCCGGCTGTTAAATGGAAAATAGTCCCAGAGTTCAGGGGTTATTACCATGCAAAAGAAATCAAACAAAAAACTTTTTAGCCAAGAAACAGAAAAATGCCCCTCTCTCAGGTGGCCAGAAAGTGGGTGCTCATTCTAAGTTAAATTTACATTGAAAAGTGATCACCCACTTTTCGAAAAAGTAATTTCATGAATGTCATGAAAACTTTTTTTTTGCTACGTAAACGGTTTGCAGATTCGTTTTTAGCACACCGAAATCTACAATAAAATATTTCGTTATATATGAACGTGAAACGGGCCTTAAAGTGAAATAATACCGGATTTTTTTTGAGCAGATTTGCCGTTTAGTTGTACAAATATCCTCAAACCAGGTAATCATTAAAAGGGACTTTTAAAAGTCGTCACCTGTATCGAGCAAAAGTTTAAAACCACGATTATATGCCAGCCTACATCATGGTAACATATATTGAGTGAGTTCCTAACAGTATTTTTAGTTTAAACTCATTTTCCCAAAATTTCCCCAAACTTAACATGTTCGATACAGTCTGCCGCCATTTGTATTTTTCAGATATACCGATAAACATTGAATGTTTTTGAACCGATTATACATTACATAAAAACACTAAAATCTTATCCAGTTAGGTAGAACACTTACTTTTCTTGCCTTTGATAACATTTATTTGTTATATATTTATTTTTTGACAACTTCTTTGTATCTGTGTTTAGTAATATAAACCCTTTTCATTTAATGTAACGTTTAGTCGGCTCGAAAAACAGTGTTTATTGGTGTATTTGAAAGCTACAAATGGAGGTGGACACTGTTGATTACTTTAAGTTAGAGAAAGTGAGTTAAAACTAAAAAAACTATACAAAATACTGTCAGAAACCTATCCATTATGCCAGCCTATGTCATGGTAACATATGTTCGGTGAGTTTCAGACACTGTTTTGTATAGTTTTTAGTTTTCAACTTACTTTCCCAAACTTAACGTATTCAACAGAATTCGCGACCATTTCTGTTTTTTGAGCCAATTAAACATTTTACATTACATAAAAACACTAAACAATTATCCAATTAGGTAGAAACGTAAATTACCTTACCTTTGCTTTCATTTATTTGTTTTTGGACGACTTTTTCGAATCTGTGTATAGTAACCCCCCTCCCCCCACCATCAACCAAATATTAATTACTAAATCACATTTTTTAAAACAAAAAAAAAAAGCATTTAGCGTTTCAACATTTTTGCTACGTTCGGCTTCATCCACTGATTGTTGGTCAAGTCCAAAACATGAATGATTGACAGAAACTCTCGAGGATCCAGATCAAATTCTGCAAGAGCACCATTTTTTTCAGTTTCGCCTTCTTTTTCACTTTTTGCAGTAGATTGCTGTACTAATATAAGAAACATGCATTTTCTCTTTTATTAAATTTTTCCATTACACCAAATTGAGCCACTGCAACGCGTGGCAGGGTACAGCTAGTATATATATATAAATGTAACTCTTGGTTCGTTCGTAATTAATAGTCTTAATAACCACTGGACGGATGGCTTCCACATTTTGGTATAACATGTTTACGGTACGCATGCGTGTTTCTATATATCTCTTTGTAATTATAACATTATACGTAATTTTTCTATAATAAATATTTAGTTTTCTTTGTACGGATGGGCCATTTTTTTTATTTGGGGACAATTATTTCACACCGCGATTTATCACGTGATATCAGTAAACGGAACTTTTATATACCAAATTGACTTTTTTCGTTTAAAAATGGAATTATTTCTCTTTCGTTAATATATATATTTTTTAATATTTCGTGTTTTATATATATAAAGTACAATTGTTGAATGTTATTTTCTTGATTATATTTGTTTGGGAGAAGCACAATTAAAAAAATAGATTAAAACGGAGCGAAATTTAAATTTCCATTCCATTTTTACTCTTTATGAATATTAAAAGAAAAATTACTAAACATTTATTAATAATGCCTCACTTTTACAGAAATTTGTTTTTAAATTTGTTAAATGACGACTTTTATCGACTTTTTTTAATAGCATTTGCGGATGGGTATGCTGACATTTGTTTTAATTTCTTTTTAAATGACTTTTTATCGACTTTCTTTTTTTAATAGCATTTGCGGATGGGTAAAAAAACATTTATTGATAATTCTCACTTTCACAAATATTTTTAACAAATAAATTTGATCAAAGTCAAGATACCGTGAAATTGTCAGTAAATGGCTTAGTTATTTTTTTCGTTTTCCGCAAATGCTATTAAAATAAAAGTCATTTAAAAAGAAATTAAAAAACAAATGTCAGCATACCCATCCGCAAATGCTATTTAAAAAAAAAGTCGACAAAAGTTGTCATTTAAAAAGAAATTTAAAAACAAATGTCTATAAAAGTGATGCATTATTAGTAAATGTTTAGTAATTTTTATTTTAATATTCATAAAGATTAACACTTTTTTTCAAAATAAATAATGTGACAAATAATCGTTTAGTTACTACGACAACGTCAGTAAATAAAAAAAAAGTGTTACGTGCGCTTGCGTCAGAAAGGGAGCGATGCGTGCGTGTTTTTTATGCTGGTCGCCATTGAACTCAACGCCCAAGGAGTACCAAATTCTGTTTTCCAAAAGAAACATTTACTTTCTTTAAAAAAAGTGCAAGTTTTCTTGAAAAAAAAAACTTTCACCTAACAATTTATGGCAAAAATAGCGACCCATAAAAATCTGGGGTGCTTCTACACTTTATTGCCGAAATTGGAGACGCAATTTTTTTTCACGCACTTGTTATCCAAATCTAGGGGAGACATCATTATATGGCCGAATGGTTGCTTCCGGAAAGGGAAAGAATAAATTTACCAAAATTTACATTTATTACTTCTGGAAACATTAAATTAAACAAAAATGATCATTTATTACTTCCAGACACTTGGTAAACCGATATTACTGGAGAAAATGAATCTTGACAATTCAAAAAAATGTTTAAAATTATTTATTTGTTCGAAAAACAAAAACAAAAAAAAAAAACTATTTTATAAAAGTCCAATGTTGCTTTAAAAGTAAATAAAGAAAGTGAAAGAGAACATATATCCGCAATTGTTTAATTGGAAATGTTTCGATTTAATTGATGAGAACGGGAAAGTTTTTCATGGAACAATTTTTTTTTTTTTATTTAAAACAAAAAATGACATATTCATAATAGTTTAACCTGAGCGAGCACCATTTGAAAACCAAAACATTTATTAGTTTGGTTTTTTTTTTTGTTGTTTGTTTATTTTTTCGTTTTTGTGTTTTGTTTTTTGGGGGATTTCTTTTCGAACAAATAAATAATTTTAAATATTTTTTGAAGTGTCAAGATTCATTTTCTCCAGTAATATCGGTTTACCAAGTTTGCAACTTTATATATATATATATATATATATATATATATATATATATATATATATATATATATATATATATAATTATTTTTTTACTATAATAATTAAATGCCTACAGACACTAGTGTTTCATCCTTTCGGGATTCTTCAGTGCAGGGTGTCACGATTAACACCAGCCGAACGATTCGAACCCCGCGACACGAGACATCTCTGGCTCGATTAGCGGAGACCGTATCCATTCGGCTACCATTAACCGCGTGAAATAGCGTTGAATTTTAAACATTTTAATTTAAATGTTCATTACGTCAGTCAGACAGTGATCTAATCGTTATACGATGATCTATGCATAAGAGCTAAATTGACCGATATATATATATATATATATATATATATATATATATATATATATATATATATAATTCTTAACTTTTATGAAAAACATATAATTATAACCTTATATTTAAACCAAATTCAGATTTATAATTTTATTCTATTTTTTATTCTCAACCCATATTACTTTTCTGATCAAGTAAATATTTTCCTTTTTATTTTAATTTTTCCAGATACATCTGCCTTAGTTAAAAATTGCTAGGTTTATTTATGGTGTCTGTTACATAGAAAAAAAAACACTCAATACTTTTGCTGATGAGGAGACTTTGTTTTTAAAAAACTATATGTCAAAATTATTTTCCGTGGCTTAATGTCTATCACAATAAAAACATTGTTTCCGAAACGATCGTACAAATTATTGACTTTGTTGTTGTCCCTTCTTATGAAACAGATTTTTAATTTTTAATTCTAATTTGAATTTTAAATTATCAATCACATTACTAAATATTAAAGTAGCTCTAGGATATTTGCCTATCGAGCTTATTATATATCTGAATTACAACGAGCACTGTTCTTTCTTGTTGGTTAGTTGGTTGGTTGTTTTTGTTTTACGGCATATCAACCTTTTTTGGGTTATTTAATGCCGAATCCAAAGATTTTGACGAAAAATTTTTAATAGAATGTATTTGTTGTTTTCACGTCGGTTTCTATTTAACCCATAGTTGGGACCCTAACAGGTACTACCACTCCGGGTTAGAGTGGATCTGGGAGCAATGGTAATCAAAGGGTGGCTCCACACTCCCCAAAGCCCACAAGCTGGGGCCTCACCACTGGATATAGTTTAAGGTCATATCCAGGACCGTTCTTTCTTGTATTTTAATTAAATTAGTAATTTTATTTTCACATTAAAATACACTCTGCTCTTTAGACTAATGTTCTACCCCCTTTAAATTTTATATATATATATATATATATATATATATATATATATATATATATATATATATATATATATATATATATAGCTAAGGATCAATAAAACATGCAACTGAAATTTTGGTTTATTTTTATTTTGTTTTCATTTTTCTTTTTACTTACTCTTATATGCATCCATATTTGCATCATTTTCATGCATATAATACATATCTTATATCCATTCAGGTTGACTTTTATTCAGAACAGATGATATTTGTAATTATTGTTTAAACTATTGTTCATGTATCTTTTTTTCTTCTTTTTACCTTTTTTTTTTTTTTTGACAGGATGACACGAATTATCTGGCTAGTATTATTCGGTCTGATCACACTCTCAGGAAACAACTGTTGGAACCGCAAGAGAATACGAAGAGCTCTTCCCGAGGTTTATTATGACAATAACGAGAGAAGCACACAGGCTATGTACATACCCGGACTAAAGGCAAACACGAGTTGCCAAGTTACATGTAGCTATTGCACGGTGCTACCTTTGCGAACCAATTGCTCTAGAACGCATTGCCAAAATCCTAGTAGTTACAACCTATGTTTGATTGAACAAGCTTATTCTTTGGTGATGAATGAACCAAGCCCAAAACATACTTGAAGTTTTTCCACGGAGAATGCTGAACATAAGAAGAAATGATAATGCTTTGCATTGGATTAAATAGAATTTCCTTGGCCGACATGTCAATTATATAATCCAATAAAGTTCTTTAACAATTCTTATGCGTTCTAAATTTTTTAAATGAGGGCTGATTGTTTATCTTATTTGTGTTGATCGGACTATCGTTCTCATCTTGGGTATTATATGTGCAGCATGTCGATCGGATTAGCTTATTACATATGGAAAGAAAAAGGAACATATTTCCCTTTGTGGAACAACGTAAAAATAATTGACATGAGTGCAAGATAGAGAGTAAAACGACTCAAAAAAAAAAGCAGTAGATATGCTATAAAAGAAAAATTACTAAGCAGAACAAGCTTAGGAATTAATAGCATTTAGGAACTCCCTATTGATCTTTATTCGTCAACCAATTTTTTCATGCATACGAAACCACAGCCAAAAAACGGAGAACAACTCCAAGAATATGATAATATCTACAGAGACAGTAACTTTCTAAATTACTAAGCAGAACAAGCTTAGGAATTAATAGCATTTAGGAACTCGCTATTGGGGTTATTTGTGCAACGTTCCGGTCGGATTAGCTTTTGACTGTCCTCGGGCATGTTGGTTGTTGCTTTTCCAAACAACAACCAAAATGCCTGAGGACGATCGAAAGCTAATCCGATCAAATAGAAATAAAGATAAAATACTAATTATGAACAGGATAAATGCAACTGTAGATCCCGTATAATCTGCCGACTTCAAAATAAATGTCTAATCAATTTGCAAAAGAAAAAATCAAATAATAAGAAATAGATTTCAAAACCATGTATTATGACCGTTCAAAAAAAAAAAAAAAAAACAGAATGAAAAGGAAACCAATACTGGGAACTCAAAGAAAGTTGACGTTCGCCGATAGTCGAATGGAAAATAGTAAGACAAGCAAGTACATATAGAGACCTAGATGATCCAGTTAGAGTATGCCTAAATGAAAAAGAAAAGGACAAGATATTCTAGTAAAAAATATTAATAAATTTTTAACTTAAAATATTGCAGCATTAAGAATTTTTTTAAAATTCAATTTATAAAATTATATAATCAATTCTTCAATCTTATTGGATCTTCATTTCATCAATTTGTCAGCAGTACTTCTCTGCTGTTATCATTTTGCTTGGATTCAAGAAGCTATGATGACTGAGATCACCAAACAGTCACCATAACCTGTTTTTGATGCAACGTTGGCTTTGGAAAGTCTTGTGGAGCTTATCCAGCATCCAACCACTGTGCCAAACATTGCCAGTTGTCGTAGAGGATCCACTCCTCATCACATGTCACAATCCACTCGAGAAATGGGTCATTTTTGTTGTATGGAAGGAGCATAGAAGACACCTCAAAATTACGATATTTTGATTATCATTCAATTCATGCGGCACCTATTTATCCAACTGTTTTGACTTACCTATTTGGTTTAAATGGCTCACGAATGTTGAGCGGTCAACTTCAAGTTTAATGGCAACTTCGAGGATCAGCTTCGATTAAGGCTTTCAAATTTTTGTAATCAACCGCAGTCGGCCAGCCGTGACGGTCTTCATCTTCGAGGTTCTCATCACCTTTGCGAAATTTCTTGAACCACCACTGTGCCACGAGTTCGTTAGTGGTTCCTGGGTCAAACGCATCATTGATATCACGAGCTGTCTCGGCAGCTTTTCAGCCTAGTTTGAGCTGGAACAAGAAAATCTTGCAAATTTGAATTTTGCCTATGCTGTCGAAAAGCCTGCAAAAAGTGAATAAAGAGATTGAGAATGGTAACAAATAATACGATTCGATACAGCGAAAAACGCGTTTTAAAATTATATATATATCAATGAATTGGTTCAGAAATAATATATAAAATAACATGTGAGGAAACGATATTGTTTTTGCACCAGCCTAATAGTAAATAATTAATTACTATATATATATATATATATATATATATATATATATATATATATATATATATATATATATATATATATATATATATATATATAAGAAAATGTTCCAGTTAATTAAGCAAAACAATTCTTGAATTTTTTTTTGGGGGGGGATTAATCCATGTATACTTTTAGTTAGAAGATAGATATCTATGAGATGATTCAATACTGCAGTTAAACATAAGTCAATAATAATTTTTAAATAAATTTGTTTGCAAGGTCACAACTTATTAAGCCCTCGGAGTCACTCTAGGACAATGGTTGTGATAGGTAGATGGTGAGACAACATGGTCAGTTATGGTGGAAATTAAGACTGGGTTATTTAAGAGGAGTACTCAACAGGAATTTATTCACATTACATTTGAAGATGACCATGTTATAATCAGCCAGGAAGCACTGTGCCTTGTTTGGGGTAAAAATGGAATTAAAACTTTTTTTTCTATACTGAGGCAAAATGGGGATATGAGCATTGCTGGTGAAAAGATAGAAGTTTGATTTTAAATGTATTAAAGATAACTAGACATTTTTTACTGCATTGCATAACATGCTCCAGGTCGCAGGAGAGAAATAAGAAAGATCCTGGTCTTTGATTGTAGTATATTTTGCATAGATTTCAACGAAAGAACAAAGAATGTGATTTTGGGAGATCGGTGATGAAGATCAGGAAGAGAGTTAGGCCCAGAATTGATATCTGAGGCACATCAGCGTTAATACTCAGGGCGGATTTTTACCCATCAACGACTACTTTAATAAACCTTTTAGAGAAAAAGGAGTTTGTGATTGAGAGGATGTTTCCAGCTATTCCGTAGCTGAAAATCTTATGAAGTATATGTTTATGACAAACCTTAAAAAATGCTTTAGATACGCCAAGAGCTATTGCTCTTAAAACGAAGCCGTCATCAATAGATTCACTGATCCTGCGTGAAATTACTGTCAGCACATCAGCTGTTGATCAGTCAGAATGGAAACCATATTGCATGCCGCTGAATATGTGTGCTTTGTTGAGGTGGTTGACAACTTTTCTATTTGTCACGGACTCAGGCAACTTACTCACGACGCACAGGAGACTGATTAATATGCACTGAGATTCAAAATACCGATTCTCCGTATTTTTAAATATTGGACCGACGGACAAGGTATTCCAAGGTGTTTGGCAGCATCTTTCCTTAAAATAACGATTAAATAACTTTATTAGTATATGAGTTAGTTCCGGTTATAGCTTTTGGGGCACAATGGAATGTTGTCAGGGTCAGTTGCTTAGCTGGAATCAATGTTCTTGACCAGTCTGGAAACATCTCAGACATATATATGGATGCCGCTCAGAGTATTCTTAGTCCATTATGTTCACACAAATGTACTTTATGTGCCTGGGAGTATTTTAGATAGGTTTTGTATCGGAATACCTCCATTTACTCCATCGAACAACATGCTCCAGGTCGGAGGAGAGAAAATTAGAAGGATTGATAATCGAAAAAAAAAAATCGGTTAAAAAAAAACAGTCCGATTTTAGCCAAAGTTAACACCCTTATACAGTCTAATATCACACGTGCATTCAAAGGTTTTATCACCGCACAAGCAAAAGGGTCCGGCGCAGAAAATCAACAGTAGATTATTTGATAAGATAGGGGCGCGTTCGAAATGAATGTTTCTGTTTAGAGTACAATTGAACTTGACTTTTCTATTTTCAACTTTAATTTAAGCCGTTATATATATTTCTTAATCAACAGTAGGTTCTTTACAGTGCAATGTAGACTACAATGTATCGCAGAGTAAATCACTGCGGCGAGGCATGTTAAGTTTCACATCGCTACATCGAGGTGGGGCTTCTACTGGAACAAACAATCAATCGATTTGAATAAAAATGGTCGATTTCGTCGACTTAGATGACAATAAAAGTTTTGGAATTGTGGAGCGTTCGTTGATCCTCATTCAATTCCGGGCAATGCCTGTCTCCCTGCTAGTCGTAAATAAAATAAACACACTTTTAGTTGTGGAAACAACCACTCAATGTGTGTTCTATTAATTGCTTCGAAGTAACATGAAGTCTTTCCCATTTTTTTGACGTAAGAGAAAACGATTAGTTCTCTTCGTTTTTGTAATGTATATCCTATACAAGTTGAACCTCTGTGTGTTTTTTCTTGTGAATAAAACATAAACTTATGAATGGAAGCCTTTTAAAATTATAGTAATATAATAAGAGGAAGTAAAATAAGAAGAAATTAAAAAAAAAGAAGATAAGTTTATTGATTTGAAAAGAAAAATATAAAACTATGTGGAATGCACGTTCAGAAACACTAGCAAGTTATTTCCTTCAAAATGTCTCGCTGGCTTGTTTTCATTTCTCAGTTCATTTCTCTTTAAATCGCACCGACACTTGTAAAGTGATCGTCATATCAATTGAGATTGCTTATCAGAAATCAATCTCCAAATAATTTTCACGCGCAGAAAAGCTATTTTAAGCCTTTTCCGTCAATAATGAAAGGAAACAAATATATTTCTTTGTGTTATTTTTAATAGCCGATCAGACGTTATTGTTTTTATACTAAACTGCGTTTCATATAACAGAGAAAATATCTATTTTGGGGAAAGTTGTAAAAATCGAACTCGGCAAGATTATAAAATACTCTGCAAAATGACGCATCAAGATGTTGTTTTGCTTAAGACGCTTAATCAAACAATTGCGAGATAGTAAAACATATCTACCCAGATTTTTGTCGAACCTTCATCAATAGTGTTCTGTCATACGAAACTGTGATTAGTCGAACAAAATCAAGTAACGTTTCTGAATTTTATTTGAGATGAGGATTGGTTGTTCGTATTATTTGGATTCATTAGACTACTGTTCTTATTTGGAGTGTCATTTTCACAACGTTTCCCTCGATATAATCTTCTTTAGGTGTATCTTGTTGAATTCTGGAATGCTTCTGTCGAACTCTGGAATTTTGACGGAAATTTCGAACGGAACCCTTTATTTACTTTACGGAGGTAGCATGCTCTCGTTCCGTCAGCCGTGACTCGATAGAGGTCGTAAGTAATTCGCAACTGTACCCAGTCATGGCTGACGGAACGATGGCATGATACACCCGTGAAGTAAATAAAAGGTTCCGTGTTCGAAATTCCGTTCAAATTCCTGAGTTTGACAGAAACATTCCAGATGTACTGGAAATAGGTCGGAGATTACATCGACCGAAACGTTGTGAAAATGACACTTAAGATGAGAACAGTAGTATGAAGAATCCAAATAAAACGAAAACCAAGTGAGGTTAATGATTATAATGTCATAGAGAAAAACTTTTGACTTCACCTAAAACAGTCTATATTAAAATCAGACTAGTTTAGCCATGGCACATTCAATGTTATATTTTATAAATTAGTTACTTCATTATAAACATTCTCGCCATGTTAACACTGTTTCATCAATTACAATATGACATCTTATATATAAACAGTCTCCAGGATCAATAAATTCAAGTTTGCATTTTTTTTATCAAATAGTTCTTTGATTAAATGAATAGGTGTTATGAAATTTTCTTTAAATTTCTGATTTCAAATGTTACTATATATATATATATATATATATATATTTATATATATATATATATATATATATATATATATATATATATATATAAATGAATCAAAACAATCAATGATTACCTACAAAGCAAATACAGCATAAAATCTACCGAAGAACTTATACAAATTCCCCAAACAACAAAAGTTAATAACAAAATCACCGCCTCACTAGACATAGAAAGCCTCTTCACCAACGTCCCATTTCACGAAACCATTGATATTATCATAGACAAAATACACAATAATCCATTTCTCCCTCCCCTAAAAATTAACCCTATTATCCTAAAAAATAATATTACTAATATGTACAAATGAGGTCCCCTTTTGTGATCATAAAGGCAACATATACACACAAATCGATGAAGTATCTATAGGTTCTGTACCATGACTTACTTTTAGCAACTTTAATATGTCCAACCTGGAGAATAAAATATTTAATGCTATTAAAAAACCGTTCATTTACGTTAGGTACGTCGACGATATTTTTATTCTTGCTGCTAATAATAACGAAATAGAAAGACTAAAGGATCATTTTCAAACAAACTCCGTACTTGTTTTTACTTATGAATTAAATATAAACAATAGTATTCCATTTTTTTACTTTATGAGACTCCAGCAAAGATGAATTCATCACTTCTCCATATAAAAAGACTATTGCAACGAATTCTTGTTTCTTAAACTTTAAAAGTGAATGTCCATACAAAACCGCAATTATTAAGAAACTAATTAATCGAGCCAAATTGATCGCAAATAAAAAAATATTTTACGGCGAATTAAAAAATATCAAACAGGTATTAATTAATAACCAATTCCCCAATCTTTTAGTCAATAAACAAATTAAACTAACAGTTAGACCAAACATTTCAAGTTAACAATCCCCTTCCCATCAATATATTCTATCGCAATCTGCTTCAGCACAACTTTAAATCAGCTGAAAAGGTACTAGGGAATATAATACATCGATATATATCCCCAATCAATAATAATAAGATCAGATGTATAATATACTACAAGAAATTAATAACGGCTAACCTTATAATTAAACACAACACTTCTCGAACAGCAAAATCAGTCGAGGTAACTGTAGTGGAATGGGGACAAAAATGGTTGGTCACATTCAATGCCGCCAAGACTAAACTAGTTTCATTCAATAATTACAAGAAACCCTCTCTACCACCTATAGCAATGGCCAACGACTCTTTATCTGAGAGTGCATCTTTCAAACTCCTTGGCCTAACGTTCACAGGAAACATGAGTTGGAACAATTACATTGAAGGCATTGCCAGGGCCGCTGCAAAAAAGGTGGGCTCTCTCTACCGTGCTAGACAACTACTAACACCCGAAAGTATCCTGTACCTCTATAAGGCCACCATTCGCCCATGTATGGAGTATTGCTGTCACATCTGGGCTGGTGCATCTGTTACTAGTCTACCGCTCCTTGACAAGGTTCAAAAGAGAGTCACAAACCTGATAGGCCCTGAACTGGCATCTTAGCTTCAGCCTCTGTCCCATCGACGAAATGTTGCATCCCTCTGCCTATTCTACAAGTATTTTAATGGTGAATGCTCTGACGAACTGCAATCACTTGTGCCCCCACGACGTGAGCACCCTCGACAAACCCGACAAGCAGCTAAATCCCACCCCCACACTTTAGAGATCCCTAGATGTAAAAGATCTTTCTAATCCAGTAGTTTCTTCCTCAGAACCACTAGACTTTGGAATTCCATTCCAGGCCCCTGCTTCCCAAACAGTACTGACGTGCAGAAGTTCAAGTGTAACGTGAACCGACATCTTGCTGCCCAAATCCCTACATAGTACCCCAGTAGTTGTTGCCCCTGATAGTAGTCCCCTACACCAAAGTGGCAATTTGCCTTGTTTGGGGTGAAAATGTAATAAAAAAACAAAAACAATGTAGTCTACCAATTCAAATGCCCTTGGGAAAATGCATCTCCAACAATAGAAACACCCATAGCTACATTGGACAGACGACCAACACATTAACCCGACGATTAACCTTTCAGATAAAGCTCAATTTGCCAGCACCTAAAACAACACTTAGTTGGGGATGCCCTTATCTCTTCCCTGCAACCTCTTTCCCACAGAAAAGACGTTGCGAGCCTGTCTCTGCTTTATCGTTATTTTCATGGCAAATGCTCAGTTGAGCTTCAATCTATGGTCCCCCCTCGCCAAACTTTCACGAAAAACACTTGTCTAGCCAAAACCACTATCAATAATTCCCCCCCCACTCTTTATCTGTGCCTAAACCTAAATGCAGATTCCATGAACAAAGCTTTTTTCTTAGAACTGCATGCCTGTGGAACTCCCTTCCGATTGCCTGCTTTCCAGCTGACTACAATCTGATTGTCTTCAAGTCCAATGTAAACAAGTTCATGATGAACTGTCCTCCTAAGTAATCCAATTTACAAAATTCCCACTACTTATGTTTACTACCTTATAATCACATTGACTAATGTATACCAATTATTCCTTATCCTCGAGTGGTCTCCGGGTCTTGATAAGTGGTGATTCATGTGTAAAAAAAAACATGGCAGCTCATATTCCCAATTTAGAAAAATCCTACTTGAAAATACGAAAATCATTTATATGGATCCAAACGTAAAAAGACTAAAAATACTGGAAGTGCTGTATATAAGAGTTCCTATTTACAATGCCTCCCCATGGAACAGAGTTAGACCCCAGGGTCGTTTTTTAACGTGGAGAAAAGGAACAAAAATTAAAAATTGTCTCAGTCGTGAATGACTTCTCCTCCACTGACAGAGAACAAGAAATTGGAGTGCAGCATCTGAAGAACAGATACTACACTGTGATCTCGGCCCAAAGCACTGTATATAAGAGTTAAACAGCTAGAAATTAACAATATATGTTTGTGTGTGTATGCGTGTGTGTATGTGTGTGCATATATGTATATTTATATATATGTTTTAATTTAAATTTGTAAATTTAAAAAAACTGTAAATTCCATACCATTTTGTTAATCACACTTTTAAAACCATTGCACGTTTATTTTAGCCACATTCTTAACACGTTAAAACGTATTTTTTACACACGAGACGCTTCACTATTTCAAGTAATTTAAATGTAATTTGAACTGAAGCATATAAAAGCATTCAGATTTGAAACGTAACAGTAATCAAAAACTTTCTGAAGACGACTGAAGAAAATCAGTTGAAAGTACTTGCAAAAATAAAAAAAAACATTGACGAAAACGACTACGGATCTTTCCTACACAAATTCGACCGAGATGACCAATCTTTGTGCTAGTGCTATGCTTCAATGGAGTCACTATTATAATATTGTATATTATGCCCTTGTGTCTGATTTGTTTGTCTTGTTTCTTTGGAGGGTCTCTCTACCAATAAGTAATGCTCCATATACATATTGCTATTCCCTCTACTATTTTGCTTAATACGAAATCGTGTCTTAATTAGTCTATCAGTATAGTATTAACCAGAAAGAAATGTGTACCAACCTATATTTGGTGTCGCTGAAAACGTAGTTTTATGGAGAACAATGTACCGAAAGTTCATTCTTATACTTATTTTTCTCAAATCATCAATTTCTTACAAAGAAACAAATGTTTTATTACAACAGCTGTTGTTTGAACCTTAGACTATTTGAATTGATGAGATGTGTTTGGAATGCTTTACATCAAAAAGAGAAACTTAAAAATAATAGACAATTTGCTTTTCTTTTTATTTCTTAAATGATATTCTAACTATTACCTTGTCGCATATATTTTTTATGGCAATGCTTCGGATTCTTTATTATGATTTTATTACTTTTTTGAAAAGTTTCTTCCTTTGAAAATTGTAACGTTGGGTATGGGGCAGCCAAACCAGCTGCCAACATTGCCCTGCTTTTTATTGAAACCAACCGAGAGCTCTTTTTAGTATCCTCGTTGTTCCCTAAAGTGCAATTGTCTGGATCTCTTTTGCACTTGGTTCACCAGGAATATTAGTTAGGTAGGACTTCAGGTTCTTCTTCATAAGCCCTGTAGCACCTAAAATAACTGGTATGATTGATATCTCTCTAAGATTCCGGTTTCTTTTCATATGATACATGAGACCTTAGTATTTGGTCTGTTTCTCTCTTCCAGCTCTGTTCAGACCTAAATCATTAGGCACACTCACTTCAACCAAAGTTACAACTCTCTCTGACTTATTTCATATAATTATGTCAGGTTTCACAGCAGCATTTTCAAGGTAGGTGGCTGTAGGGATTACATGGTCGTATCATATATAAGTCATTTCCAGCTATTCTTTCAGGCTGATGTTCCCAGGATTTGCTGCTACATTGGATGTTTAATTTTTTACAGATGGTCCAATGGATGTACTTACATACTCCATCAGGTCTCGTTCATATTATTGGCTGCTGTTTGCAATATTTTGTTTCGTTAGTTTTGATTTATTAGACGGGGGACTTCACTTGGGTTTTAGAAATGAATATGTTTGTGTTATATTTTATTATTGAGAGAGTCTTATTATAAGCGCAGTCATAGAAGAGAGATGTGTCGTAAGAGTTCTAGAGAGAGATGTTGTGAGAAAGATTGTTCATTCCGTGTTCGTGTTATGAAGAATGTTGTTGTTTCTGTTATGAAGCGATTCATATATATTAAAACTGTTCATTCTTAGATGTGTT
This sequence comes from Euprymna scolopes, assembly GCF_053919585.1. Lineage (NCBI taxonomy): Eukaryota > Metazoa > Mollusca > Cephalopoda > Sepiida > Sepiolidae > Euprymna > Euprymna scolopes. The sequence continues at coordinate 156,417,691 of NC_136485.1, read as the reverse complement.
GAAGAAGGATATGAGAAGCTCTTAAAGTGAGGAGACAGTGTTCAGACAGTCTTAGTGTAGATATGAGATGTAGAGTTCACATTGTAGATATGAGATGTGTATGTCATGACATTTTATAACACAGACATATAGACATATAATAACAATTCAATTTACCTTTTTGTAGAATCACAACACAAGACGACGTTTTATAAATACACATGATGGTTTATTTCTTCTCACGACCGGCCGTGGTTTTCATCATCAAAAATTCAAAGCTTCATTCTAAGTTTCAAAGTGATCGTCTCGCTTCTAGACGTTCGAATCCTCAGACGCTCTCTTAGTTTCTCACTCTGCTTCTCTCTGTCCAATTCTAAAGTTTTTCTGTCTATTTCTAGAACTTTCTATTTTCCATGACGTCATACACATGTTAAAACATGTGCCTTCTTTCACGTGTTCTGGACATGCGTGTCTAAAACTTTTTCTTTTTTTTTACAAAAGGAATTTTAACCTATACTCAGTAAACTATTTTCCAATATGTTAAAAACATTATCTTATAGCTGCATTCTTTCAATTAAATTTTCATAACAAACTTGACAGTGCACATTCTTTTCTTGAAATATTTTATCTCTATTCTAAACAATCGTTTGCTTTACATTCCTTTTTCTAATTCTCACACGTAATCTATTTCTAAACCTAAATTACGAGGTTCGAATTTCGTCTATTGCTATTTCATTTTCATTTTAACTAAATCTCTCTATTTTTATACTTACATGAAAAGGGGACAGCCCTTATCATGCAACATTTGTTGTTATTTATATCAAGTAATTTCAAGTGTATGGAATAGATAAGTGCAGAATGGATCAGTTGCTGATATGCTGTTTATTAAATCGGAACAAGGTAAGAAGTACAATTCTCTCCCTCAATACTTTCCTGATTCCTTTGCAGAGTCTTCTAACTGAGGTTTTCCTAAACTTTTTAAAAGCCTATGGCTGTCAATCGTTTTGTTTAAAATATTATTTGTACATTTTTCTTAAAAATTTGTTATTTGAGTTCGTTTCTACTTAGTTATCCGGATTTTTTTTTTTAGTTGTGACAAACTTAATACATTGTAACAGATGTTTTGCCAAAAAGAAAACGCTTCCACATAATTTATATCTTCACATGCATGGAAGTTGCATTGACATCGAAATTTTACATAAATATTGATCCATAAATTTATTGACATGTATTTTACAAAATATCATTCCCACCAGATAATATTTTATATGCATATGCTAAAGACAAGACCTAATTAGTAGCAACCCAAAACGAATAAAATGTACAGCGTTTTTCTGGATCATTAAATATTTTAAAAACATTATTGTTCAAAAGGATGGTTGACCTGTAAATTCACCCTTGTCTGATCGTCCCTTCGTCCGTTCGTTTGTCCGCACTTTTCTCAATAACTACACCTTGGAATTTTTTTGAAATTTTGCACAAACATTAAACATGATATGAGTAAAAAAGTGACAGAACGGATTTTCCCGGAAAGCTCCGATTTCCTCACTAAGGGTGCCTTTTGGGTTAAAATGGCTAAAATTGACATTTTTGTACTTATTAAAAAACAAATGGATGCCTTGTATTTTTATAAAACTTTCTGAAAGCTGTAATTAACTGATTTCTATATAATTTTGTTTGTCTATACTTCACGATAACTTTTGGGTGTACCCCAGAGGCTGTTTTAGAGCTAATAAAAATACTCCATATTTTTACCATATTTGTCCAAAATTTTCTGTGTATGTCTATTTAGCAGTTTTACATGGTGCTGAACTCAAATTTAAATATGTTAAGGCCTTGGGAACTTTGGGGGTAAATGGGGGGGGGAGGTCGAATGATGGACTTGGTCATTTGTTTTTTTGCATGGTGCAGAACTCAAATTTGCATATGTTTAGGACGAAAACTGCACCGTTTGTTCATTTTCACCAGGATTTGATGCCTCTTGATGACTTTTGTTGCTAATTGGGGGGTGGAATGCTGAACTTAGTCATTTTTTTATGTCTCGTTCACTGTGCACTCATGGGGAACCATTCATGCTTCACTTGTTCTATTTCTTTATTAATTATATATAATATAATAATATTATAATATATGCCTTATATTTGCCTTATATATGCCTTATATATGCCTTATATTTGCCTTATATTTGCCTTATATATGCCTTATATATGCCTTATATTTGCCTTATATATGCCATATATGCCTTATATTTGCCTTATATATGCCTTATATATGCCTTATATTTGCCTTATATTTGCCTTATATATGCCTTATATTTGCCTTATATTTGCCTTATATATGTTTTGTAATTGATTGGGTTTCATCGTTGACTCCTAATGCTATTTATATGTGAAGTATGCTCAATTATTTTCTTGTTTATTTTAGTAAATACTCAAAGTAAAGGCTATAAAGATATATTTGATATTTTCTGTATTAAAGATGAATTTGATCAAATACAATCATTTGAAATATGGTACGAGGTTCCTTCAATAAGTTTGAAGACTTTTTTTTGTTCAGGCATTTAAAATTGTTGTAGACTCTTGAAAATTCAATATGTTATTGCTACACCTCTTATGGGATGACTGACAAATTTTTATGATTTCAGGTTCAAATGAACAACTACAGCAGGAATTGGAATGCACCCTATTAAATTCTGATTGTCACAGCTAATGAATTTAAAAAAATGCAATCTAGGCGTGAGGACATTTTAAAATAGCGATATGCAATAAAATTCTGTTTTAAACTTGGAAAAATGCCACAGAAAATTATGGAATGCTTTAGACTGTTTTGGGGCCATGAATCAAGCATCCGTTTTTGAGTGGCATAAGAGATGCAAGGAAGGTAGGGAGTCTGTGAAGAATGATGAGAGGTGTGGCAGGAGTAAGGAAGTCAGAACACCAGAGTTGATTAGCCAAATAAAGAATTTTATGGATAAGGACCATCGTGTGTCTATAAAGACAATAAGTCACAGTTTGATGTCATTGTGGGAACTGTAACATAATTATGCACACGGAATTGAAGATGCAGAAGATTTGCACAAGGTTTGTCCCAAGGGTGCTCAGAGATCACAGACTATTTAACAAAGGAAGACATCAAGACAGTTCCTTGTCCTCCCTATAGTTAAGATCGTGGACCCTGTGACTTTTGGTTATTCTCTAAGTTTAAATAAATCCTTGGGTGATGTCGTTATGTGATAATTGAGGGGATGAAAGATGGTATGACGAGGGTTATTGACACGCTCACACAAGAGGACTTCCATGGAACCATCCAGAAGTTGTTGGAACGGTACAATGTGCATTGCAGCTGAAGGAGATTACTTCGAATGGGGACTAGAGTTTCATGTGTGTACTATCAATAAAAGTGCTCATATGAGAAAAGTCTGGAAACTTATTGAAGTCAGCTTATATATGTTCAATTATTTTCTTGTTTAGACGAGTATACTATAAAACTAATTCCTGCACATCTTCTCTTCCAGACATTAATTTGGTGCTGTTAAAGAGAAGATTACAAGAACACAAGATCACTCTGGTGATTCTGTTATAATTCTTTGTTATATTCAGGAAGATTATTATTTTTTTCACCGGTAGCAGTGTTTTATCTTATTTATCATGCCATGAAGGATATGATAAACACCTTGATGTTGTTCATGTTTCAAAGAAAGATTGTCTTTGGATATTTGATATGTGAAATTTGATATCACAGTATCATTCACATTTGTTCTCGTTTATCTCCATGCCCGTTTCATTTATCTCATTCAAATTTTGCTTCAATTTGGATATCAATTTTTTTTTATTGAACACTCCAACACATATATATCTTCCTGATATATTATGATATTTTTTTACAAGAGAGTTATCACTAGGACTAGGACAACAGCATATTCTTTTCATTGTTTTGACTCTCGAGTGTGTATCCTTTAATATCTTATATGCTTTTATATAGAGTAATGTGGTTCTCAGTTGATTAACTGTGTCTAACTATGTCGGATATATACTCGAGAGTCAAAACAATGCTAAGAATATGCAGTTGTCATAGCCCTAGCTATCACTTATTTTTTTTTTTACAAAGGAGTTACCACATTATCAAGGCCCAGAGACCACTCGAGGATAAGAGTTAATAAGTGTACAGTGGTCAATGGGACAATGACGTAGTAATTGTTAGTAGTGGAAAATTGGTAAATTGGATTACTTAAGGGGAACGGCCTATCAAGAACTTGTTTACATTGGACTTGAAGATGACCATACTATAGTCAGCTGGAAAGCAGGCAAACGGAAGAGAGTTCCACAGGTGGGCAATAATCAAAGCTGCTCGGTATTAAGGATTAACGAATGGTGGTAGTGTAGTAACTGTCAACGGTGTAAGTTGAGTACAACTTGATTATCGTAGATACTTGTGCATAAGTGGATCTTTTCTTTTCGCTTTTTTCTGTTTTCCTTTTGTTTTTGTTCTTTTTTGTTCTTTTTTCTGTTTTCTTTTTTTTTTTTACTTTTTATTGACGATTGAGAAGATTCGGGGTGAGTAAAACAGAAAAGAAAAAGAAAAAAAATACAAAAGGAAAAACAGAACTAAAAAGTGAAAAAATATCGACTTGTAAACAAGTTCTTGTTGGACAGTCCTCTTAAATAATTGTGTAAGTATATACGGTATTTAAGAGGACTGTCCAACAAGAACTTGTTTACATTAGACTTGCATATTTTTATCTTTCACAATATTTTTTCAAAATCTTTTTGGACGAAAAAAAGTAACCGAGTCTATATTAGTAAGCCTATTAGGATATTTACAGTAGTTATTTCCTTGAATTTATAGTCGAGTTTGATTTTATAAAAATCTATTTTTTGCAAAGTGCTTTATTCTTGTCAATTAATGGTTCGCGGTTTTGACATTTGGCAACTGAAACGAGTTTGAGCAATTTTTGTGGTTCCATCTTTTAATTCTTATATTTTTATATCCCATCGTTCTTATGTGTACAATCAATGGGGAAAATTTTTATACAGGATAGAACAATAAAATTGTCGCCCTAAAAAAGACGACATAATTCCATTTCCGTTTGTGAGATCAAAGATGTGCAGCTGTACAACTCATGCTCTCTACCGATCCAAGTTATGACAACAGGACCATTGTCAGCACCCTCAAAATGAATCACTAGATTGACACTTATAAGAATGACGTGCGCAAGATGATTAAAACAAAGTTTCTGACCACGATTATGGTCTTTGGCGTGGTTTCAAGTGAGGGCCACATCATGCAACTCACACCTTTAAATGGCTTGAAAGTCAACACCAAAGTGTACCTGGATGTGCTGAAGAGTGTGGTGATCCCCTGGTGCAATCAGGTGGCTGCTAGCAGACTCTGGGTGTGACAGTAGAACTCGGTACCGGTCCACAAATCCAAAGAGACCCAAGCTTGGCTTCAGAAGGAGTGCTATGATTTTATACTCTTCTCTCACTGGGCCCTCTCCTTCACCGACCTGAACCCACTAGACTACTTCGTTCAGAGAGACGTCGAGACCATCATTAATATGACCTCTCACAACACCAAAGCCAGCCTGATCGCCACCATCCGCTGAATATTTGCCAAGCTCCCGCCAGCTCTTGGGAAAAAGGCATGCTCACAGTTCCGGACCCGTATCGTGGTAGTGATTGAGGCTGAAGCAGTTACATTGAATAGGTGTCAGCATTACTACATAATCAAGTTACTTGAATTGATATTTTCAATAGAAAATTTAAAATAAAGCTGTAGTGTTGTTTTCTTTAGGGCAACAACTATCGTTTCACCCTGTAAGTTCGGGAACTTTTTTCTATTATTCCTTACTCTATCAATTTCATTCATATTTGGCCAATGTTATATGTAGGATATAAACCAAAAACGCCCACCTTACAATCTTAACAGTTCTCTTATTTTTTTATTTTTTTTATTTTTTTTTTCTGCGTTCATAGAATTTATGATCTTTATAAAATTCATCTACAACACGTCAATTCTTAATTGTACTAAAATCCTTATCATACGTTACAGGTGTTCTGTTTCTTTTGCTTCGAATGTCACTTCGATTGTATCCATTAATTTAATTACACTTCCACTAAATTGTTTCAACTTGAGATTGCTTCTTCTTTCTTTTTTTATCTCTCAATTTCGGTCCGCTCATTTTCTTTCAGCGTTTTTCTCGACATGGAAAGTAATATCACTTCCTGTATCAACTTACATGGAAAAATATCTGCTATTCAACTTTTTTTCTCTCTCTGATCTTGGTGCGTATACTTATTGAAAGTACGTTGGGGTTTTCTGTTGGGGATAGCTTTTTGTTATTACGAAAATATTTCCTTTTGCATAGTTTTAAAAGAATGAGATTTACTCGTATTTTAATCATGTTCTGTGCCACAATGTTTTCATTTGATTGTGAACTAGTTGTGTTGTTGTACGACTCTTCCCAGTCTTTTTTTCTGAAAAAACATTTCGGTCAGTGCTATCTAGTAGTGTGGAGATGGTTAATTAGAATTGAGAATTTTTTTTAAAAATCGGAATTCTCAAGGGTATCGGGAATCGAAAAAATTTGTGCCTATTTTCTGATGCCAAAAACGATTCTTTTTCATTGTTCTGATTTGTTTGCTTTTGGTTAAAACTTAATTTTTCATGGCTCGTATTAATGGTTAACTGATAAATATTTATTGATTTTAAACCACCAGTAAAACTAAAAACTACAGATCATCTTCATAAGTGTATTTCTATATTTACGAAAATATATGTACATATTCCATGGTTTTTACGATAACCCCCCCCCCCCCGAAATAACTCTATAGTTAGAAACTTTAAAAAGTCGGAATCGGTAATTTTATCTGAATCGGAAAATATTTTAATCGTCCCATGATTACTAGCTAGATTCAAATTCTATGCTTGCTACTGAATTTATTTTATTTATCTGTAATTTTCTAAATAGTTTAAGTTTGTGTGATATGTCTTGTAAGCATCTTATTCATCTAAGGAGGTTAAATTGATCCTACGTATGTCTTTTTACACTAGTTTTCTTTTTTCTGAAATTCGCAATCTGTACATTTATGGTATTATGTGACACTCGTTTGAATCCTCTCCCTATTTACTTGTCTACCTATGAGGGCAAGGTTTAGACACAAGGTTGGTTTTTAACGTGGACAAAATTCAGCTTCCTCAAAAGGGGCACTCTTGATTCGGACAAAAATATAAACGGCTTAACCTTGGAAGTATTTTTCCTTAACTGACCGTGTTGTATCAGAACATATACTATTAGGTTAGTACAAAAATAATATTTTTTGAGTTGAAGTTGAAAGTCATAAAAACGGCATTATTTTTGTACCAACCTAATACATTCTTCCTAGCTAAAATACCAAAAAAAAATTGTTCAGAGTTAGACACCAGAGTCGTTTTTTAACGTGGAGAAAGGGAAGAAAAAGAAAAATTGTCTCAGTCGTGAAGGATTTCTCCTCCACTGACAGAGAACAAGAAATTGAAGTGCAGCATCTGAAGAACAGATACTACGCTTTGATGTATTTATATGCTCCCCCACTGAGCAAATTAGGCACAAGGCCGATTTTTAAAGTGAGGAGTGAAGGGGAAATGGGGACCAACTCCCCGGGGAGTAGGGGAGCTGGATAGTGACAATTGGTATGAAGGGTTGCCCCTACATTGACCAAGGTCTTATATGTGGGGTTTCCCCCACATATGGTCTTTGCTTGCAGTATCTGCCGGAACAGATACTACACTTTGAGGTATTTATATGCTCCCCCACTGAGCAAATTAGGCACAAGGCCGATCTTTAATGTGAGGAGTGAAGGGAAAATGAGGACCAACTCCCCAGGGAGTAGGGGAGCTGGATAGTGACAATTGGTATGAAGGGTTGCCCCTACATTGACCAAGGTCTTATATGTGGGGTTTCCCCCACATAGGGTCTTTGCTTGCAGTATCTGCCGGAACAGATGGGTATTTATTTGCTCCCCCACCGAGCAAATTAGGCACAAGGCCAATTTTTAATGTGAGGAGTGAATGGAGGGGGAAGGGAAAAAGGGGGCCAGCTCCCGAGAGGTGGGAAATGGGAGCTGGTTAAAGGTCAGGTATGTGGGGTTGTCCCCACATCTGGTCTTTGCTTGCAGCATCTGCCGGAACAGATACTACACTTTGATCTTTATATTTAATTTATTTCGTTTAAAGAAAAAATTACAATTAAAAAAATTCCAATATAAAATTAAAACATTTAAAAAAGTAAAATCTCCAAAAGACAAAACAAATTTAGGCACAAGGCCCTATAAGATCTGGGGAGGGGAGTGTTGCAGGGTCTTTGTAACTAAAGTAAAAATGGAGTCTGTAGCGACTTTACTCTTGACTGGCAACTATTACCACAATACTTCATTCACTCTGTGGAATCTAAAGCTAACTAATGAAAACCCCAGCGTTTTTACAAAAAGGATATATATATACAATTTCTCAAGAGCCTTTTTTTTTAGTAGGTCATTATCAATATCAGTTTTCTTTGCTTCACCACCTGTCGTTGCAAGAAATAAGTTTGTAATCTCGTTCTCGCGTTTGATTGTTGCTTTTTCTTCATGTCTGTATGTCTTAAATCTCACCATGTCAAGTTTTATGTTGGAGTTGTCAGTTGGACTCATGGCGCACAATTCTGAATGACAGTTTCTCAGATAGAAGTTTCAATCCTTATTACAGGCGATTATAATTTAGATATTAATTTACTTATTCGTATGTCCAGTGTCACAAAAACATCATCATCGCAAACATTAATTAATGAGAAACGAATTACCTCCCTCTGCAGTCGCTCTTTATCAGTTAAAGATCATTAAAAGCATTTTCTCAACAAAAATTTTACAAAAACACATGGCTGTCTGTTTATGGTTTTAAATTGGCTAAGTCATGTTGAGAGAGTACTGTAATTATTTTTCATTGTAAATTTTTAAAACTGTGCAAGTGAATTGACATCCGTTTCTTTATAATTTATATTAAAAAATTATTCAGAAAAAAAAAACCAATGTGTCGTGAGTTGGACTGATCTCTTCAGTAACACGACCAGTCCTATATTTTGTTCTGCACCTAACCCGTGGGTTTTTAACCCAAATGATTGCCTTCAATATTGTACAATTATTTGGGGGCATGATAGTCTTAACGGTCCTATGACATTGTTCTACAATCCCATTTCTGCCTAGCGAGTAGGCACAGCAAAACCTCAGATGCACATCCCAATTTTTCACAAATTCACCAAAGTCTTTACTAGTGGATACAATGTTGTTGTCGGTCAGTATTTCAATTGGTGGGCTTCATTCAAGGAAAACATTCTCCAACTGATAACAGAGGTCGCATCCTGTCAATACAGTGGCAGCCATATCGTAAATCTAGAGGGACCACAGCCAATGATAGGAAATTCTCACCATTGTGGTGAGTTATGTCCATCGCCAACCTGCGTTAGTTGCTCTTCACACTTACTTTTCCCAGCGGACAGGTGTCGAATTTCTTGATTGATAGGTTTCACAGGCTTTCACAAATGATTTAGCAAGTTCTTTGGACACTGACGAAGTATAAGGTAAGCTTTACACCCGGATGTCGATATCAGCTATCTGGTCCTCATCCAGTCATCTTCCTATCATACATAAGCCTCAGGTTTTTTTTCCTTCTTTGAGCAAATCCATCCACCTACGTGGCACTCTGGTGAGACCATCTGCACAGTTCTGATAGGAATTCATGAGTTTCACGTCTATGTTCAATCCATATTCTTCCACCAGCAATCACAAAGTTCCTAACAGTCGCCTGACTATCATTTTTCCAACTGCACTCATGTTCACACATGCCTTTCCAGTTAAAGTGTCGAAAATTCACCTGTGCACATACGCCAATTCAGTGACCAAGTATAACACTGTCGCCTCCCATTGAAGAGCAAAATTATCTCCTTGGAGTTCCACGTCCAGTTCAGGCAGATTGATACGTTGAGCATCATTAGTTGGACATAACTGACACGCATCCTCAATGACAGTCCGATTCGCTTCCAATGCCACTTCCATAGCTATACAGCTTACATCCACCCAGACTGTAATTTCTTTACTATCTATACACCAGTTTCCTCCTATGGGATCTACTTCTTGTATGCTATCCAGAGTCTCTGTTAATATGTGACTGGGTGAAGGGTTTTTAATCCTATTATCCTAGTCATTCGTTACTGCAGTTGCTAAATGCAACTGCCACCCTGAGTTATCCACACACTAGGAAGTGACTAACAATTTTGCCTTCAAGAGAAAATATGTAGTGATGGGTCAATTCATCAGGGATTTCCGGAATTTGACTTTTGCGTTTCCATTGGAGAGTGCTATATTATTCAACTGAGAGAGAGAGCCAAAGTTCTTAGTTTACACATCTGGGATTTATCCTTGGAAACCAAACCATACCAAAAAATGTTGCTGCATGCACGATTTAGAAACTATACTTTTATTAACAAAAATGTTATTAACCTCTTCTGATATGACACTTTTGATTGCATGGTCTTAAAGTATGATAGCATCTATAACGGACTTCATAATAAGTGACGCTACATTTTGCACAAATCCCAACTGTGTAAGATAGAAACGCCGGCCACTAAAAATCACTGTTAAAAATAGCCATAGTGCCTTGTCGACATGGATTTGAATACATGCATTTCACAGATCCAGAAGTGACACATTTTCACCGCCATTCTCTCGGCTTCTGTGCGCACACTTTTGTATTGGCAGTGAAGACATCCACAAAATGCAGTAGTCAAGCACCGGATGCACCTTCTATTGCTCCTGCATGACCACGATTAAGGTAATTAGACTCTTGGGTGGGCTAAGTTCTTCTTCTGGATATGGCAACAGCCATCCATTCTATTGTCACTGTAGGAGGTAGGTTCTCATAGGCATCTCTGGCATGAGGAAGTACAGCATATTTTTGCACCCTATTAGTCAGTTTGCATGATGCAGTCGATTTTTTGTTACTGTGATCATACGTCACACTAAAATCTGGTTTGTCGATCGATATGGCAATGTATCTGTTCAGGCCCCCGAAACGTGTTTCACTTGATTCTATCAGATATACGTCACATACGTCATATACGTTCCTTGATTGCATGAATCCCCAAAAGTAGGTCGAAGCCCAACAATTGTTTATTTACAATTAAAGCCTTAATATCCATAGCCAGATTTTGGCTAACCTCCACCTTTATTCTGCCATATCTTTCGCAGTTCAACATCTTTCTATCAGCCGTTAGGACTCTTGTTGACTTCCACTTCCAAAAGTGGAAGTCAACTTTACTCACCAGCATCTAGGAGCACCCAGAATCGATCAACGCCATGCACTCTTGTCCATCTATCTGTACTTTCATGGAAGGGAGTTTCTTAGTTTTCAGTTGTTCGAGGAGGAGACTAATGCTAATGCCTCCTCCCTTTCGGCATTTTCCTGGCACTGTGATGCTATATGTCCATAGTGACCACAACTGAAATAACGTATCTCACAATGAAATAACGTATCTCACAATGAAATAACGTATCTCACAATAAAATAACGTGCACTTGACTACCCAGCTACTCTTGATGATTCTGTAAGCAGCCTTTCACTATGTAGTTTGGATCACCGCATTTATAGCACGCAAATTTTTCACTATCATTACATGTCTTTGATTCTGAAGGTGTCTGCCTTGCAGAGGCAACGGCAAATTCTGCAGGGCCTTCGTTGTCATTCATGACAGCTCGCATCCGCATCAATAATGGTCCACACTCATTGTTTCCACCGTGAATGAAGCACATAGTAGATCTTTAACATGTTGTGGTAGTCCAGAGACGAATGTACATGTTAATTAACACTCAACAGTTCCTCAAACATCTCAGCAAAAAAAAAGCATATGTGGTTATGAGGGCCTGCTTGATCTATTCTGCATCTTACTCGTATTAAGGCAGTAATAGAAGCTGAACACGGCTACATTGAATAGATGTCAGCTCTCCTACATAATCAAGTTACCTGAATTGATTTTTTTTTCAATAAAAGTTTTAAAATAAAGCTGTAGTGTTGTTTTCTTTAGGGTGACACTTTTATTGTTCCACCCGGTACATTAGGCATTGAAACATAGTACATAGTCTGAAATAGTAAAGTAAACTCAATTGAGCATTAAAAGGTAGTACAATTAATAGAATTAATAGTATAGTTTCGCTTCAGACAAAGAGATATGAAATTTCCATTAGTAATAAAAGTACAATCAAACGGGTAGTAGTATGGTTTCAGTTACAGACAGGCAATTACCAAAGCTCACTTATAAAAGTACAACAGAATTAGAAGTATAGTTTTAACTTCAGACAGATAAAAAAAAAACTCTATTAGGGTTTTAAGTATGCTTAGACACCAGGGTCGGAAAGTAGGATAGAGTAGTCAGCACCCCTCTTACCTGCAAGACGTATCTGCGCAGCCCCGTCGGCATTCCCTGGTAAGCGTGCCTTGGCCGATTAGCAATAAACTAACTCCTTTTCAAAGAGAGAAGGCAAGGCCTGGGAGGGTGGACCTCATAGAACTGCACAGAACTAAACTCCCACCGCAAAATCAATAGGGACCGGATCATTACGGGAATGGTCCAATCTTTGTTGATTTTGGAGGCTAAGGATAAAAATGGCTCTCCATTAGAAATAGACAAGATGATTAGATTAGTAATAGAAGTAGAAGTTTAGCTTCAAATAGATTTTGTTTTATGTTGTTTTGTTTATTTTTCTTTAATTTTTTACGCTCAGTTTTCAAATAGCATTTTTATCACTAAACGCAGAAATTCAATTGGCATACTCATACATGATTAGTCCATGCAACAAAAACGTCAGAGCGCTATTTCTGCATAACGACACATTACTTTTTCATCAACTGCACTCAATGACAGCGTTGAGAAATCTCATATTAGGCAAAGCCTAAGAATTTCTTCACAGTTCATAAAACGTTTGACTACTGGCTGACCCCCACCTCAATTAGAATCTAATATTCGTGTGACTGTTGATTTTCTGTTTCGTCATGAACTGAAATCAATCATAGAAGAGAGCATGTGGACATTTATCACAGTAGCAAACAAAAAAAAAAAAATGTCCAGCAGGGGTATTTTAGAATCACAATTGTGTCAGGGAATAACGTGACCTGGCACTACCTACCCCCATTTGGCGTTTGCTACTTTTTCCTTCACTCTAAAAAAAAATAAACGGGAAAAGTTATTCAAATTGAAGGGATAGCCATGTCAACTCGAGTGGTTATCATTAGTGTCTAATGACTGCAAAATAGAAAATAAATGACTTAACAGGCATTATTTTATTTAGATGTATCCATATATCATATTACATTATATTATATTATATTATATATTTTCACCGTCGGTCTATCTGTCGGTATGCCATCGTCCAGTTTAATATAAATTATCTATCTATATATCTATAAAAGTGAACATGTCTGTGTGTCTGTCTGTGTGTCTGTCCGTGTATATTTTCCTACTCAATAACTCTGTCAATTTTTAGTCTACAGACTCGAAATTTGATATACAGGGTACTGAAATTTGGGAAAATCCATGTGATTGGTTTTCGGCCAGAAATTTAGCTGTTAAGGGGTCAAAGTTCAACGATTTGACCTTTGAGAACTCTACTAAACTCCTCCGACAATTTTGGGTCTAAACACTTGAAATTTTAGATATAGGTTCCTTGGACATGAATTTAACTTAATAACTTCATTTGAGCCCAAAATAATAAATGTTAAGGGGTCATAATAGGGGTAAAAATTTAAAAAATTGACCGTTCTTTTTTTTTTTTTTTTGCTCAGCATACACCTCCAAACACCCGGGCAACGCCGGGAACCCATGCTAGTCTATATATCTATAAAAGTGAACGTGTCTGTGTGTCTGTCTGTGTACATTTCCCTGCGCAATAACTCTGTCAATTTTTAGTCTACAGACTCGGAATTTGATATACAGGGTACTGAGATTTGGAAAAAATTTTGTGATCGGTTTTCGGCCAGAAATTTAGCTGTTATGGGGTCAACGTTCAACGATTTGACCCTTGAGAACTCTATCAAACTCCTCCGACAATTTTGAGTCTGAACACTTGAAATTTTAGATATAGGTTCCTTATACATGGACCTAACTTAATGACTTGATTTGAGCCCAAAACAATAAATTTTAAGGGGTCATAATATGGGTCAAAGTTTAAAAAAAATTGACCTCTGCGGTCTCTATCAAATTACTCAAGCAATTTCTGGTCTAAACATTTGAAATTTTACATAAAGGGTATTCAGAGATAGGGCAAGCTTTTTATTCGGTTTGGGTCTAAAAATTTTAGTTACCAATATATAAATGTATGTATGTATGTTCGCATGTCTGCCTAAAACTTTCGACAGAGGCGACGGATTCTCTCAAGATCAGTATCGTTTTGAAGTTCGACCTTTCAGACGACAAATATCGAAAATTTAGCTAAAAACATTCATATCTTAACCTTCAACTGGGCACTTTTCTACAGGGGTGGTCGCTTTTTTCGCTGATATTTTTTAAAGTCATCCTCTCCTTTCGATTGTCTAGCCTTAATTTAAACATAAGTAACTTCCGATTTGTTGGTGGTCGTAATAGCAAAGACGTCAGGTATTTTTCCCGTTCTTTTCCTCCTTCACGGTGGGGCCTGCCTTCCTACTACGTCTTTTTTTTTTTTTTTTTTTTTGCTTAACATACACATCCAAATACTCAGGCAACGCCTGGTTGAAATGCTAGTCATCGCTAAATGCAGAGATTAGATGAAAGTGTCTTAGATGCACCCAAGCAACTCTATAAGATGCTCTGTCCGTCCGTTTTTTACACTTAAGTTTTAAATAGTATTTTATAGGTCTATTACGCTCACATTTTAAATAGTACTTTAGAGGCGTATTATTTCGATTGTTTAGACTACGGTTCTCATCTTGTATGTTATTTTCACTACATTTCGACCAAAATGTAATCTCAGGTCTTCTTCAGATGTATCTTGTCGAACTCGGGAATATTTCTGTTGAACAAATTCTTATCAAGTTGCATGAAATAATTTGTAAAAATATCAGATTCATTAGAAATTAGGTAAATTTTAAATGGATTTAATCACGTGATAATTTATAATGTAACCATGTGATTGAAATTTAATTTCAATTAACCACATGTTCGCTTTATTACGGGCAAAATGAATGCCGATGCTCAAAATGTATAAACATTTTGACCCCTCTCTTTACTTAAAAATTCATTCAGGAAATTAACCAATTTTAATGAAAATTTCAGTATTTATCAAAATTTTAGTAAAAATGTATTATTTTGTTTAAACAAAAAATACCTTTACTAAAGTTATGGTTTTCAGTAGTAAATAAAAATGCAAGAATTTATTTTTGCTTTTTTATATATAAATAAAGCATCGTAATTTGTAACAATAAAAAAATAATAATAAAATTTGCAGGAACATTATACTCCGTCCCTATACTCCGTATTAATGAATTCGATATAACTCGAAGAAAAATGAATTTCTCGAACTACCGATATTATCGTTGAATTAAGCATTGTTTATTTAATATTTTTACAAAAAAAAATCATGATAGCAAAATATTTCTACTTTTTTAAAATTACAGATTTCGCAGAAATTTTCTATGCAAGAGTTTAATAATTTCCTTGCTCGCAAGAATGTGAAACTTTCGGCGTAACATAATTTTTATATAATATTAGTCAGTAATTAAAAAAATAATAATTTAAAAACAGGTACATAGAAAAATAATTAAATTAAAAATGGTAAAATTCATACAAACATTTACAATAGAATTGTACGGATGGGGTTGCCCGTCTGGTTAAAAAAAAAAAAAAAAAAAGAACCCCAGCACCCCTCCTTCCTTTTACGACATCATTCTCCGACAGCTTTTTGACTGTCTCAAATTTTGGGCCTCTGTTTATTCCGTATTTCCAGAAGTACGGTTTGTTGTGGTTATGTAACGGTAAAAACACTCAATTGTGGGGCTAATTCAGCTATTTTTTAGCACAAAAAAGGTGTTTCTTTTTATTTAATTCAATATCTTAGGACTTTACTAATTATCTTTGAAATAGACTCAGAAAACTAATATTTATCTCTTAAAGGATTGTTACAAGGAAATTAAGTTTAGTCCTTAATCTTTCAAATACAATCAAAAAGTTGTCGGAAACCTACAAAAAATTATGATAAATCGGCTTTCAAAACTAGGTCCCTCTATTCTTCATTTATTTTTGCCTGTACCTAAAAAATGGATATTAGCAGCAAATCGACTATTTTGGATCATCTTTTTACTATTCAGAAAAATAAAGATTCAATTAGATTCCTATTTTAGTCACCTAAATTATTTAGTGTGAAATGAGTTTAGGAATTTATAGCCAAACCTAAATATTATTTTTACTTAAAAAAAAATAATATTAATACACTAAGTTAGGGAAAAATTGCATAGAATGCTCTGCTTTACGGTTGTTGTAAAAATGGACTGGAAATTTAAATTTCGTTCCCTTTTAAATTCGGTACATTTTTACATTACGTCCAACTGATCGTTCACATTCGACATGTCAACTTTTATAGGTTTTCGGGTATGCTGACAAGGTTAGGGGTGTCTATTCCGAGAGCCGTTCTTAACATGGGTAGATTGGAGTGTTTATTCGTTGTAAACGTACCCGACAACCTATAAATGTCGACATTTCCAATGTGAACGGTAAGTTGGACTTATGTAAAAAAATAACAAAAAGATATACAAAACTGACTTTTTTCGTTTACAAGTGGAATTATTTCCCTTTCTTTAATAACTTCTTTCTTTTTTTTTTTTTTTTTTAAATATTTTGTGTTTTATATATATAAAGTAAAATTGTTGAATGTTATTTTTTTATTATATCGTTTGGGGGGCACAATTATAAACAGATTAAACGGGGCGAAATTTAAGTTTCCGTTCCATTTTTACAACAACCGTAAGACAGCGCATACTCAGCAAGTTTTATCGTAAGTTATAAACATCTAGATGTACTTACGTTATATTAAAAACCAAGCGACCCATAAAAATCTGGTTGCTGAGTGTCAAATCTTCTTAAAATATTGAAAAAAAAAAAGGAAAAAATAGAACCTCTCCCAAATATACTGGCAATAATTTGGTTTCGTCCTTCCCTTGAGTGTTTCCAATAAGGGGGATTGATTTACTAGGATTTGTATTAGAAGCTGAGCACTTTTTAAAATTATTTAATTGTTGAACTTTTTGCATTTTGGTTAAATTTGTTAGTTTGCAATCGCTGATAGCCCACTCAAAAAATCGAACAAAAGACGAAATTAAAAAGAATGGCACTCATGCAGAATTTGACTCCCCCCCCCCCGGATTCCAATTATGGTTAGGGTTCGATCGGCAATCACCGGATTCAACCGAGCGTTGTTCATCAACATTTTATTTATTTTTTTGCATAATAAATTAATTAGCTATTACGTTATGCATGCATATTCGTAATGCTGTCGTTCGATCTTCACCTGGCAAATTCAATTTTTTTAATTTTCACACTTTTGCACCTATTTCCCAGGATACACCCCAAATTTTAAGTTTCGCATGGGTCCGAATACCCTATATATTAAGTTTCATGTCGATAGGCCAAAAACTGACAGAGGAGTTTGGTAGGCACAATTTTAGTTTAACAAATATATAGAGAAAGAGGTTTGTGTTTACTATAACCTTTGTACGCAAATATTACGCAAGTATAAATCATGTAGAATATCTGCATGAAAATAATTACGCGTAATAGTTATCGAAAGATGATCATCCCATAAGAAAACCGAAAAAACTAATAGGGAATTAATTAAAATGAGTGTTTAAAAGAATATGCAAATTAGCAAGATCTTTTGCGGATGAATGCATTTCTACTATCCATATATAACAAAGTTGTATTTTCTTTTTTAAATAATTAGAAAAAAGGGTTTTTAATATGAATATCAATACACAAAAGAACCCAAATTTATAGGAGTATAAAAGAAGATAGATAGAAGATTCATCATTTATCTTAGGAATCATTAAATCCCTTCTGAATTTATTTTATCGACGATATTAATAGGATGTATTGTGTTTCTTGCCCGGTCGTAAAATACGCTTAAATATATTTTAGTTCATACAGATTTCGTGTTATTTATTATTAGAGAGCCAATTCTATTTTGAATAATATATTGTACCTTATATATAGTAGCGATATCAAAAGCTTAAAAAAATTACTTGGGTACCATCCGCTAGAATCGAAACCAAAAAAAATTTACCGCTTCAAGCGCGTTCACTACCGTTTGAGCTATGAAGAGATAAATAAGAAGGATTTTAAATTAAACCAGTTAAAACTATGAATGAATTTGCGCATGTGCAAAAGTAATAGAAATATGTCGGCAAGTTGAAATTAACATTTTGCATTTCAACTTGCCGGCATATTTTTGGACGCGTTATTCATCCATCCAAACATTTTACTCGTTATAAACCATTCTTGGTATATTATTACTATTTCCTGTTAATTCAAGTGTTATCTGACCAGTAGTTTAAGAGTTTATCGATTAAATATTTTCAAATAGACTCACACACCTACATACATATACTGTTTTATTTAAAATTATTTATAATAAACCGGACACCCAATACATGAGGTAAATTGCCAATATTAAAATACTAGCTGGCCGCCCGGCGTTACCCGGTCGTACAATACGCTTAAACATAAATTTTAATTTATGCAGATTGCGTATGTATTATTATAGAATCAATTCTCTATTGATTATTATATATTACGTGGAATAATTTGTCCGGTGGACTAATTCGTAGAAGAAAAAATAATTTAATAAATAATAATGATAATGTCGTTCGTCAAATTCCGTCTGTATTTGTTTACAATATCACGTCAGCTGATATTTGGGCTTAACGATTAATGCCGTGGAAAAGTCACTTCAGGTTAATGCTTAGTTTTAAAATATGCAAACGAAGAAATGATTTACGGCGATTTTAAATGGTATCTTTTCTTTTATCGTAAGCTGAACGCATTAATAAGAAAAAAAAAATAAAATAAAATGGTGAGGTACAACCAGGGTTGAACGGGGGGGGGGCATGCTATCTATAGCCGAATGCTGTACCACCAAGCTATATCTCCAGATGACATTAAATCTGTTTTTTAAGCAGAAATTATTTGCTGAAATTTTATTATTTCCCTTGAACGGTATAACGTAGCATATTCTTCTTTTATATATATATAAGACTATTTTAAGATGGGATTTTTTCGATTTTCGAAAATTATTTGCTGAGATTTTATTATTTCCCTTGGTCGGTGTAACACAAAATATTCCCCTGTAAAAATTTTTCACTGCCAGAAATATAAATTAGCTTTGTGTGAAATTTGTAAAAGATAGGCTAAGCGTTTCGGGACCTATGAGAAAGGAATTCACACACACACACACGCACACACACACACACACACACATATATATATATATATGTAGAGAGAGAGAGAGAGAGAGAGAGAGAGAGAGAGAGAGAGAGAGAGAGAGTTTAGACTAAATAGTGTTCGTGCACAATTGAACATAAGGAAAAATAGGATTTGAACGCGACATTGTTCCTAACGTTATCCACTAGGTTAACCACACGCGAGAACGAGCGTTCGCACACGCACATACTTTGGATATTTAGCGCAATGAAATTAACGTACTTATTAAATTATTGAAATTATCGTACTTATTAAAAATATTCACAATTATGAAACTAACGTACTTATTAAAAATATTCACTGATCGGTTTCTTTTTTCGACTGGAACGCAATAAGCTATATAATATGCTATTCTAATTTATAAAAAGTAATTTTATATTTTATCAGACTTTGACTTTTTTAATTTCCAGAAAAATTTAATTGATTTATATTTAAAAAACAAACAAAAAAAAAAACGAAATTTGAATGATGTATTTGCACACATGAGGACCAGCCTGTTAATAACCTCATTTGGTGAACCATTCACTCAGGAAACGTACACACATTTTCGTATATTTATTTTATTGTTGTATTCTTTTGTTCTTCATATGATTGTCCAGTTGTGCTTCGTGGTATGACCAGATCCATTTAGTTTTCTTTGATCATGCGTCCATGTTAGCGTCATCTGCCACGAACTGTTTCTTTGATAGTGTCGTCTCTTTACAAACCGGGTCAGCCAGTTGAGCCTTTTTGCATTCATTAGTCGGTGGCCGATATAAGCAGTACTTGTTAATGTAAACCATGCCGCGGTGAAACCCAGCAAAAGATGTGGTACCAAATCATCTTCATTCTGTTGAACGTTCATTTTCTACCGTGTGCTAAGTCAGCAACAAATTACAAACTTTTTGGTACAGTTCATGCGTGACAAAAAAGAAATGTTAGTTTCGTCTACTCCATTTACTGTTATAGATTCAAGCCTAATTTTGGTCTCAATTTCCTTTAATAATTACAAGAAACCTTCTCAACCACTTATAGCTATGGTTAACGATACATTACCTGAAAGTACTTCGACCAAACTCCTTGACTTAATGTTCACAAGGAACATGAGCTGGAACATAAACATCGAGAGCATTGTTGGAACAGATACATCGAGGAAGGTGGGTTAGGGTTAGTGTTAGGGTTAGGGTTATATATATATCAAGGGCATTGTTGGAACAGATACATCGAGGAACGTGGGTACCATGCTAGAAAGTTACTTACGCCTGGGAGTACCCCGTACCTCTACAAGACGACCATTCGCCCATGTATGGAGTATTGTTGCCACATTTGGCGTGTGCATCTGCTACTACTCTCACTCCTGGACAGGGTTCAGAAGAGGGTTCCCAACCTAATAGATCCCGAACTGTCAGCTAGGCTTCAACCGCTATCCTATCGGCGAAATATTGCACCCCCTGCCTGTTCTACTATTTTAATAGTAGGTGCTCCGACGAACTACTAGCCCTTGTATCCCCTCGACTTACATACCCGAAAGACCTGACAAGTAGAAAAATCCCACCCTACACACCAGAGATTCCCAGATGTTAGAAAGCCTTCTACTCTAATAGTTCCTTCCCCAGAACTGCTAGACTTTGGAACTCCCTTTCGAGTTCCTGCTTCCTTGACTGTACTAACAGGCAGAAATTCAAGTGTAATGTAAACAGACATCTTACTGCTCAACTCCCTACATATTATCTCTGCAAATTATGTCCCAGAAAGTAGCTGCCTACATCAAAGTGGCACTATTCCTTGTTTGAGGTGAAAATGCAATGAAATAATTGGTGCGGCAAAATATATTTATAAAGAAGCTGACCTTCACCTTCATAGTTCGCACACATTGGCTATCATGACAAGAAAATTTTTTAACCAAATTACTGCCTTCAGTAGGTGTCGTCTCACCACGTTTTTGGCCAAGTAAGCCTCTAGCCGGCTTTAGGTAGGATTGAAACCGCTATCTTCAGACAATTCTCACCTGGAACCGTAGCGATTCAACGTCTCTATCAACTGCGCCAAAGGTGAGACTTGTCTGAAGATAGCGGTTTCAATCCTACCCAAAGCCAGCCAGTGGCTTACTTTGCCAAAACGTGGTGAGACAACAACAACTACGAAAGGCAGTAATTGCAGTGAATGCAGTCAGGAGATTCAGAGTTCCTAACCCGTCGCAGTTACCACCTGACGAAGACCAGGGGAATAGTTGACCGAAACGTCGTGAAACAACTAAGAAAAGATGAGGATAATAGTCCGCAATAAAAATAAAATTAATAAACAACCAAGTTGTTTTTTTAACGGATAAAAACCTATTCAAATCCATTATTCTTTAGCATTTTTTTCCTAGAAAGATTAAAAGCAGAATAATATAAAACTTTTTCAACTATTTTTAATAGAATTTTAAATTTTCCAAAAAACACACACACACACACACACACACACGCACACACCATTCACTGCCATTTTTGTCTCGATGGATAAAACATTTGAATATGTTTTAAAGATTTTTGAACCAGTCAATTTTTCTTTTTTGAATAAATAAGATTTAGGATGATTTGCTACGAGAGCATGCAAAAATATTATAACATAAGTTCCTGAATTTAAAATAATTCCATCTTTTGTCTCACTATATAGATTTCGCGTGGCGAAATAGAAAATAATTAATGATAGTTTGGAAGAAACTATGGTAGCCTTTATAAGACAAAATAAGTTCATTTAGTCCTGTAAATGTCCATCATAAACGATATATATATATATATATATATATATATATATATATATATATATATATATATATATATATATATGTATATATATAACAAGCTTCTCCCTTATTTATTTAGAATTCAATAAAGCTTCCCCCAACATTCTATAATTCCTCTTAATCTTTTTCGTCCCTAATGAACCCTACACTAGATGCCGCATCTTCCCCATGCTACCTAGCACCTTCTATACGCTTCTGATGAGAAGCATTAGGCTTCGAAATGCCCTGGCATAAAGAGCCCCTTCTATCCCCCAAATTTTGCTTGTATTCCATTATTCAATAAATTATCCATTCTATATCTACCAATATATAGTTTTGTAACTTCATTTCATACTCTTGTTGTCCTATTGTATAAGCTCCAATAATAATTGTTGAGCTCTTGGCATTATCCAGATAAGTCTCCTCTTGTGGAATTGAACTCTCTCTTTTTCTCTTACGCATGAAGCTAAAGATATATATATATATATATATATATATATATATATATATATATATATATATATATATATATATGTTGCCTACATAATCTCCGAACTTAAGTAATAATGAGGCTGACCAGTACAATGTGGGTGACCACTTTGAGAATGCTTGACGCCGTATCTATTGGAGACAACTCCTGCATCTAATATCATGCTTGGTTGTCTTGACCCTGTCTTGCCATCAGGACCAAGTGTTTCTGGATGAGAGAGTGTGGTAGATGCAAGTCCCCCACACTTTAAACAAAGTACAGCGCAAGTCACAGCAAAAAGGGAAAAGGGGAGATAACAACTGTTTGTAAATACGAACAACTGTGTGTAGGTCTTATGAGCTTCCATAGGTGAGGCAATATCACTTAACAACAAATTGCCACAATAAATTATCGTAAAAATGCGCTGTTATTTATCGATTTTTTTTCTTTTTTGGTAGCCATTCTTCAAAGCAGTTCCTATTTAATGGTATATTAGCAATATTGGGTTCAGTGAAAATTATTAATTTATTTCTCAAATTTAAGATTTAAAAGTGGCGTTTTTCGTAAAAATAATGAAAATATATATATTTTTGTTGCTAATCTGAAAGATAATCATAATGATTATTAACACGTTCAACGAATTTCTCACTTAAAAACACAAAAGATAAAAAATAAAACACATTCAAAATTCGGATTTTCCACCTAAAAAACTAATATGTGCTCAGTTGTTTTTTTTTTATCTACAATCCTCACCCTTCCACAATACAATATATTTTGTTCAATTTCGGCTGATTATTTTAAGCATATTTGTAACTACAAATAAAGGGGGGTGTTTTGGAGACAAATAAATGTATACAAATATCGATTATGAAAAAATATAAGTACACCATTATAAAGCTCATTCTTCACTTAATAATCGATGAAAATTTCGTATTGATTAGATGATCACTTGATTTTTGATAGATTTTTAAAGAGAGATTTCGTCAAAAAATACTTACTCACTCTTTCCGCTTTGGCTGTAACCTATTAAGAAAAACCGACGTAAGAATTTAGAATTTAAAGGGCGAGTGGAATCGCCGTAAACTGTTTATTAAATCAATGTTCGGGTGTGTGATATCTATTTAAATATGTTGTCGCGGTGCGCTTATGCCGTGTTTCATATTTTTCATTTTTATGTTTTTACTATGATGGCCATTTTTTAGAGGTAAACAATCTCACAAACACCACCTAGCGGCGACACAAGCGGAATTACTTATCTGTGCTAAAAATAGCAACATCCACTTTT
Source organism: Euprymna scolopes (assembly GCF_053919585.1). Taxonomy (NCBI): domain Eukaryota; kingdom Metazoa; phylum Mollusca; class Cephalopoda; order Sepiida; family Sepiolidae; genus Euprymna; species Euprymna scolopes. The sequence goes on along the minus strand of NC_136485.1, from coordinate 156,393,705 downwards.
CTTATTTCGAACTAAAGAGAAAGAAACCTAAATCCAACCCTTTCTTCATCAAGCAACAAGAAAGATACTTTAATTCTGAGCTAAATCGAGTATAAACACAATAAAGTTACGTTGGAAATCCTTTTTGTTGTGATCAATTCAATGAGAGGTTAATTCTGTTTTTTTATCTACTGGTAGAAGTGGTAGCAGTGTCAGATGTCGCCATAAAATATGAGTGTTAAAAATGTGAATTATTAGACTCACTATATTTCGAAGCTTATAACTACTTGAAAAATGTAATTTAAACCCTTTTTTTTTCAATAAAAGGAGCAAAGACCACATTTTAAAATGCTAAAAGGTTTAATAGCAAAATATGCAATATTTTTATAATCGCTTTTCTTTAAAAAAGATTTGAAGAAATTCAACGAATTTTAATTAATCCAAATCTAATAAATATATATATAAATGCCAAAAAATCACTTACCTATAAAAATACGAAGCAATGGGTGCTTCCATTCTTACTTATAAGAATTTATCCATATTTATATTTTATATTCCATGTACGTTTTAGGGTCCCAGAAAACCGCGTTTTCACAACTCGTTATCCGCCATTAGCCAATGTGGTGTTTCTGCGATTTTTCAAGTTGTCAAATATGGATGCCTCAAAGGGACATAAATAATTATTTCCAAAACGTGAAAACAACACATTAGACCAAATACATTTCAAAAGTAATCTCGATAGTAACTATATGAAGAAACAAACTTTTAATTTATCTCCCCTTATCTCCCTTTTGTAATTAATTAAATATTTGAAGTCAATAAAGTTGGTCGATATAGGTTACCGTACGTAAAAAAATATCATATTTCACTTATTAGTTTTCGCCGATTAAACGCAAACCACTCGACCAATTTTCGATTTTTTTCTTCTATCAAAGAAATGCACAACCTTTTGGTTTAATATATTTTATTTCTTCTTTATGGATTAATTTATTGTTTAATATCTAAAAAAAATCGAATGAAATAGAAAAAATTGTCGTAATTGTACGAAATTTTCTGAACAATATAAGATTATAAGGTTTCACTTAAAAAAATCAACGTGGTTTAAAAAAAAAAGGTTTTAAACTTTTGATTGTACAGGTAAATTTGCAAACAACTGTTCTTTTTTTGTTTGTTTTGAATTATCTTATTTTATTTATCGATCTTTTATCTTCAATTTGTGATATATAAATCTGAGGTGAGAAAATTAATTATTTTTATTTTAATAGACATTTCAAAATGATTTTTAATGTGAAAAAATTGAACAAAATTTAACTCATAAAATTCAATTGCTTTCATTGCATAGAAAAAATGGCTGCATGAACGCGCGCAGGCACTTTGTAAACACCGTCTTTTAAAAAAATAAAAAATAATATTTCCATTATTTTTAAACAACTTTAATAGTTTATTTTGGAAGTATATTCAATAATGAAAATAAACAACCCACTTTAAAAAGAGAAATTACGAGTTTTTTTATATTTTATTCGCAGTTTTGTGTGAGGGGTGTCAAAAATTCCCCCAAAATTCTGACACACCTAGTGAAGCGCGCTTGTTGTAAATACAGCACTTCTGCTACCGAAACGCTGTTTTCTTTTTGCCTCTGTGCGTTTTAATAACCGGTTGCTTCTCTCTGCAAAAATGTTTTGCTCCTTGCATTAACTTACGTTATATTTAACTTTACCCTTGTGGGGAGGCAAGCAAATAGCAAAGTTGTTGTTTTTTAAATAAAAGAATAAACGTTATTAAAACAGTTCCAAATAAAATTATGTATTTTGTTATTATTATGTCATTTTGCTAAAATCGCCTCGGTCTAAAAGGATTTCTCCTTTGTTGACCACTGACAAACAAAGATCAGAGGCCTGATAATAATCACTAATATTAATAAAATACATGATTTTATTTAGAAATGGTTTTATAACCTACAGGTTTTTTTTTTTTGCCTTTTGGAGAGATAAGCAAATAGCAAAGTTGTTTTTTTATACATAGAAAATAAAGCTAATAAAAAGATTTGTATGTTGTGATATTACACTTCTTCTTTTGTCGAAGGAGAGTTCTGCAGATGACCTAGATTTCCGAGATGATCTCTTGCATGCAGGTATAAGAATTATTTAACCGCTTGGTTTTTCCCATATTGTTAAAAAAGTTAAATCAGTAATATACTGTAGGACTGACCTGAGTCACTCCTAAAAGCCAAGAATTAGGACGAAAATAATACCATTCCCCAAGAGATAATAGTTTCTTGGCACCTCTCTTTCTCATAAACCGAACACAAACCAGGAACTGCTATCCAGTCCCTCATCATCTCCCTCACTCTCTCTCTCTCTCTTTCTTTCTCCTTAACCAATCCATAGCCAGCATGACAGGCGAGTAGGAAGTACACTCTTAGCCCCGAAACCAACGAGGTGTATGTCGCCGATGAACCTTATTAACAAGATTATTAACAACTCTGTTCCGTCTGCCTGTTTCCCACCGGACTACAACTTGGATGTCTTCAAGTCCAATGTTAACAAATTCCTAATGAACCGCTCCCTTAAGTAAACACTTCATCAAATCTCCACACTAACGTAATGTACTTGCAATAACCCTTATCCCTGAGTGGCTTCCGGACCTTGATAAGTGGTGATCACTGTGTAAAAAAAAAAAAAAGAGGTGTACTCATTCCAAAATGTAAAAAGGCAAATAAAGTTATTTCCTTTTAAAGGTTAACATTTGTATTACTTTTATTATTCCAACAAAAACTAATGAAAACAAGTGCCAGCCAGTGTTACAACACTAACTATCTGATAGGCAACAATATATATTTCATTATTTTGTGAAACTCAATTTAGTATTGAACAAAAAATCCTTCTTAACTGAGTGTTATCAGTTTTTTTTTTTTTTCATTTAAATAATAAATGCAAAAAGTCATTAAATATAATGCGAAATATTGACTAGAAAAATAAGTGAAGAGTACTGTGATCAATATTCTAGTTTCTATGATCTATTTAGTAACTTTATTTGTATCCCACGTGTGAACCGAGTCTGTGGCGTCATTAATAAGAGTAGCCGAACTATATGGACAAATTGATGATTATGTACGGAATCTAGTATTTCGAATATTAATTTTATTAATTCTACAAAGCATTGGTTATTTCGGTGTTTGTGTTACTATACACATAAATTCGAAAAAGTAGTCAGAGATCAAATATATAACAAATAAATATCATCAAAGACAAGATAAGATACTCCTCTACCTATCTGCAAAAGTTTTTAGTGGTTTTACTCAATTTAAAATGTGGAAGCTTTCGAAAATCATACGGTGTTTATCGATATATTTGAAAAAGAAAAATGGCAGCGTGCTTGCTGTTGAATACGAAAAGTTTGGGAAAATGAGTTTAAACTAAATAATTATACAAAATACTGTTAGAATCCCATCGAATATATGTCTGTCTATGTCATGGTTACATATATTGAGTGAGTTTTTACGAGCCTTGGTAAGTGGTAACTCCTTTGTAAAAACAAAATGGAATTTGTAAAGTTGTTAAACGCAATTTACGTCCGCCTTAAAAACAAGGCTTTCACCCGACATCTTCTTTCCAGTCTAGAACAGATGGATGGTGGGTCGCTTGAACGCTACTAAACTGATTTAAGAACATTAAACAAGGAAAAGGAAGATACACTGATTGAACACATTTATAGCGCTTTTATAAATGTCGTTCGAAATCCAACACTTCACCTCTGAACATTAAGCACTGCTGTTGTAATTTTATAGTTGAGCAATTCTATTTCTAGAACGCTGATACAATTGCTATGAAACAAAAGTCCTTTTTCGGAGCACTCTGTAAATGAGCTGGAAATTTGTCAGGTTTTCGGTTCTGAATATTTTTTTCTCGAAGTTCTTCTCTCAGAATTTGCGTTCTCAGTTTGACGAGCAAAACATAAGCGAGCTCTTCATGGACCATTTTTGTGATGAGTAGAAAGAAAGAAGCTGTCCATACCAAAATTGGCATCAATACAGTTCCTTGCCCTTTCTATAACCCAGACCTTGCTCCCTGTGATATTTGGTTATTCCCTAAGCTCAAGGAAAACCTTAGAAGCTGTCAATGAGACAACTGAGGAAATGAAAGCGGCTGTAACAAAAGTCATTGACACGCTCACACAAAAAGACTTCCATGGGGCTTACCAGAAGTTATTGTAACGGTACATCGGTGATTACTCCGAAAATGACTAGATTTTCATGTGTGTACTAGCAATAAAAATGCTCATACGAAAAAGTCTAGAAACTTATTGAAGGAACCTTGCATTACTTGCTTGTATTATTTTGGAATGATATGCGTAATTTATTTTATACCCAGAAATCGAATTGTTATTTTCATATATACAGGAACAATGATGTACATGCACGCGTGTACCACAGTTTATTTAATACAATAGAAAACTGACTTCATTTGGTCAAAATCAAAATACAAAACAGTCTGCATTGCGTTTTGATTTGGTTTTTATTTTATTTTATTTTGTTTTTTGTTTTTTTTGGTTTTGTGTTGTTTTGGTGTTCATTTGGTGTTTGTTTGTTTTTTCTCCAATAGCGGGGATAGGAGTTTCAAATTCAATAACTTATTACTTATAGTTAACAGAATATGTACTTGAACTGGACTTCACGAAAAGGTGGGGGGCGGGGGTATTTTAATTGAAAATCGTAAGAATTTTCTTTCCAAATGATTAGATGAACGATTTCGATGTAGAATTATCATTTTTGATAGGAATTTATTATTTTAATTCTCTGACGTGCACGAAGTCGTGATATTAATAATGATATTTATGCTTTTTTTTTCTGTGATCTCATATGTTTTCAACAGGTAAATTAATCGTGATATATTAATAAATTTGTGATTTTTTTTTACACAGGAATCACCACTTATCAAGGCCCGGGGACCATACGAGGATAAGTGTTACTGGGTATACATTAGTCAATGTGATGAATAGCGTAGTAAACATAGGTATTGGAAATTTTGTAAATTAGATTACTTAGGGTGACGGTTCATCAAGAACTTGTTTACGTTAGACTTGAAGACTGTAGTCAGCTGGAAAGCAGGCAAACGGAAAAGAGTTCCACAGGTGTGCAGTTCTAAGAAAGAAGTTTTTTTCGTGGAATCTACGTTTAGGTTTAGGCACAGAGAAGGAGTGTGGGAAATTATTGATAGTGGTTTCGGCCAAACGAGTAAATTTTCACTACTAACGATTACTACGATATTGAGAAGCGAAGTGCGTGTCGAAGAAAATGGACGTGTAAAGGCGAAGGCGAGAAATTGTTGTCTAATACCAGTGTGCGATCGAAAGAAATAAAAACGCGAGCCAGATAAAATGGACATGTGGAAGACGGGGGGGGGGGGTTTAAGTGGTGCCGAAAGTAAAGATAATAAAAACGCTTTTATTTAAAAAAAAAAAAAAAAGAAAAAAAGAAAAAAATGCCGACCCGGATTTTATTTATTTTAAGTTTTATTTTTATGAATTACTAAAGTAAAATGTAACAGACGCGTAACATCACAGTTTTATAGCTGATCAATTTTATTCCTCGAACGCCGATACAATTACTATGAAACAAAAGTCCTTTCTCGGAGCACTCTGTAAATGAGCTGAAAAGTCGATTAGACTTTTGTCAGGTTCTGAACATTTTTTTCTCGAAATTTTAATAAATTCTCCACTCAGGATTTACGTTCTTAGTATGACGAGCAAGGCATAACCAAACGTCTCATGGACTAGTTGGGTGACAGGAATTATAGTAACAAGTTTGTTTCCCCCCCCCCCCAAGATCCGCCGCTTATATTGAGATAAATTCTGAGAGGGCTTGGGGTTGACTAAGTATTGAGATAGTTAATTCTCTCGTCTCACAGGCACTTGTTCCCATCTAATCCTATTTATTTATTTATTTATTTATTGCACGTCGGCATTTCCCACTTTGGAGAATATTATGTCAACTTCTTTTTTTAGTGGTCATAGCATTAACCCATCACGTTCACTCCAGCATCACTATTGAGCAAATGTTGCATTTTTATATTATAATACTTTTGATAATTGATTTTTTTTTTTTTATCGAAGGACGGGGTGATGTGTAAAATTAGTTTAAACTATTTCCTCAGTTTTTTTTTATGCGAAAACTACATTAATTAGAAAAACAAAATATTAACATATTTTTACAAAAAAAAAAATTTAACGAAAAGAACTCATAATATCAGTCCGTTTAAACATGTTAGTCAATATAACGTCAAAGTACCACAACCACAAAAAAATTGCAACTTTTTTGTAGTTGATGTTTATTTTATTTCGGACTATTAGTCTCATCTTATCTTTTTATTGGTGCACAACGTTTCGGCCAACTTCCTCTGGCCTTCGTCAGGTGGCGCAGTTGATAGAGACGTTGAATCTCTACGGTTCCAGATGAACATTGTCTGAAGATAGCGGTTTCAATCCCACCCAAAGCGTGCCAGAGGTAATTGGTCAAAAATGTGGTGAGACGACAACAACTACGGATGGCAGTGATGGCTGAGAATGCAGTTAGGAGATTCGAAGTTCCTATCCGTCGCGGTTACCACCTGACGAAGGCCAGAGGAAGTTGGCCGAAACGTTGTGCACCAATAAAAAGATAAGATGAGACTAATAGTCCGAAATAAAATAAAAATTAACACACAATGCTCATCTCAAAAATAAAAAAATTCCAATAAGGAATAATATATATATTTTTTTTGTAGTTTTTTGTCAGGTTGGGTCTACTCTACATCCTACTAAAAGTTGGACAAAAGTTGAGTATGGGAAAGTTTCAGATTTCGAAGTTATATAGTGTTATATAGATTAGACCCATCCTGGCATAAAACCATAAAAAAAAGAAAATCTTGCAATTTTTGTGTCAGTTGGTGCATTAACCTGCCTAAAATTAAAATAGGATGCTTCTTGTTTTTTGACATAAGAATCTCAGAAAACTACTGTAAATATGATTCTAATTTTATTTCATGCTAACCTGTTATTGTATTTAAAAAAATATCGTGTTTCAGGCTTCAAAGAAATGAAGCGTTTATTTTTGGTAAATATATTTTCAGATTTTTCCCAAACTTCAATTAATTGAAAAGAAAAGAATAGTTACTTACTTATTTGGTTGGATGTTTAAAATATTGGCAAAAACCAGTTCTTTCAAAAGTGTCACACTAGATTAAAACAAAAAAAAATGCCTCGGTCTTTAAGGACTTTTCTTTCACTCAATACCGGTAATACTTTTTTTAATTACAATATCAACATATTTATGTGTAGAAAATGCTGATATATATATATATATATATATATATATATATATATATATATATATATATATATATATATATATATATATACATTAGCACGGGTACCTGGCGTTGTCTGGGTTGACATGATATCCGTTTGGAACACACCTGCTATACTAATCATTTTTATCATGGGCAACGTGGATACCCCTACAAAAATTTCAAAAATAAAAGAACGGATAAAAACATGTAAATGTAATCACCTCCAAAAAGAAGTACAGATATTTCGGCAGAAGGGATACAAAGGGAAGAAACTATTCTCCGGATATTGAGCACTAGTAAAAACAAAAATAGCAGCGAATGCCCATGCGATTGCAAAAAAAAAAAAGAAAAAGAAATTAGCCGAACCTGGAGCGCGAAAACTCACGATTTTGTGAACCTAAAAAAAAATAACGTTTATAAACGGAGCTTTTTTGATTTGCATTTTTTTTTTTTTTTTTGAGGGGCTGGGGAGCCTTTTTGTTTTTAAAAGTTTGAATTCGAAGAAGTCAAAGATTCTGTATGGTCTAGGGGCAAATAACTCTAAAAAAAGGTTTTTAAAAGTCGATGTTGGAAATAATGATTCCAAATAAATTAAATTAAATATATTATCAATATAATTGTTGTATAAAGTTTATTAAATAAGAATGTTAAATAGAACACTTAAAACAATTCTCCCGCTGCAAACATTAACTAAGATACCGCTAATTAGTAAAATCGATTTTTCTTAATATAATATGAAAATGAGGTCATCCCTTAATTGTATATTTTGCAAGAATGATACTATAGATAGAAATAAATTAAAGATTAACCCTAGAAAGATTTTGTATATATTAATCAAATTGTGAACAAACAAGCAAACAAGCAAACAGGAATATGAATTTATATATATATATATATATATATATATATATATATATATATATATATATATATATATATATATATACTAGCAGGCCGCCCAGCCTAACTCGGTTGTAATATATATATATATATATAGTCTTTGAAGTTTTTAACCTTTAAAACTATACAAAAAAATATTTTTTATCATTCGTTAAAAAAACATCTAGTCAGTAAGTCATTTAATCATCTGCAATCACTGCATCAACTCGCTCTCAAATTTACTATAACACCAATAATTTATTTTTCAAGGGATCATCAGTTGTTTACCATGAAACACTGTTTCGGGGATATATATATATATATATATATATATATATATATATATATATATATATATATATATATATATATATATATATATATGTGTGTGTGTGTGTGTGTGTGTGTGTGTGTGTGTTTTGCATAAACAGTTACATTTAATTTAGCTTAAATTTGCGGTTTTTAAAAAAATGACAAGTCCGAACTTTCTTTTTGGCACCACTATATATATATATATATATATATATATATATATATATATATATATATATATATATATATATATACACACACACACATATACGCATATATATACACATATAGATACACATATATATACTCATATATAGACATCTAAATATATTAATATATATAGATATATATAAATATATATATTAATATATATATAAAGATATATAAATATATATATACTAATATATGTATAAATATATATATACATATATATACACATATATATAAATATAAATATATAAATGTATGTACATAAGTATATATAAATATATATATATAAATATATATATAAATATATATGTACATAAATATATATATATACATAATATATATATACAAATATATATATATTTAAACATATATGTAGACATGTATATATATATATAAATATATATATACATTTATATATAAATATATATTTAAATATATATTTAAATATATATATATATAAATGTATATAATATACATATACACATATATATATATGAATGTAGATATATATGCATGTAAATATATATATATATATATATATATATAAATGTATGTATAAATATATATATATAAATATATGTATAAATGTATATATATATGTAATTACATAAAACCTTACCACCCATCAATAGTTATGGCTTGAGATACTTTACCTGAGAGCACTTCGTTGAAGCTCCTTGGCTTAACGTTCACAGGAAACATGAGTTGGAATAGATGCATCGAGATTATTGCTAAGGCTGCTGCAAAGAAAGTTGGCTCTCTCTATCGTGCTAGAAAGTTACTTACGTCTGAATGTATCTTATACTTCTACAAAGACACCATTCGCCCGTGTATTGAGTACTGCTGTCACATTTAGGCTACTTTAATTGTAGATGCTCTGACGAACTACAATCCCTTGTACCCGCGACAAACTCGACAAGCAGCGAAGCCCCACCCTTATACAGTTGAGATCCCTAGATGTAAGAAAGCCTTTTACTCTAATAGCTTCTTCCCCAGAACTGCAGGACTTTAAAATTCTCTTCCGGTTTCTTGCTTCCTCAGCTGTACTGACATGCAGAAGTTCAAGTGTAATGTGAACAAACATCTTGCTGCTAAACTCCCTACATAGTACCCTTACAACTTGGGTCCCTGATAGTAGCCCCCTTCATCCAAGCGGCAACGTGCCTTGTTTGGAGTGAAAATGTAATAATAAAAAAATCAAGTGTGTATGTGTGTGGGGGGTGGGGGTAATAAAAGGTGTTAAATTTGAACATATATATTCTTTTGGTTAATTAATTAAAGAAAAAGAACACTACAGGTTAATGTGTGCAGTGTGCACTGAAGGAGCTGACGACGGAGAAGAATATACCTAACATACGTGAATAGTAACACTTGAGAAGTCACACTCCTATACATATATATGTTTGTGTGTGTCTGTGTGTGCGTTCGTGCGCGCACGAACGTGTGTGTGTGTGTGTGTGTGTGTGTGTGTGTGTGTGTGTGTGTGTGTGTGTGTGTGTGTGTGTGTGTGTGTGTGTGTGTTTGTGTGTGAGCGAAGAAGGAGCTCATACACACGTATATATCTGTGCGCACACACGCGTGTTTACACATGCAAACATAGGTGCACTCGTACAGCTACAACTTATATAAACACCAATTTCTATTTGCGTACATGAACACACATAAACCGACGGAAGGCGATATGCATAACTTTCCATCCTCATCAGTTTGTATTCGGGCTTTGATTTTTATGTGTCGTTGCGTTCCACCAATCACAACCATCCTAACAACCTAACGAGCATAACTTTGATTTTATTTTACAATAATTTGGCCGGTCTTTCCACCTGATCTTCGTCTTCTGTCACGCGTGAGTACCAGAATCCCATTTATAAGAAAAAAAAAAACTTATTTTCTCACGTTATTATCAAGTTTTATCGGGTGCTTCTGTGCTTCTGTGCTTCTCAACATTGAAAGTATTTTTTTTTCTTTCTTTTATGTTCATTTAAGTTTTACTAGCGGGAAAGTGTGAGTGTGGCGGGGGGGGGGGGTTCCCGGACGTAAAATACGCTTAAATATGATATTTTAATTTTTCCAGATTTCGTATATATTATTATAGAGTCGTGATTTCAAACATAAAAAAACTACTTAGGTGTCATCAGTTAGAATCGAAACCGAAACTGTAGCATTCACAGCTGGGGACGTTACTGTATCAACGTAACATGCATATAAACTGACTAAAAATTAAAATTTAAAATAAACTAAGATGAATATACAAAATGTATAACGATTTTTTTTTTTTTCAATTTTTACTTGTTTTTGACCTCTTAAAAGTAATTTTAACTGTTAAAGACCCATAAAAGAACGATTCATAAAAAATCCAATCATTTGAGACACTTAGCGCCACTCTGTGACTTTTAATTTCGGGGGAGATAGAGTTTGAAAATATGGAGACAGACAGACAGACAGACAGACAGACAGAGACATCGACAGGCTGACAGACATATAACCGTTTATAAATTAGGTTTTCAAAATAAAATAGGAAATGGTTTAAAATCCGTTCATATGTATAAAACTATTTGCTGGAAAAAAAATGTGGTTAAAATTTGAATACTTTATGACACGATTTAAAAAAAATAATAATTAATACTTTGATAAAGTGTCGGAATGTCAAAGTTTCAAATGAGTTTAAAAAAAAAAGTACTTTGAAACTACGCTGAAAATAGGCTTTATGATTTAGAAGCAAACTAGTGGTGAAAAGGGCGTTTAGTTGCTTAATAATTCCCTCATACTTTTGTAATAGGGTGCATATTTCGGAAACATAAGTCCACATATTTACATCATATGGTGAGTGCACTGCTGAAACATGTATGCAAATATGTAGCCAATAATGTTTAGATAAATAAACATACTATAAACATGCTCTGTTTCTTCATCGTGCACTCTTTTATAAGCACAGGATTTTCAGTAGATTTGCATTTAGGAAAGTAAAATATACAACCATTATATATATATATATATATATATATATATATATATATATATATATATATATATATATATATATATACTAGCGGAGGGAGGCGGCTTTTCCGAGCGCAAAATACACTTGAATATAATATTTTGATTTGTCAAGATTTCGTATATATTATTATAGAGTCGTGATTTCAAAAGTAAAAGAATAAGTATTTACGTGCATACAGCTAGTATCGAAACCGAAACTGTAGCATTAAAAACTGGTGATGTAACAGAATGTATAACGACTTTTTCAATTTTTACTCATTTTAACGCGCTAAAGACATATAAGAGAACGGTCCGTAAAAAATCCCATCATTTGAGGCCCCTAGCGCCGCTCTGCGACTTTTAGTTTCGGAGAGATAGAGTTTAAAAATATGGAGACAGACAGATAGACTTATAACCGTTTATATATTAGATATATACATATCTTTGTTTGCGTGTGTGTGTGTGTGTGTGTGTGTGTGTGTGTGTGTGTGTGTGTGTAGATTAGTGTTGCTATTGAAACTGGATTTCTGCCACTTTGAACTGACCTTATGTCAAACCATCCTATTGGGATGATCATGAGTAAAAGTCTTTACTTTTCGGCTCTGTTTTTCAGATCAGCCGAGGAATACTTGTCATATTTCGATTCTAGCGTCTGACTTGCAAGAAATCTGACTATTTTGTCTAAATTAGTTTGTGTTCAGTTTCGGTCGTAGGAGGACATACCCCAAGTATTACATGCACCTAAAGGAGAGTGGTTATTTCCGGTATATATATATATATATATATATATATATATATATATATATATATATATATATATATAGTGAGAGAGAGAGAGAGAAAGAGAGAGCTTGATACAGACTTTGGGGTTGTGGTTTTGAATCTCGCTAGATTCAGCCACGCTGATGAGTTGTATAATGACAAGACACTAGTTGATGGATTATCATTATATATATATATATATATATATATATATATATATATATATATATATATATATATATATATATATATAAATTTACAATGTAGCGACACTGGATATGTAATGTTTCGGACAAATGGTAGGTTAAAACCAAAATTCCTCTTCAGGCGACTAAATTTGGTTATATTAATAAAAATATATCTTGCTCTTTTTTCATTGAGCACTCCTTATAACCTCGTTAAAGCCATGAGTTATCTCTCTTGAAAACCTATGATTTTATATATATATATATATATGCCTCGTGTTGCGGGGTTAGAATCGTTCGGTTGGTGTTAATCGTGACACCCTGCACTGAAGAATCCTGAAAGGATGAAGCACTAATGTTTGTAGGTATATATATATATATATATATATATATATATATATATATATATATATATATATATATATATATATATATATATATATATATATATATATATATTGTGGGGTGGAGAGGGCTCCCGTAAGCCATGGTGAAGGCAACCTTTCTAGGAGAAGCAAATCTCTGATTTAAAAAACCATAAAGCGGGAAACCAGTACCCGCATTAAGCTGGTCTGCAGTTTAATTTGTTGCTGGCTATCTTGCTCTTGCTTGTTGCTGGATCTCAAAATTTTGAACCGAGAAAGAGACTTAGCTGTCGTACAAAGCTAAGACTCTGTAACATCATCTTTGTATAGATACTCCCTCAGGCATTTGGGCTCATGGATTTTAAATGTCTGAGGGAGTGACAGTCGTCTGACAAGACGTTGCAATCATCATATATAATATATATATATATATATATATATATATATATATATATATATATATATATACCACTCATTCTTTAGAATCATATTTACAATTAACATTAAGGTAGAGTGCTTTCCATTCAAATGTATTCAGACAAAATAAACAAATTAAAAATCTAAACGATATTTAATTTAAAAAGTTGTATGAATACTAAAAATTCTGTGAAAATTTATAATTTTTGGAAATTTTGTGATCAAAATACGTAAACTATAGATTTGTTTCCAAATAGTACAGTCCTGGATATGACCTTAAACTATATCCGATGGTGAGGCCCCAGCTTGCGGACTTTGGGGAGTGTGGAGCCACCCTTTAATTGCCATTGCTCTCAGGTCCACTCTGACCCGGAGTGGTAGTACCTGTTAGGGACCCAAGTATGGGTTAAATAGAAACCGACTTGGAAAAAATATATTCTATTAAAAAAATTTCTTCAAAATAACTGGATTCGGCATTAAAAGGGTTGATATGCCGTAAAACAAAAACAACCAACCAACCAAATAGTATTTTACTTTCATTTATTTGAAAATCGATCGCATTTTTTCTCATCCTATCGCCTCTATGCAGGCGTTTGTGTCTTATGGAGTTAGTAAAACAAGTTTAATAACGCTATTCAAACGATAGATTGGAGGATGTTCATGATCTATACCTTGAGTATTAGCCCGAAAGTGAACATAATGGTTTGATCTTTAACTCGGCATGACTACATAATGCATGCTCAAAACAGTAATTATCTTTTTACGACAACTGAAACGTTATGAAAATGAACAGAAGAAAACAGTAGTCCGAAGAATCCAAATAATACGCGTTGATTTTTCAGATCAGCCGAGGAATACTTGTCATATTTCGATTCTAGCGTCTGACTTGCAAGAAATCTGACTATTTTGTCTAAATTAGTTTGTGTTCAGTTTCGGTCGTAGGAGGACATACCCCAAGTATTACATGCACCTAAAGGAGAATGGTTATTTCCGGTATATATATATATATATATATATATATATATATACATATATATATATATATATATATATATATATATATATATATAGTGAGAGAGAGAGAGAGAGAAAGAGAGAGCTTGATACAGACTTTGGGGTTGTGGTTTTGAATCTCGCTAGATTCAGCCACGCTGATGAGTTGTATAATGACAAGACACTAGTTGATGGATTATCATTATATATATATATATATATATATATATATATATATATATATATATATATATATATATATATATATATATATAAATTTACAATGTAGCGACACTGGATATGTAATGTTTCGGACAAATGGTAGGTTAAAACCAAAAGTCCTCTTCAGGCGACTAAATTTGGTTATATTAATAAAAATATATCTTGCTCTTTTTTCATTGAGCACTCCTTATAACCTCGTTAAAGCCATGAGTTATCTCTCTTGAAAACCTATGATTTTATATATATATATATATATATGCCTCGTGTTGCGGGGTTCGAATCGTTCGGTTGGTGTTAATCGTGACACCCTGCACTGAAGAATCCTGAAAGGATGAAGCACTAATGTTTGTAGGTATATATATATATATATATATATATATATATATATATATATATATATATATATATATATATATATTGTGGGGTGGAGAGGGCTCCCGTAAGCCATGGTGAAGGCAACCTTTCTAGGAGAAGCAAATCTCTGATTTAAAAAACCATAAAGCGGGAAACCAGTACCCGCATTAAGCTGGTCTGCAGTTTAATTTGTTGCTGGCTATCTTGCTCTTGCTTGTTGCTGGATCTCAACATTTTGAACCAAGTTAGAGACTTAGCTGTCGTACAAAGCTAAGACTCTGTAACATCATCTTTGTATAGATACTCCCTCAGGCATTTGGGCTCATGGATTTTAAATGTCTGAGGGAGTGACAGTCGTCTGACAAGACGTTGCAATCATCATATATAATATATATATATATATATATATACCACTCATTCTTTAGAATCATATTTACAATTAACATTAAGGTAGAGTGCTTTCCATTCAAATGTATTCAGACAAAATAAACAAATTAAAAATCTAAACGATATTTAATTTAAAAAGTTGTATGAATACTAAAAATTCTGTGAAAATTTATAATTTTTGGAAATTTTGTGATCAAAATACGTAAACTATAGATTTGTTTCCAAATAGTACAGTCCTGGATATGACCTTAAACTATATCCGATGGTGAGGCCCCAGCTTGCGGACCTTGGGGAGTGTGGAGCCACCCTTTAATTGCCATTGCTCTCAGGTCCACTCTGACCCGGAGTGGTAGTACCTGTTAGGGACCCAAGTATGGGTTAAATAGAAACCGACTTGGAAAAAATATATTCTATTAAAAAAATTTCTTCAAAATAACTGGATTCGGCATTAAAAGGGTTGATATGCCGTAAAACAAAAACAACCAACCAACCAAATAGTATTTTACTTTCATTTATTTGAAAATCGATCGCATTTTTTCTCATCCTATCTCCTCTATGCAGGCGTTTGTGTCTTATGGAGTTAGTAAAACAAGTTTAATAACGCTATTCAAACGATAGATTGGAGGATGTTCATGATCTATACCTTGAGTATTAGCCCGAAAGTGAACATAATGGTTTGATCTTTAACTCGGCATGACTACATAATGCATGCTCAAAACAGTAATTATCTTTTTACGACTTTTTTCTGGCAACTTCGCGTCGACATCTTTCGGCAATTTACGTAAGCACCTAGGAGGTGCCGACACGATTTTTGAATCAGCTGTTAGTTTCAATGAAAACGTGAAATCCATTAAATCCAGAAAAAAAAAATGAATACCGAAAATTATTTTCACCACACTATGCAACGTGAAATTCTTCCTCGTGTTAGGAATGGCTTTCTAAATAGAAAGATAATCCTAATATGAGGAAGGGGGGCGCCGCGTTATGAATTAATCGTCTGACGGTCTTCATTTTGGGATTTTCCGGCTGCTTAAGTGATCCGTCGGAAGATGCGACGCTAAGTTGCCAGAGATTGGGTCGAAAAATAGATACCAAGCGGATCTGCCCAACATGCGAATAAAACTGCACGCACAATATTTTCCTGCCATATCTATTATATCTCTAAAAGTGAGAATGTGTGTGTGAGGATACTTCTCAACCTATATACTCAACGAATATTTGATCTACATACTTGAAATTTGGTATATAGGATATTCAGATATGTGGAAAACTTTTAAATCGGTTTTCATTCGGAAAAAGGGCTGCTAATAGGTCAAAATTGAAAATTTGTTACTTGGTGGGGGGGTTGTCGGATTTTTATCTGTTTATTAACTGTTTCACAAGGTTAGAAAATGCTTTTGAAGGATCTTGGCAAGCTGGCTTCATGGTTATCATACGCGGCTTACTGTCTTTAGGTTTTGGTTTCGATCTCAGCTCGAGTATTTTTTTTTTTTTTTACTTACAAGAAATGAACTGTTTAGAAAAAAAAAACATAATCATAATTTATTTTCTTTCTTTTTTTACTTCATTTTTTTTTAAGGAATTTAACGATACGTCTAATACCGGGCAACGCCGAGTACATCTTCTGGTTCTCTATAGTTTCTTATTTTGCTGTACGCAAACATAAGTTTGTACGCATTTCGCGAGCATTTACACATACACGAGTGCCACACCCACTTGTCGACGCGGTGTTAAAGGACTACTACAGCTAAATCAACGACAACCAGTTAACACACGAACCCCGTCCGCGTGGGCCGCTATAAGTTTGGGTAAAAGAAATTCCAATGCGTGGTTAATCTGAGGAACCAATCAGCTTTCGATTCATGTTGAGAAATCGATACTGACTAATTGATACAAAGAAGGCGAAAGTATACGCGGGGGTTGGGGCACAGGGACCACCAATGGAATAAATTCTGAATAAAATACACGGAAACTGCAAAGAGGTGTATTTCTGCGTGTCTATAAGAGAGACAAGAGAAAGCATACCTGTGCATGTGTGTATGTCTGTGTGTGTGTTTTGTGTGTGTGCGTGTGTGTGTGTGTGTGTGTGTGTGTGCGCGCGCGCGCGCACACAGAAGTACATTCATTCATCCAGTTCCAAGTTACACCCACGCTAATTTCTCTTACATACACAAATCCACATAAGCGAATATAGAAAACTTTTGATCCCAGTCAGTTTGAATTCGGTCTCTTATTTTACGCGACGTTGCGTTCCTCCAATCAAATTCATTCAAATAATAATAATAATAATAATAATAATAATAATAATAATAACAACAACAACAACAACAACAACAACAAACTGCATATAAACGGAACACTGCATCTAGATTTTGCAATAATCGGTCCAGCCCTTCCACCTGACATTCCACCCTGTGCCTCCTCACGTGAGTAGCAGAATTTTGTTTATAAAAGCAGAAAATTTATTTTCTCATATGCTTATAAAGTTTTATCAGGGGTTTCCTAACATTGAAAGTTTTAAACAAAGTATTTTCATTTTTTTCCTTTTTTTTTTTTTTTTTCGTAAAAAGAGCGCAAATGTTTTCAAAACTTTTATAAGAAAAAAAAACAAAACTTCGTGAGTTGTATGACCGAAATCTGAATACTTCATGACATCACTGTTCATTTCTAAGAGATAGTCTTGTAATTTAAGAAAACATCCGACTATTAAAGTTGCTAACACGTTCAAGAAAAGATATTTTAACGCTTTCCTAAATATTATTACTGAAAATAAAACATTTAGGAGTACATTTGCGGAATCAGGGGACTTGTTTGTTTACGTTTCTGAATTTTTTAGATAAGCATCGGTTATTCATATTATTTGGATTCTGCGAACTACTGTTCTCATCTTGAGTATCAATTATTTATTTTTTATTTATTTATTTATTTATTTTTTAAAGCAAGGATTCGTGGAGCAATGGTTAGAGTACTTGAAAAATCAATTGTAAAAGTGATATACTCCTGAAGGTTGAAGGTTCAATTCTCAGTGTAGGCGACCGAAAAATACAATTGCAAATTACTTTGAACCTCTATTAAGTTATGGCTGACGGAACGAAAGGATGGTATCTCCGTAAAGTAAATAAAGGGTTCCGTTCGAAATTCCGTCCAAATTCCCAGGTACAACAGAAACATTTCTGAGTTCGACAATATACACCTAAAGAAGGCTGGAGGTTACATCAACTGAAACGTTATGAAAATGAACAGAAGAAAACAGTAGTCCGAAGAATCCAAATAATACGCGTTGATTTTTATTTTCTCAAAGAATTTCCTCCTCTATGTGAAGTACGTTTGTAGTATCGTATATTTCTGGCATACGCGTACACGTATTCGCACACGTTGTATCAGTAAGTTAGTCGAAGTAAAATATTAATAACTATAACCCATAGCATTATATTCATGATTTTTATAACATTTTTAAAATTTCATATCTAGAAAAATACATAGATAGATGTAATCATCCGCAGACAGCTGCTTCGCCGTATGATAACTCTTCAGTGTGATAAGACGGGACAATTGTTTTCATGCTGAAATTGGAAACCTGGAATTTGAAACTGTGATCAGCCATTTTACTTCGGCACTACTATTATAATAAAGAAAATGATACATTTTTTTTTTTTACAATTTTTCTTCCTTTGAAGATTGTAATGCTGGGTATGGGGCAGCCAAACCAGCTGCCAACATTGCCCCGCTTTTTTATTGAAACCAACCGAGAGCTCTTTTTAGTATCCTCGTTGTTCCCTTATTTGTATCTTATTACATGTGTCTATATAAAAATTTATAAAGATATGTAATATTTTATGCATCAGCTTTCAGTATTTACTTCAAAAGTGTTCAATGCGTGAGTAGAACTAAGTAATAAGTTATGGAAATATATGCCAATTAAGCTTGCCATATATATATTTCCATAACTTTATATATATATATATGTGTGTGTGTGTGTGTGTGCGCGCGCGTGTGCGTGCGTGTGTGTGTGTGTGTGTGCGCGCGCGCGTGTGTGTGTGTGTATATATTTATTTATATCTATCTATCTATCTATATTATATATATATATATATATATATATATAGAGAGAGAGAGAGAGAGAGGTGTGTGTGTGTGTGTGTGTGTGTGCGCGCGCGTGTGTACTAACAGAGCTGGTGTTGCTCAAGCTTTAAGGGTAACATAACATGCGACACGTTTTAATTAATATATTTATTTATTCTATACTAGCATTTCAGCCCGGCGTTGCCCGGGTGTTTGGAGGTGTATGTTGAGAAAAAAAAAGCGGTTAGTTTTTTTTAATTTGACCCCTATTATGACCTCTTAACATTTATTGTTTAGGGCTCAAATTAAGTTAATAAGTTAGATCCATGTCCAAGGAACCTATATCTAAAATCTCAAGTGTTTAGACCCAAAATTGTCGGAGGGGTTTGGTAGAGTTCTCAAAGGTCAAATCGTTGAACTTTGATCCCTTAACAGCTAAATTTCTGGCCAAAAATGGATTACAAAGAGTTTCCCAAATCTCAATACCCTGTATATCAAATTTCGAATCTGTAGACTTAAAATGGACAGAGTTATTGCGTAGGGAAATGTACACAGACACACAGATACACACACAGATACGCTCACTTTTATAAATATACTAGCAGGGGTTCCCGGCGTTGCTCGGGTGTTTGGAGGTGTATGCTGTGCAAAAAAAGCAAAAAAAAAAAAAAAAAAATGGTTAATTTTTTAAAACTTTGACCCCTATTATGACCCCTTAAAATTTATTGTTTCGGGCTCAAATCACTTTATTAAGTTAGATCCATGTTCAAGGAACCTAAATCTAAAATTTAAAGTGTCTAGACCCAAAATTGTCGGAGGAGTTTGGTAGAGTTCTTAAAGGTCAAATCGTTGAAATTTGACCCCTTAACAGCCAAATTTCTGGCTGACATCCGTCACATCGATTTTCCCAAATCTCAGTACCCGGTATTTCAAATTTCGAGTCTATAGACTAAAAATTGACATAGTTATTGCGTAGGGAAATGTACACAGACAGACAGACACACAGACACACAGACACACAGACAGATACGTTCACTTTTATAGATATATAGATTAGCATGTGTGCCCGGCGTTGCCCGAGTGTTTGGGGGTGTATGTTGAGCAAAAAAAAAAAAAAAAGGTCAATTTTTTTAACTTTGACCCTATTATGACCCCTTAATATTTACTATTTGTGGCTAAAATCAAGTTATTAAGTTAGATCCATGTCCAAGGTACCTCTATCTAAAATTTCAAGTGCGTAGACCCAAAATTGTCGGAGGAGTTTGGTAGAGTTCTCAAAGGTCAAACCTTTGAACGTTGACCCATTAACAGCCAAATTTCTGGCCGAAAATGGATCACAAATATTTTCCCAAATCTCAGTACCCTGTATATCAAATTTCGAATCTGTAGACTTAAAATGGACAGAGTTATTGCGTATGGAAATACACACAGACACACACACACACACACACACATACACACACACAGAGTCACGTTCGCTTTTATATATATATACTAGCATTTCAGCAAGGCGTTGCTTGGGTGTTTGAGTGTGTATGTTGAGCAAAAAAAAAAAAAAAAAGTGGTAGTAGGAAGGCAGACTCGAACCCGTACGGCAAAAGAGGAAAAGAACGAGGTAAAACCTTACGCTTTTGCTGTTACGACCACCGCCAAACCGGAAGCAACATTTTTTAAAATTAAGGCTAGACAATCTAAAGGAGAGGATAACTTTAAAAAATATCGGCGAAAAAGCCCCCCCCCCCTGTAGAAAATTGCCTAGTTGAAGGGAAAGATATTAATGTTTTTAGCCATTTTGTCGTATGAAAGGTCAAACTTTAAAACGATACTGATCTTGCTAAAATCCGTCCCCTCTATTGAAAGTTTAAGGCAGACATGCAAACAGACATACATACATACATTTATATATTTGTAACTAAAATTTTCGACCCAAACTGATGAAAAAGTTTGCCCTATCTCTGAATACCATTTATGTAAAATTTCAAATATTTAGACCAGAAATTGTCTGAGTAATTTGGAAGTGACCGCAGCGGTCGATTATATAAAAACTTTGACCCCTATTATGACCCCTTAAAATTTATTGTTTTGGGCTCAAATCAAATTATTAAGTTAGATCCATGGCCAAGGAACCTATATATAAAATTTCAAGTGCGTAGACCCAAAATTGTCGGAGGAGATAGGTAGAGTTCTCAAATGTCAAATCGTTGAACTTTGACCCCTTAATCGCAAAATTTCTGGCCAAAAATCGATCACATCGATTTTCCCAAATTTCAGTACCCTGTATATCAAATTTCGAGTTTGTAGACAAAAATTGACAGAGTTATTGCGTAGAGAAATGTACACAGACACACAGATACGCAGATGCACAGATACACAGACACGTTCACTTTTATAGATAGATAGATAGATAGATAGATAGATAGATAGATAGATAGATAGATAGATAGAAAGATAGATTAAACAAAAATATATACGTATACATAAATATATATGGAAACAATTTTTTCTTTACTGTAAAGATTTTACGCAAGGGTAAATCCTGTAGAATATCTGCATGAATATAATTACACGTGATAGTTAACTCTAGATGATCATCCCATAAGAAAACCGAAAAAACTAATAGGGAATTAATTAAAATAAATGTTTAAAAGAATATGCAAATTAGTTAGTGAATGCATTTCCACAACCCATATATTAGAAAATTATATTTTCTTTTTAAATAAATAGAAAAGAGGGTTTTTAATATGAATATCAATGCATACAACAGAAAAACGAATTTATAGGAGTATAGATAGATTGATTTACTTAGTAAATCTCGGCGAATTTTGGATTTTTGTCTTGTTGCTGAAGTGAATAAAATGTACAAGAAAAACCTTTTTTTTTTCCTAACCGATCTAAAGTTATTGAAAAAATAATCGCAAAGCACGTATTATTAGATGTATCCTGATAATTAGCAGGAATACTTGACAATGGTCAAAAATGAATAATGAATTCTATGTTGCTCTCTTTATACCAGCTTTTTTTTATCTTATCTTATTTATTTTATAATTTTCAATTATTGGAATATATAGCATTAGCAGATGGAAGATCTCGGAAGTACAATTCAAATTTAACCCCTCGCGGGAAACCGGCATTTGCCAGGAATTAATGAAAACACATGTGTAATGTCCCCGAAACCTACATCCAAATTACCATTTTAATTCTCGTTTTTTTTTTCTATAATTTTCACATTATAAACAAATTAAAGTTGTCAGAGACGAATACAAGAATTATCTAAAACCTTAGGTGATTTAAGAATTCAAATTCAGGCCATTTGCAAGTTAAAAGTGAGCGTGTAATAAAATAAAGTTGTTTCGCGTGAATGTAAATTTTATATTCTTATAGATATAATTTCATAAAACGGAATTTTTTGTTTAAAATTTCATAGAAACCTGTCTACTAATGTTTTGATCCCACAAAATGTTTATTAGCTTTTTACACTCCCATATATGTTATTTTCATAAAATTCCGACGGGTGTACCTCACCATTTTATTTTTTTTTTCTTATCAATGAGTTCAATTTACGATAAGAGAAACGGGACCATTTAAAAACGCCGCAAATCATTTCTTCGTTTGCATTTATTTTCAAGTAGGGACAATTGTCCTCTTTTCTCCATTTCAAAATAAAATCACACATAATCTTCCTTAATGTAAAATTTGTGCAAAATTTTCTCTTCGTTATATATATATATATGTATATATATATATATATATATATATATATATATATATATATATGTATGTATGTGTGTATATATATATATATATATATATATATATATACATATATATATATATATATATCGGTCGAAAATTATGTGCTTCTGAAAGAAACATTCTTGTTTTTTTTGCATTCCTACACGTCAACACATAGGAAATAAATACAGAAATGATATTAACATTAATATGTTTTTCGTATATATATATATATATAAAGAAAGAAAGAAAGAGAGAGAGAGAGAGACCTGATAAAAGGAACAAACCAGGTCATATCTTAATCAACATTTCGTCTTTATTTCAAGACTTTCTCTGAATGAATGAAAACGTCTCGACATAAAGACGAAATGTTGATGAACACATGACTTTGTTTGTTCCCATTTTTATTTCTATATTTCATCGGAATACTATTTAAGTTATTCTCATATATATATATATATATATATATATATATATATATATATATATATATATATATATATATATATATATATATAAAGCTTGGCCTGGGATCAAAGTGTATTATCTGTTCTGCAGATGCATTAAAAACGGCCTTGTGCCTAATTTGCTTTGGTGGGGAAGCAAATAAATACAATAAAGCTTCTTTCTTAAAACTGCATGCCTATTGAACTGTCTTCCGTTTTCCTGCTTTCCAGCTGACTACAATATGCTTGTCTTCAAGTTCAATGTAAACAAGTTCTTGATAAGCCGTTCCCCTTAAGTTAACGAATTTATTGAATTTCCATTACTGTCCAATCAACTACTGTACACTCTTTCATCCTTATCCCCGAGTGGCTCCTGGGCCTTGATAAGTGGTGATGCCTGTGTAAAAAAAAAATAAAAATAAAAAAATAAATATTAATCAGTAGTGGCTTTTCCAGAGCATTCATCGTCAAGCCCAAATATCAGCTGGTGTGATATTGTAAACGAACAGAGACGAAAATTGATGAACGACATTATCATTATTATTTATTTATTTATTTATTTATTTATTTTGCGACTTAGTCCACGGGGCAAATTATACCTCGTAATACATATATACAAGTATATACACGAATATACATATATATGCATATTTATACACGTATGTATGTACATATGTATATATATATACATACATTTATATATACACAAACACACATACATACACATATCTGTTCTCTTTTAGTTAACACTAAAATTGTGTTTAGATATATATATAAATAAATATAGCAAAATATATTTTAAATATGTATATAAATATATATATATAAATATATATATACATATATATATATATACATTAATACATATAAATATATATGAATATGTATATAAATATATATATATAAATATAAATATGTATATAAAATATATACGTATAAATATAAATATATATACAAATGAATATATATATATAAACTTTTATATATATATATATATATATATATATGTATATATAAACTTTTATGTTGTTGTTCCTTCTTATGAAACAGATTTGTAATTTTTAATTCTAATTTGAATTTTAAATTATCAATCACATTACTATATATATATATATATATATATATATTCATGTAAATATTCTACATTATTTACACTTGCGTAAGTAAACATACACCTCTTTCTATATATATATTTATGTATGCGTATAGATATCTGTTTTAAAAATGTTGACTACCAAACTCCTTTGTCAGTTTCTGGTCTACAGACATGAAACTTTATATATAAGGTATCCGAACCATTGCAAAACTTTATATTTCGGTTTTAGCATGGTAAAATCTGTGTAAAAGTGTGAAAATCTTTTAAAAAATGGAATATGCTAGGAAAAGGTCAAACGACGTATTACGGATACGCATGCGTGACATAATAGCTATTGATTCATGTTTTAATTTTTAATCTTATGGCAAGCATGTCTTCATAGCTTAGGCATTAACGTCAAACGTTTCGGTTTCCGGTAGTGGCACAAAAGTAATTTTTAAAACTTTTTAAATCATTTCTATATGTTGGGGCTAATATAATATAATAATTACGAAATCTGAATTAATTAAAATATCACATTTAAGCGATTATATAACTATATAAATATATATATATATAAATATATATATAAATCTCTATATATATATATACAAATATAAATAAATATGAATAAATATGTATAAATAAATATAAATAAATACATACATATATATATAAAATTACATATATAAAAATATATATAAATATACGTATATATAAATTCCTATATATACACATATATATAAATATACATATATATAAATACATATATATATCAATATATATACATATATATAAATATATATATATATGTAAATATATATATACAGATATTTATATAAATATATATAAATATTCATATAAATATATAGATATTTATATAAATATTTATGTAAATATTTATATATATTTATATAAATAAATATATATATATAATCATAAATATATATATATATATGAATGAATAATATATACATATAATGTATATATAATATATATGTGGGGGGAATAACACACACACACACATATATATATATATATATATATATATATATATATATATATATATATATATATATATATATATATAATAGCAAGACCCGTGTACCGGCGTTACCCGATGGAAGAATGCCTCGCACACCGCCTGAAAAAAAAAACAATTAAACTACGGTTGTTAGTTGGAGCCAGTGCCGGCCCAGTAAAATAGCGAGCACTGACGCCCGTGGGCCAAATGAATGTACCGTACCGAAGTAACAACAGTAGTGTGTATGAGCCCATGCTTTACATGGGTATTTGATTATATGCGGTGATTTTTCTGTGCTTTATCCTAACGGGTCAACATTGTGTCACGAGGAAAAGAAACAACCAAAAACACTGCTGCGAACATGAACAATGATTCCCATAGTATTTATGAGGATAAACGTGTCAAATAGCTAACCCTAATTGGGTTGCCATACTCTATTAAATATATGAAGCTAAATCTTTCAGAAAAAAGGCCAAAAAAGGCCAAATCGATAAATATGGTCAGATTTGTACAAACAAAAAAGCCTAAGTGGAAAAACAAATAGTGTGTGCGTTAATATATAAACATTTATATATTTTATATGTCATTATAGTTATGTTTTGTGTTCTTGTGTAGATTGGTGATGTTTTTAACCGATGCATTTCATATGTATTTATATCTTGAAGATCTTCGCTTCCAAATAATAGCATGTTTTTTTTTTATTACGGTTTGTTTCGAAAAAACATTAAGAAAGAAGGTGCTGAAAAACAATAGTTGCTAAAAAATAAGTTCGTTTTATTTCGTTCAATGAACTTACGTATTTTTTGTTAGTCATAATAATAATAAAACACAAATATTTGGGGGCTAATCTCTTCAATTTAACCCAGGAAATATAATAAAAGATATATGTTGCGGAAGTAAATTTTTTGGCAAAAAATAAGTTCATTTAATTTCGTCCAATGAACTTCCAAACTTTTATTTTCGGCATAACAATTTAAAAAGTTAGTTGGCCTAAAAGAATTTCGTTTTATTTCGTTCAATAAACTTCCGTATTTTTTACTTATAAATATCATCAAATCACATTGAAAAGATAAAATCATTTCCAAATAAACTTCTGTATATTTGGAATTTGTTTTGTATGTCTTTTTTGTTTGTTTGTTTTTTTTAGAAATCTTATTGCAAAAGACGCAAATATTCTGGAACATAAAAAGTTGTGATTTTTCCGTTCAATAAACTTCGTTTTGTTTTGTTTTTTTGTTTTGTTTTTTCGTCATAATAATAAAAAAACACAAATATATGGGAGCGAACCTCTTCAACGTGTCAACATTGCGTCACGAGGAAAAGAGTTAATTACACGTCATTATAGTTATATTTTGTGTGCTTGTGTAAGTTTGTGATGTTTTAAACGGACGCATTTCATATATATTTACAGATTGAAGAGTTTAGCTTTCAAATAATCGCATTTTTTATACGATTTGCTTCGAGGAAAAAAATTACGGAATGTTATTAAAAGAAATACGTTGTTGAAATAAAATAGTTGGCAAAAAATAAAGTCGGTATATCTCGTTCAATAAATTTCCGTATTTCTTACTTGTAAATGTCATCAAATCGCATGGAAAAGATTTAAAAACAAAAAAAAATTAACAAATAAACTTCTGTAAATTTTTAATTGGGTTTTTATTTGTTTTTTTGTTTTGTTTTTTATTTGTTGTTTTTTTTTCTGGAAATATTTAGGAGCTAAAATCCTCTATATAAAAATAGATATGAAATGCGTTTGGCGAAGACGTCTTAATATGATGCCTAATTGTAATATTTATGAAGCGGAGAATTGTATTCCGAAGTATGAGAATTGTCGGAACTCAGTCAATCAGAAAAGACGAATTTTGGTGAAGGAGTCTTTATTATTTATGAATCGTAAATAAGCAAGATTATAGTGGGTCAGTTAAGGCCGCTGTAGTAACAGAATCTGTGGAACGTGTAGAATACCTTCTGGTGATACCTGCTAGCGGTGGTAAGACTAAATATTTAGTGAGAAAAATAGCTATGACAGTCAACTAACAGAAAGTCCAAGACTCGAGTTTTGCCCTCATTTGGGCTCGTCAGTTAGACGCATCCGAACTCAGGATTCGAAACCTGAGCCTCTTATCTGCAAGGCAAGCACTCTGCCAACTGAGCAAACGCCCCGTACACAAGAAATAATATATACATAAGACTCGAAGTTATAGCTTTCATCAGCTATGAATGGATAGAGGTCCTAAGTAATTCGCAAATGTATTTTTTAGGTCGCCCACACTGAGGATTGAACCTTCAAGAAAATATCACTTTTACAATTGATTTTTCCCAGTAATCTAACCACTGCGCCACGGGTCCTTACACATTGTACATTTTCGAATTACTGAGGATCTCTATCCAGTCATGGCTGATGGAACAAGAGCACGCTACCCCCGTGATGTAAATAAAGGGTTCCGCTCGAAATTCCGTCTTAATTCCCGAGTTCGACAGAAACATTCTCAAGTTCAACAAGATACAGCTGAAGATGATCGGAGGTTACATCGACCGAAACGTTGTGAAGATCGCACTCAGGATGAGAACAGTAATCTAATGAATCAAAATAATACAACTTTATATTACTGCATGTCTAATATATAAAAACTAAATGTCTGTTTGTCTCCATATTTTTAAACTCTGTCTCGTCCGAAACTAAAAGTCGCAGAGCGGCATTAGGGGCCTCAAATGACTGGATTTTTTACTTGCCGTTCTTTTATGCGACTTTAGCCGGTTCAAAAACCTTGAGATCACTAAGGTCAGACAATGTTATACATGAAATTTCCTGTCATCAACTTTTAGCTGCAAAAATATATTTATCTGGTTTCAAACAATATCTATTTTGACATGAAATAAAATATATATATTTATCTTCTCTATCTTAAATCCTTGGTTTATCTGGCGTCACCCGGGAATGATAAGCTACTTCAGCGTAGTTCAAACGCTCCTCAATGGGGGATTACGTTACAGCTTCATTATTTAGCATGTTTTGAATCGGTCTATCACGTCCACCATTTGTAATGGGGAAATTTTTCCCGAAATATATTATAGATATTGTCACAGACATAACAAGTAAGACATTTGTATTTAATACAACTGAATAAATATAGGTATATATAGACATATATGTATGTACTTATTGATTTGTAAATCGCCACTTGTCTTCTCTCACCAACACCGAATATATCTCATTCCTCGCATTGTGATAGCCTTCTAAATCTCTACTACATATATATGTGTGTGTGTGTGTGTGTGTGTGTGTGTGTGTGTGTGTGTGTGTGTGTGTGTGTGTGTGTGTGTGTGTGTGTGCGTAACGAAGTAAGAGTGTGGGGAGGTTGATGCCCCCGTTAGAAAGAAAGACAAAACCACTTGGTGTCAAGTTGTTTATTTAAGAATCACGAGAACTCTGTGTGTTAAATGTTAAAAGAGAAACTGTATTTACTAACTGTTTATTTGAGTTTGATCAGATCTTTGAAGCGAGCGATTGTTTTATTTTTAGAAATGATGATTCAGATTATGGACTGAGAGCGGAATTTCTAAACAAAGAGAAATAATATCTGCGTGATGTTGAGAGGGCGAACATGAATGTTTATATATATATATATATATATATATATATATATATATATATATATATATATATATATCAACAAGTTAAAGAGATACGGGGGAATGCGCAGAAGACAGACTCTCAGATGGACAGATAGAGAAAACAGAAAGTCAGAGCAGAGCGGGCTTTTGACTTAAAACGCATTTCTTCAGATACCCAGAGACCGACACTCCACAAGGTAAAAAGCTGACGCCTTCGACCATATTCTTAGAATAATAACACATCGCTTCCTTCAGGACTCTGAAAGAATTATAAGAACTGTACTTTTTTTTAATATATATTTGTGTGCAGAATCGTTTTATCTTGTTTTCTTTTACTACACTAAAAATCCACGGTTCTCTTTCGATGACGTTCGTCGTTAAGAGGGTACACAACGAATTGGTCCAGGATATATATCTAGACTGTCAACCGATAATTCGGTCACTTCCCCATACCAGTAACTTTAGACGGCCAAGAATTATCACCGGCAGTGGAAGGGTTCGGAGGTCGACGATCGTCCTCAACCGACTGGTGAAGGAGTGAGGTGACATATATATATATATATATATATATATATATATATATATATATATATATATATATATATATATATATATATATATATATATATATATACAGAAAACTACAATCATGTCGTATTTTATCATTCCACCCAGTAGATGCTGTGAAATAGCAGCGAAAGCACCACCAGTAAAAATTAACCTTGTGCCAAAAACCGTAAAGATCCTAGCCAATGCTTTATATTTCCTATGTAGGACCAATGATGTAATTTATTACCTTATTGTTGTGGAGACATATCACCCCTATTTGAGTACTAAGTGGAATCAACCAATCCTATGAACAACACTGGTTTCAGAAACAAATACCATGTTTAACCGCATGCTACGGACACGTTCCTCTCATACCACTTTAATGGCTCCTGTATTTTTTATGATATGATATGTCAAAAAAAAACTACTTTTTTTACGTCACAAGTGTCACGCTCGTACATGAATTATATTTCATGCACTTTACACTACTTGTGGTTTCTTTCATTTGTAACCACTAGCATGGGTCTACAACACTTTTTACGATAGTTTCGTTCAGTTATGAAATTTATGGAATATAGGAAACTAACATACAAAAGCATAATATTTTTTTACATAAAGTATTTGCAAGATTTAGTATCCCTGGTACAGTTGTGTATTATAATGAAATTTTTATAGCAAAAGAATTTGGATATTTCTGCATATGATTTCCAATTACTCATGTGATAATCGCTCTCTGGCATCCACGATCTAATAGCCAAGCAGAACGTCTCATAGATACGTTAAAAAAAATCAGATAATGGCGAACTGAAGATGAATTCTTACAATTTTTCAGAGTATCGAATAGCTCAAAACGTGAGTAGAAACTCAAGATTGTCACTAGCTGAACTTATATTCGTACTAAAGATTTTATTGGTATTTGATAAATCAAAACCTAATAAAGCCCAAGAGTTCTAAAAAATATATAATGCTGAAGCAGCAAAATTTTTAAGCAATGTGCAAAAGTCTAATTTAAATGTAATAAAATAGAAAACTTTACTAAAAAGGCATTATCTCTATATAAATAAAATTAACTCATTTTTTCCGGCTGACTTTGACCCTAATAGGATTAAGAATCTAGACATTTTATGCAGATGTACTATGCACAAACTGCATTACGATATCTGATGTGTGTTATAGGCATATTAGCTATCCACTAACTCGCAGATCGGAGCTTCCTATATTCTATCTGGTGAGAGTTCACTGCCAAAACCGGTTACGATCAATGGAAGTAGTAAAGTCATCTCTCTCTAAAAAATTCATACTTCCACAGTCACTCATTTACACCGTCCGTGATCATTCACAGGAGACAAATAAGGACAAACGCCGGTTTAGGTTTTCATAAAAAACTGGACTGCAATTTAGGTGAAACGCACCACGTTAACTTTTACGTTGGTTAAAAATAAAAACAAACACAAATCAAAAAACTTTACATTTTCTTACAGTGCATTAAAACTTATGATACTTCATTCCCGTTTTATTTCGCATTCTTCGGCAATTACAATATCATTTTCTTTGCTTTTTTTGGAAAGCTGTTTCATGTATGTTCCCTCTGGTTTTCGTTTCCCCGATCTTTCCCATTCTCAAATTTATTTCTTCTCTCTTTCCGTGTTCCCACTTTTTTTCGGCAAGTTCACCATCGTTTCTTTTCATTTTTATTTATTTATTTATTTATTTTTATTTTTATAAACTTTCCCCTGTTTCTGTTTCTACGAACAACATTTTGTTCATTTAGTTCTTCTCTCTTTCCGTTTTTCCTCTTCCTTCGGCAAGTTTAACATCGTTTCTTTCTTTGTAATACAGCCAGATTTTTTTAACATTAAAAAAATAAATAAATAAATTACATGGATTCATTCCTTCTTCTTCCGTTTATTTGCACTCTTGTTTTTCTCTTTTTTTAAAAAACATATCATACAGCATTTCCATTACATTTAGCTTTGTTCAATGTCTTTCTCCCGATTTTCATCGTTTATTTCTTTTTTTAATTTATTTCTTTTTTTTTTTCAAGGGTTCCCTTAGAGGCGGCACTAGGAACCCATTTTTTCATTCTTCTTCCTTTTTTCCTTCTTTTTGGGGGGGTTGGAAACATCCGTCTCATGTTTGTATATAACAGCATATTTGCTGGGTAGATTTCGGGGTGCTAAAAGAGCGGGGATGGGGATTCTTCCAGTACACCAACTAGAGCCACAACAACGCGTGCCAAGGTACAGCTAGTTGAGAAATAAATCAGAAAAAAAAATAGATTATTCAAAGACAACCAACTTTTAATATTGACCTTAAACGAAAAAGGTATGAAGTAAAACTTCAAAAGGGAAGTTTATTTATTATTTATTCCTATTGACTGTCGGAAATTATCAGAATCTCTAAGTATACTATAAGGGCATAATCTACTAAAAACATTAAATACGATAAATTTGTCGCCCTAAAGAAAACAACACTACAGATTTATTTAAGAACTTTTATTGAAAAAATCAATTCAAGTAACTTGATTGTGTAGAAGAGCCGACATATATCCAACGTAGCCACCTTCAGCCTCAGTTACTGGCTTGATACTGGTCTGGAATTGGGAGCCTTTTCCCCAAAGCACCAGTGGGAACTCAGCGAATACTTGACGGTTGGCGGCAATCAGGCTGGCTTTGGTATTGGTATTGGAGGAGGTCATGTTGGTGATGTTCTTGATGTATGGCCTTTTCAGCACCAGAAGATCACCACATTCTTCAGCACATCCAGGTATACTTTTCAGCCGACTTTGAAGATGTAAGGTGTCATCATGTGGCACTCGCTTGAAACGACACCAAAGACCTTAACTGTGGCCGGAAACTTCATTGAGCTGTGCCCTAAAGTGTTGAATTTGCATTTTGAGGATGCTGGCAATGGTCCTGTTGTCAGAACTTGGATCGATATATATAAAAACAAGAAACAACCACAGAATTCGCGCATAAGCCAGACGAATCCTATAGCGGATGAAACGCAGAATATTCAGTGTAGCTTAATCGGCATATATATTTTATAAATTACTAACTAGCTCTACCTACGTATTGAGCACTTTTGAAGTAAATACTTAAAGTTTACGCATAAATCTATACTTTCGTATATTAAATTTATCTATATATATATATATATATATAACTACTTCATATATATATACTACTATATATATATATATGTTTATATATATACCTACTTCATTTACTCACATAAAATTAATATACGAAAGTATAGATTTATGCGTAAACTTTAAGTATTTACTTCAAAAATGCTCAATACGTAGGTAGAGCTAGTTAGTAATTTATGAAATATATAGGTAGAGCTAGTTAGTAATTTATCAAATATATATGGCGATTAAGCTACACTGAGGAATCCTAGAGTGGATGAAACGCCAAATATTCAGTGTAGCTTAATCGCCATATATATATATATATATATATATATATATATATATATATATATATATATATATATATATATATATATATACGGTAATCCTGTTATACTTCATTTTGAAATCCGTTTGATAAACTTCAACTCTACAAATAATTCTTTTGACAGTAAGCTAAAATTGCTCTTATGTAGATGAGTATCATCAGCACAAAATGGCGGCATGGTCCATGTATACTTGAATGATTGATCTTGCACAAATAAAATAAACATTACTGTGGACGCAAAGAATGAAGCGGAAAAGAGCTGAAAGCGTATGTAAAGATCCTTGCTAACTGTTCCCATGCAAAAGCAATGTTACGAGTGCTATCGACATCTTAAGCGTGTTATGATTTTCTCAGATGGTAAAATTTTCACAGAAATGGATACAGACAAGTAGGGGTGTCAGAGTAGCAGGAAAAGGGGTTGAGGAGTGAGGAGTAAGTTGTCCCGTACAAAATAAAGAAAAATAAAAATAAAAAATAGTTTTCCTGCTACTCTGACCCCCCCCCCATCACTTGTCTGTATCCATTTCTTTTACGCACCCCTAATAATTAGTATTAACAGTATTTTCATTATCATTATTATTGGTAGTAATGGTGGTGATGTTGGAGGTTAGGGTTAGTAGTAGAAGTATTGTTGCTACTACTTTTATTTTAATAATTATTATTACTGCTTTGTTTTTTAACGCTTTTACTATTCTTCTTATTATTATTACTTTTATCATTATTTTTATTATAATCATCATTATAATTGTTGTTATTATTATTATCCCCGTTATTATCCCTGTCATTGCTACCATAATCGCTACAACATTAATTTTGAATTTACTTCTATCACAACTACTGGTAATATTATCTTTAATGTTTATTTTTAATGCTTACCTTTAATTTTGTCTTTACTTCATAATTATTTTTATCTTCAATTTTACTTCTATTTTATTTTCAGCTTTATTATTACTACTATTATTATAATTTTCATTACTATTATCTTTCGTACTATTATAATTGCCTTACTATTATTTGGTATATTTTATCACTCTCATAAGTAGTAATGGTTTTCTTACTCCCCCACTTTGACATCAATAGAGATAATTAACCTTTTGCATCAAGTTAAACGCACTCATAGTCATTGCCACCCTAATCTCCAACCGTCCTCTTATGATCATACTCCCTATATCATAACAGTAGAAACTTATAAATATATTGCCACATATTACATTTCAGTTTTAAACTCCCCCCCGCCCAATTAGAAGCGAATTTATAGCCGCCATTTGCCGTTTAGGTGACATCAATCAAAATCAAAATTACCCACTCCATAGAAAATAGACACCCCACAAACCTTTAAAATTAATTACCACGCAGCAACAATACACCCCTATTTAGCCATAATACATATACCCTTGAATCTCAATACTATGTTAAAGGCCATATATAATCTTATATATCATACTATAATACAGCTTTTACTATAATAAGCTTTTCCTTATTTATTTAGAATTCAATAAAGCTTCCCCCAACATTCTATAATTCCTCTTAATCTCTTTCGTCTCTAATGAACCTTATGCTAGACGCCGCATCTTCCCCATGCTACCTAGAACCTTCTCTACTCTTCTGATGAGAAGCATTAGGCTTCGAAATACCCTGGCATAAAGAGACCCTTCTATCCCCCAAATTTTGCTTGTATTCCATTATCAAATAAATGATCCATTCTATATCTACCAATATATAGTTTTGTGTCTTCATTTCATACTCTTGTTGTCCTATTGCATAAGCTCCAATAATTATTGTTGAGCTTGACATTATCCGGATAAGTCTCCTTTGTGGAATTGAACTTTCTCTTTTCCTTTTAAATTTAAGCTATATATATATATATATATATATATATATATATATATATATATATATATATATATATATATATTCCTTTGTATTATTTTTTATGTAAATATCATATCTGTACAGACCGTTTTTTTTACATAGGCATAACTACTTATCAAGGCCAGAGACCACTCGAGGATAAGGTTTAAGTGTGTACAGTAGTCAATTAAACAATAAAGTAATCGTTAGTAATGGAAATTCGGTAAATTTGTTAACTTATATGGATAGCTCATCAAGAACTTGTTTACATTCGACTTGAAGACGACCATATTGTAGTCAGCTGGAAAGCAGGAAAACGGAAGACAATTCCACAGGCGTGCAGTTCTAAGAAAGAAGCTTTGTTCGTGGAATCTACGTTTAGGTTTAGATACAGATAAAGAGTGGGGGGAAATTATTGATAGTTTTCAGCTAGACGAGTGTTTCTTGTGAACGTTTGGTGAGGAGGGGACCATAGATTGAAGCTCAGTCGAGCACTTGCTCATCAAGCAAGAAGATTTAAAAATCCAAAAATTGAAAAGGGGTTCAAGACTATTTTCATCATTTTTAAGATCATTAACCTTGCTTCATGCCAATTATGACGAAATATATTTTCTCTCCTCTTATATTGAAAATGGTCTTGAACCCCTTTTCAAATTTTGGATTTTTAAATCTTCTTGCCTAATGAGATCAATTATAATTTAAACGGTCTGCACATTGTAGCAAGATATGACCGTATTTATATAAAGAATAATAAAAAAAAAAAAAGGAATATAATTTGCTCTCTTTTATTGAGCACTATCAACAAACCTTGTTGAAATTCAATTATTCTTAGTTTTTGGATATGTTTTTACCTGGAATATATATATATATAAGTTTTTTGTGTATTGATACTCATATAAAAACCCTTTTTTATTTATTTAAAAAGAAAATACAACTTTGTTATATATGGGTTATGGAATTGCATTCAGTAGCAAAAGATCTAGTTAATTTGCATATTTTTTTAAACATTCATTTTAATTAATTCCCTATTAGATTTTTCGGTTTTCTTATGGGATGATCATCTTTAGTTAACTATTACGTGTAATTATATCCATGCAGATATTCTGCATGATTTATACTTGCGTAATATTTGTGTAAAACGTTTATAGTAAACACAAACCTCTTTCTATGTATATTTATGTATGCGTATACATATATATTTGTTTAAAAAATTTTGCCTACCAAACTTCTCTGTCAGTTTTTTATCTAATGATATAAGAATAAAGCAGTTACATGCTAACAAAATAAAAAATAAAAAAAATAGTGAACACTGAAAATACAATGATCAATTTCCACTTTTTCTTTGTTGGAAACCTAAGGCTGAGAAATTCAGCCTCTGTTAGGCGTTTACATCAGATCCAAAATAATATTTACACAAAGTTCTTGAAATTCAAGTGAACATTGTGAAAAATTTACGGGACAGAGTTTATGAAGTTGAGTTTGTTTTTTTTAATTATTTTTTTTTTTTAACTTTTGTTTCCTTCAAACAAGGCTTGACTCTGGACAGATATATAAGGGCAACCTGGGTGGAGAGATAGACAGCAAGATTTAAATACATTTAAATTTTTGTATGTTGGTACAGTCGGGGAAGTGGAAAACAAAAGAGATTTCTAAAGACAAGCGATATAAGAAAAGAAGCCATTAGAGTATGAAATTTTCTGTCATTTAGGGATCTATGGTGAAGAGGTGGAATTTTGCTGATAGCCGAATGGATTGAAAATATTTACATGAGTGGGTGCAACACTGGCAATGGCGATGCAATGTGAGCTTGGCAGATAGTGTAGGACCTATTAGGTGAGAAATTCTTTTATACACTAATTCTTATAGTGTTCAAGAAGGAGATGCTAGTGGTTGGTACACTAGCTTATAGTGATATTAGATAGTAGCACATGTAAGACGTTTTCTAGCCTGGTAAAGAGAGCCTACCTTCTTTGCAGCTGACTTGGCAGCATCTTTTATGTACTTATTCCACTTCATGTTTCCTAAAAATGTCAGGCCAAGAAGTTTAAAAGTTGGAGTCTTGGGAAGGGTGCTATCGTCTATGACAATCAGTGGTTGGAATAGTTTCTTATAGTGACATGGCATTAAGAAATTCTGAAAACGAGATGAAATTTATCGTCATGTAGAATATGTTGGTAATATCCTCATCTTTTCAGAAATCTGACCTGATTAATTGAATGTGCTGTTGATTGGTCATGGTTACTTCTTTAGCTGGATTTTTTACTGACAACGTGGATATCTGCTATGTAAAGGGTAGGACGATAAAATTGTCTCCATAGAAAAAACAACATGATTCAATTTCCGTTTGATGAAAATCGGTTTTCTTTTTTTGTTGCAGACCATCTACTAGTTGGCCAGCTGTCTACAAATCCCAAGAGTGATAGGAGCCTTCTATCATGTTTGAAAGTGACACAATGTTTAACGAGTGAAATTGGAGATGCGCCACTGTACAACTCATGCTCTCTACCGATCCAAGTTATGACAACAGAACCATTGCCTGCACCCTCAAAATGCAAATCTGGATGGTTCAATGCTTGAGGACATAGCTCAATGACGTTTCTGACTACAGTTATGATCTTTGGTGAGGTTTCAAGTGAGGGCCACATCATGTCACCTCACATCTTCGAATTGGCTTGAAAATCAACACCAAAGTATATCTGGATGTACTGAAGAATGTGGCGATCCCCTGGTGCAATCAGGTGGCTACTGGCAGACCCTGGGTGTGAGCAGGACTCGGTGCTGGTCCACAAATCCAAAGAGACCCAGGCTTGGCTTCAGAAGGAGTGCTACGACTTTGTACTCTTATCTCATTAGCCCCCTCCTCCTACGACCTGAACTCACTGGGCTACTTCGTTTGGTCATAGATCGAGAATATCATCAACATGACCTCCCACAACACCAAAGCCAGCCTGAATGCATATTGAAGCAATGATTGAGGCTGAAGGCGGTTACATTGAATAGATGTTCGCTCTACTACATAATCAAGTTACTGAAAGTGATCTTTTTCAATAAAAGTTTTAAAATATAACTGTAGTGTTGCTTTATTTGCGATGGCACTTTTATCGTTTTACCGTATATATAGTGTTTGATTATAAGTTAGATGATTAGAGCGTCAAACGATCCGACCTAGACCCACTCTTTTGTCATTTTGTACAAGCAAAAAGGAATTGTTTCATTTCATTATTCAAATAATACAGATTTCAGTCAGTGTAGCCAAATTTTATCAAGTTTGCCTTTTGATATAGGTTTTTCTTCAAAATCTGCATGTATTACTTCAAATAGACGTTTGCCTCCTTTATAAGAAGTGTAATTCCGCCATCCATAATTTCCTTTTCACTTCATGCGGATCGTACATGTGTTTATATATGTCTGTATGTCACTGTTCTTATATTCTCACCAGAAGTATTTTAAGAGGTTGCACATGCACCATATTCCAAAA
This sequence comes from Euprymna scolopes, assembly GCF_053919585.1. NCBI lineage: Eukaryota > Metazoa > Mollusca > Cephalopoda > Sepiida > Sepiolidae > Euprymna > Euprymna scolopes. Next base: position 156,355,043 of record NC_136485.1, on the reverse strand, counting down.
TGGTTAATATAGTCATGAGCCTATAAACATATAGATATGTGCTCCTCGTTCGATACGGTACTATGAGATGTGAAGTTGCTATCGTTTGCTGTTATTCATTCAAGTTCTCGTGATGTGTTGCTAATTTGTTGAGTATAGCTGTTGATATCAACATTTATTTGTGTATTTGGTTCACGTGTCATTTGAACGATTTGAGTTTTTTACTCAGCTCTAGATTACCTGAACTTATTGTTTCATTTGTGTTTGGGATTCGGCTTCTGTACCAGTTCCAGGAGAATTTTTTACACCACTTATCAAGGTCCAAAGGCCACTCAAGGATAAGGGTTAAAGTGAGGGTGATGGTAACCGATACAGTAGTGTAGCAATTGTTAGTGGTGAAAATTGGGTTATGATTTGATTATTTAAGGGTTCAACAAGAACTTATTAACATTAGATTTGAAAATGACCTTGTTGTATAACACGATCAGCCGGTCACTGGTGTGTGACCGACACACGTGTTACACTAAATGTCTTAGAAACGGTCCCATGATGATGTGAAGATGGGCCAGTCATTAGGGCCTGAGTATCAAGAGGAAAAACATACCTGAGATGTAGGCAGTAAGTGTGTGGCTCCTTCATTCTCCCAAGATCACTGGTGTAATTCTGGCTGGAATCTTCTTCCTTCGTCTTCAAGGCTGCCTTATTCGACTTAAGACATTTAAGGTAGACACAAAAAAACGACACACGACACAATTGTAATATATATTATATAATCTTAACTATTTATTTTACAAAAATATATATTACAATACAATATACAAATTATAATTAATTTTTACAATTAAAACTAGACAATAGGCTCTTCAAAACTAACCAACCTACCCTAATTAGGGTTGATGGAAGGTCCCCCCCCCTCATTTACGGAGAGACAGAAATGAGAGGGTGTGTAAGCAACTACCAAAACCATGGCACTATGATATGGAAAGCAGGCCAGCGGAACAGAGTTTAGATTTAGGCACAGTTAGAAACGTTGAATGTTGTGTGTGAAAAATTGGCAAGTGGGGACCATAGATTGGAGCTCAGACGAGCACTTGCCATGAAAATAGCGATAGAGCAGAGCCAGGCTCACAACATCTCTTCTTCTGTAGGAAAGAGGTTGCAAGGAAGTGAAAAGAGGATCACCTACTAGGTTTTGAAGCCGGTTATGAATTTTGACAAGGCGGTATAGGTGCCCGAGTGGCTACGGCCCAGATGTGGCAACAGTATTCCATCTTAGGATGTACTTGGCTCTTATTCAGGTAGAGGGTTGCATCGGCCGTGAGATATCAGTAACATACCGCGTATAGACGTGTGTGAGAAAATCACCAGCAACCAAAGGATAGCTGGTCATTAAAGTACATATGCAAATTAGCAAATGTGCACAAGCTTGTGTCACAAGAAAAGGAAAGAAAAAATACACCACACGATCAAGGAGAGAAGCAAGTTGCATGCAGGGAAAGATGGCAGTGTAAAGTCGAGGGCGAGAAAGGGCAGGCTTACAGCCAGCATGAGGTGGTGAGGAGAAAGACTTTTAAAAAACATGTGTGTGCGGAAAGACTTTTGAAAAATAGTGAAATGTGTTGTTTTGGAATAACCACGAATCAATACATTTCATTCAGATGCCAAGTCGGATTTTTATTTCTTTCCTTTTTTATTTGTTTGCTCCTTTGTGACTTGCAAGACGGCGTGCAGGAATGCAACAGCACAGTTTAAAAAGTAATAGCAACATTACATATCTACTGGGGCGATAGAATGATCTAACTTTCCATCAGTCTTGGCAATGGATTTAATGTATGTGTTCCATTTCAGCTCAGGGGTGACGGTCAGCCTTAGTCTTACATAGATGACGGACGATGCCAGAAAATATCGGATGTATTGCACACACATAAATTCTGGATCCAGGCAAAGCCAAATATTAAATCCGATTGCTAAGCGATGAGGTCACCCTACATTCTGATTAAAGAGTTGGGGACATGAAAAATGACCTGAAAACAAAAACAATTGGACGACATAGATTTTAACCTGGGTTGGAATTGCTAAAAAGGCAAAGCATAAAAACATTCTAATTAATAAGAATGTCAAAATAAGTAAACAATCAAATTCCGATGTATGGAATTTCAATATAAGACATAAGAAAACAGTGACTTGGGCAGTGAATGACTTTTTTACCGTCGCCTCGACCAGCCGCACCAACACCACATCACTAAATCTACATACCAACTGATTTCTCTCTTGTCATTTGCTCTCAGTTGAATTTTAAATAAAACTTGTATTGCTGACTTAAAACGTTGTCTGTTTGATTTCAAAACCTACGGCTAAAGAATAACAGTGTATAATTTGGTACGCGTTTGATAAAAGTGCAACCAATAAACTATACATCATTAGAAGTTTGTCTAAACATGATGTTTCCCTGAGACAAGAGCATTCATTTAAATTGGGACCAGATGGGGGTCAGAGCGTTGATGATGGAAAGAAAGAAGCTTGGTTTTAGATGCATTAAAATTAACCAGCCACCTTTTTCCACATTGCACCACGTGCCCAAGATCAAAGAGATCTTGGTCATTACAAAATCTTTGTGAGAATTATGCTTACCAACAGAAGAATATGCTTCTAAGTATTTCTGAACATTGTTCATTATGACTCTGGTGGCGTAGTAACCATCCATCATTTTCACTACAGGTGGGAATGTATTCAAATGTATTCAAATGTATTCAAATGTATTCGATGCCGAAATGTTTACTTTCTAGCTAAACGACTTAACGGCCATTAGTGAGAAAACTTTGCCCGCTGACATTTCAATTTTTCTTTAACAAATTTGTGTAACACAGTGAATATGAGTGTGTGGGAAGATATCAGCGGCAGCCCAGGATGGCTGGTTTGTGGGGAGATTAGCAACAGCAGCAGTAGTCAAAAAACGCGCATATACAAATTAGGAAGTGTGTGAGAGAAGAAGAAAAAGGAGAGAAAAATAAAACATGTGCTCGTGAAAGAAAGTGCATGTCAAAAAAAAAATGGACATGTAAAGTCGAGGATAAGAATGGACCGGCTGTGGCCGGTGTGCGGTCGGAGGAAGAAGAAAAGTGTATACCGAGCGAGATTGACGATGGTGAGAGACTTGTAAATGGTGTTGAGACGGGAAAGTAACGTTTTGTTAAAAAAGAAAAAATGCAGACCGGATTTATTTATTTCCTTTGCTTGTTTGTAACTGCATCGTTACATTTGTCGTTAATATGGATTACACTCCTCTACTCCTGTTTACTAACTGTGAAAGATGTCAGTTTACTTTCGTGGAGCTGGAGGTTCTTGAAACATGGTTGGTTGGTTGGTTGGTTGCTTGTTTTACGGCATATCAACCCTTTTCGGGTTATTTAATGCCAAATCCAAAGATTTTGAAGAAAATTTTTTTAATAGAATATATTTGTTGTTTTCATGTTGGTTTCTATTTAACCCATAGTTGGGACCCTAACAGGTACTACCACTCCGGGTCAGAGTGGACCTGGGAGCAATGGTAATTAAAGGGTGGCTCCACACTCCCCAAAGCCCACAAGCTGGGGCCTCACCACTGGATATAGTTTAAGGTCATATCTAGGACCCCCATTGAGGGACTTTTACCCTCTGCAGGGGGCAGTCGACAGGGCCTCTTGAAACATGGAGTATTCGACATAGCTACCGTGTGTCAACAAGTAGTCCCCTTTAGTTGACCAATTGAAGATGCGTAATGTGATGAGTCCAGCATTTGTTGAAAAATCTATTTATTTAGTAACTGCTTCACTTTTTTCAAGAATCCTTTTGCTGACTTGGGGTAAACATCCACCACCCCAACTCTGCTCGAATATGAACAGTAAATACTTTATTGAAACTGTTAATGAATTTGCTCTCGTCGACAACCGATTGAAATGATTAAATCTTATGCGTTGCTTCATGTAATTACTACAGGATGGAAAGATAAAACTGTCGCACTAGAAAATACGACATGATTCCATTTCCATTTAATAAAAATCGGTGTTCTTTCTTATTGCAGATCATCTACTCGATCAGCTGTGTACAAATCCCAAGAGCGATAGGAACCTTCTATCATGTCTGAAAGTGACACAATGTTCAATGAGCGAGATCAGAGATGCGCCGCTGTACATCTCATGCTCTATATTTTTATATCAATATAAATAAAACAGTATATGTGTGTGTGTGTGTGTGTGTGTGTGTGTGTGTGTGTGTGTGTGTGTGTGTGTGTGTGTGTGTGAATATCTAACAGGTAAACTTTTAAACTACTTGTCACATAACACTGAAATTCTCAGGAAATAACATTCATGCACCAAGGATGGTTTATAGCGAGTAATATCTTTATTTGCACACATGTATATCGTGTACAGATATAAACAAATTTACATACAAAATGTCCATTCCCACTAGCGGACATTTTTGTTTTTAAGCGCATGCGCATATTCGCTTCATTCATTCAAGTTGTTTAGAAAACAACATCAGGCTGAACCGCTAGAAGTTTTGATTTTATTTCTGGCTGATGACGCAAACTCATTTTTTCATGTCTTTGTATTAATAAATAAAAAATAAAATAATATATGAATTTTACTTGCGGTTTTGAATTTGTAAACACGAAGAAACCCCTTATATCCTTGTTTTATTATTGATTTATCGTTTAGACAAACAAATATTACTTTCAAATCAAAAATTCTAACGCTTCCGAATGCGTTTCTTCATTTTTATAAAAATAAGCATGCCATACATTAATTCAAATATACGAAGATATACCTATATATCATTTTAATTATTATTCTTTGGCCGATTAGATTCACAATTATTAATTTCAAATAAAAATTCGGTGTTTTTTCAGTGTACGCACCGTGTTACATTTCAGAATAGATTACAAAGTTAAATTAAATGTATACGGTATCTTTCTTTCTATTAAATTGTTAGGTGGAAGTGCATAACAGTTAAAAAGCCTCCCTCCTCATGTTAAGAATGGCTTTCTAAACAATAACGTTATTCTTTCAGTATAATTCCTACACTGCACAAGTACCAAATATTCTAACGTTCGGAATGCGTGCGTTGTTTTTTTTTTCAGATTTACATTACATTTACGAATATATATATGTGTGTGTGTCTACACAATGTCCGAACTGTCTGAACACTATATCCCTTCACTCTAAGACCTTTCTCCTTCTTCCATCAGCAAGATCTAAGAAAGAACATTTTAATATATAAGAATTATAATATGAACTATCTCTCTAAGTCTCGTACAACAACTTATACAACTTCTCTCTCTCTCTCTCTCTCTCTCTCTCTCTCTCTCTCTCTCTCTCTCTCTCTCTCTCTCTCTCTGAGTCTTACAACATTCCTCTCTATAATAAGACAAGAACACTCACTAAGATACAGCATCACTTCTAATAAGACTCTTTTAATGAAACCCCCTTATGCAACACATCTACCACTATGCTCTCGCTCCTAGACAAGGTTAAAAAAAATCGCCAATCTTATAGGTCCTGAACTGTCATCTAAACTTCAGCCCCTGTCCCATCGACGAAATGTTGCATCCCTCTGCCTTTTCTACAAGTACTTTAACGGTGAATGCTCTAACGAACTGCAAGCACTTGTTCCTCCTCGACCTAAATACCCCCGACAAACTCGACAAGCAGCTAAATCCCACCAATTCACATTTAAGAGAGCCTTCTACTCCATCCAGTAGTTTCTTTCCCAGGACAGCTAGATTTTAGAATTCCCTTCCGGGTCCCTGCTTCCCCAACTGTACTGACATGCAGAAGTTCAAGTGCAACGTGAACCGACATCTTGCTGCTCAACTCTCTACACAGTACTCCTGATGCCCATGTGCCTGATAGTAGCCCCCTACAACAAAGTGGCAATATGCCTTGTTTGGGGTGAAAATGTAATAAATAAAAAAATAAATTATAATGTACGAGAACCAAATATTCAAATATATTATATACAACCTGGCAACGCCGGGTATTTCGGCTAGTAAGTTGCTAAAATATTTTACTTCTTTTCGTTTGACCTCTCTTACGTCCAAGTTTTATATCGACTAGTTTCCATCTATGCCAGTGTGTCGACTAATCTACTAGTTTAAAAAGGGTTAATACTAAATTGATTTTAACGCCGCTATGTTCAGCATGTTATAGTCTCAAAAATATAATTTTTGAGCTACTGCATATCGTCTTTCCGACAAAATTACAAATGCCAGGAATCGAAATGTTTAAGAAAAAATGAATAACATCGAGTAATTATTTACTTTTTTGTGTGAAAAAATTTGAATTTTTGCTTAATTTCATTCTTACGTAACAAATGACACATGACGAGTTTTTTTTATCTTTTTCGTTACTTCCATGGCAAATGCTCGTCTGAATTCCAATCCCTGGTCCCCACTCGCCAATCTTTCACGATAAACACCCGTCTAGTTGAAACCACTGCCAAAAATGTTCCCCCACTCTTTAACTGTGTCAAAACCAAAACGTAGATTCCACAAACAAAGCTTCTTTCTTAGAAGTGCACGCCAGTGGAACTCTCTTCCATTTGCCTGTTTCCCACCTGACTACAACTTGGATGTCTTCAAGTCCAACATAAACAGATTTCTGATGAACCGCCCCCTTAAGTAAGACACTTTATCAAATCTCCAATACTAACGATTACTGCGATACTATCCCATTGATTACTGTACACGCATAACCCTTATCCCTGAGTGGCTTCCGGGCCTTGATAAGTGGTGACTTCCATGTAAAAAAAATATCAAAAACGTAGTTATGGAATAAAATTGGTTTTAAAAAGGCTGAAAATAACTTTTTATGATGTCTTTTTATCACTTATTCATAATACAACCGCGTGGAATTGTTTTAATTTGACGAATTTTTAGCTTAATTTTTTGTTCTGGAGTTTAACAAAAAACCCGTCAAAGCTTCATCATTCACAGAATCAAAAGTCAACTTAATCCAGTAAGTTAATAAAATAAAGAACTATTTGTCTGTTCCTACAAAGTCGTTTTTTAAAGAAATTACTGAATAGACCGAGGAATAGTAATTTGTTTTCTGTAAACTATGGCAGGGTTTCCAAAATTTTAGGATACCATAGAGCCCCTGAGTAGGGCAAAGGTTTTTTCACGGAGCACTAACATGATAATTTCCAAAGTAAATATGAAAAACATTAGTTTCAAATTTTAACGCTAATTAATGATTTTTGGGTCCCTTGATTTTTTTTTTGTCTTTGATTAATCAATAATTGTTGCATTTTTTGTTAATTTATTTTTTATTTTATTTTTCATGAACCATCCTGAAATTCTTTACATATTCATATCTCTTTCCAGTAAAAAAAAAAAAGATTAATAATTAAATGTCTGCAACCGTTTAATTTTTCCATATAAAGTATTTGGCCCTCTTTAAGGAAGGACTTCTGGAACCCCTCAGCGTGGGAGCCCACTTTGGGAAACACTAAATTATGGGACAGGTGACAAAGTTCATACGACACATTGACGTCATATTCTGCCACCATCTTATGTGTTAAAAATCAATTTTACCAATCTTTAAACTCGATTTGAAAATAATTTTGACTTGAATTAAAGTTTCAAAGAGAAAAATCAAGTGTTATTGCTTATTTGTGTTGCAAGGCCCCCCCCCCCATTTTGCTTTAGAGTGGCAAATTGTTTATCAAGAAAGCTTATCTTAACTGATAAATATGTATCAATGATAACCAATTTTTTATCACTAACCCTAAGTCCGAATGGATTTTTAGCCGATTATGTGTGATTTTACGACACTAATAAGCAATATTTATCTTATTATAATGGTTATTCTGCTTCTTCAGATTTCGTGTATGTTCTTTACATAAGAAATGTGTGTTTTCCATATTTATTTGGAAAATTTATTGGTTAATTTATTATTTTAGTCACGCACATTATTTCAAATGATATGGGTTTCGGCATTGCCTTCTAAAATAAGTTAAGATAAATTTTCCCTCGTGATATGATAATTTGTCACCTTTAAGTAAAAAATGGTCTTTTAAACTTAGCAATGACCAAATTTCGCACAATAATTTAGTACTTGTTTAATTTACGGACCGTGCTTAAATAATAACGCCTTCATTTAAAAAGCCATTATTAACATGGGGAAGAGACTTGTTAACTTTTCTGTACTTTCACCTAACAATTTAATAAACAAAAGATACCGTTGAAATTCAATTTTACTTGAAAATCTTATATAACACGGTCTGTAAACTTCATAAATATTTATTTTTTTAATATTTGCTAAAAAGAAAAAGAAAAACCACGTTTTTAATAGTTGAATGTACTTGGCAAAATGACACCTTTTATAAACAATAAGAACTGGAGACTTAAGTGACTTGGGATCGATATGATAAATATTGGAATTTAAATCACTTTTAAAATGAAACCAAAATTAAACGTGAATTTTTCACGAGTGATCTTGTCATATCAAAGAACCAGTAACTTTTATCTTTTTATCAATAATAACAATAGCAATAAACTATGGACGTACCCTTTTTTATTCAGAGCTATTAACGTCATCGTTCCTTTCTTTAACTATTTATTTCATAATTGAAATATTTTACATGTCCAAAAATAAATGTTCCCTACCTTCTCCGTAACCTTTTTCAATCATTATTTCTCGTAGAGAAAAATATATTTCCTTTAACAAAAAGTATCCAACAACATCGTTTGTTTCTAAACGAATGTCGTCTGCTCTTAGTCAAAGTTTGTGCTAGCAAAGCAAGTAATCTGATTGGCTAAACATACCTAGAAGATTTATTAAAAGAAAAGACAAAAATTAGCAAAAATTAACCAGAAAACACTACCTTAATTTTAATAAATATTTTTAATAGTTTTTTTTTAACTTTAGAAGAAGCATTTGTAAAAACATGGGAATGTTTTTATGGAATTTATTTATTTATTTATTTATTTGTTGACTGTTATTCTCATCTTTTATAGCTGTTGTTTCTCGGCGTTTCGAACAACTATTCCTCTGGCCTTCGTCACGTGGTTTTTGTGGAAGTTTATATTGTTTTGTTTTTTTACATTTTTTCCAGAAAAATTAAAATATTGTTTGTTTGTTTTTGTAGGTTATTTTCATATACATTTTTGCAATAAAAGTTTCAATATTTTTTTGTAGTTTTAATTTCCATGTAGTTATTTTTTCTTTAAGTAAAGTTACAATAAGCTTTTTTCCTTTTTTTGTGCAAAACTTTTTTGTTGTTGTTTTCTGAATACAGTTGATAGATTTTTTTTCTAAGATAAGTTGAAATATATTTCCATTTTTGTCTGTTTGTTTGCTTTTTTTTTTTTTTTTTTTTTTCTTCGTGGGGAAAAGAACAGGATATTATTCCGAGTTATTAGATACCTGTCTTGACAATAACTTAATATTCCTTTAGGCGTCTGGATCAATTTCTCAAGTCTATTTAGAAAGTCGTCTGCTTCAATTTCAAACTTGCAATTTTCGTTGCCTTATCAATTGCTTAGCCAAATGATTCGGAAAATAAAAATAGCTTCTTTCCTTCATCACTCTAAAAAATTACTTAAATACTTAAAAAAAATTAATTAATTTTACAAAATAAACCGACTAGTTTTTTTTTGCTTTTGTTCCCCCCCCCCTATCGTTTTAATATTTGATCAGACTCGGCTTTTTCCGGCGGTTCTTGTCAACTGTCGGTCGAGCCTGTGCCAACTTCTCGGAAATTCGGGTTCAAAGATGTATGAATACCACCAATGGTGCCACAAACTAGTTACTAGGTATATGCAAAATGAATAGCCGAGACTCAAAATGTATAAACATTTTGACCCCTCCCTTTACTTAAAAATTCACCAAAAATCAGAAAATTAACCAATTTTAATTAAATTTTCAGTATTTATCAAATAATAATTACTGCATATAATGAGCCCATTATTTTTATTTTAATCTTAGCGGAAATTATTATTTTGTTTAAACAAAAATCACCTTTACCAAAGTTATGGTTTTAAGTAGGCACCGCCAAAAATGGCCGAAAAATCAAGTTGTTGTTTTTTAAAACGAAATTACATTTATTAAAATCCATTATTTCTGAGTAACTTTTTTTTTCCAGAAAGATAAAACCCTGAATTTTATCATATAGAAAGCAGAATAATGTAAAACTTTTTCTACTATTTTTAATTAAATTTTAAATGTTAAATTTTCCCCAAAAGTTAACAATTGGCGTTTTTTGTTTTGCACAAAAACGTATATAAATAGTTTAAAAAAAAAAAAAAAAAGTTTTTTGGAAGAATGCAAAAATATTATAACTTTGGACTTTCTGACATTTTGGGATTCCGTAGAATCCACACTTTGACGATTTTTTGCTTGTTGTGATTGAGCAAAACCAGAATCTCTCGCTTTTGGGGTCTAAGTAAGCTATTTTTTGTAGAAACAAGGTATTTCCTTATTTAATTCAATATCTTAGGACTTTACTAATTATCTTTGAAATAGACCCAGAAAGCTAATATTTACCCTTCAAAGGATTTTTACAATGAATTTATTTAACTTCAAAATTTAGCTGAATTTGTCAGCTTCCGAATGTCGCCGCGAATATATCTTCTTTTCTTTTTTTCTTTTTTTTTTCACGTGTACAATTTTTTTTTTTCCTTTTGGAAACTAACTTTAAGCTTTACTCTTTCAAATAAAATAAAAAAAAAAGTTGTCAGAAACCTACAAAAAAAAAAAAATAACAAACTGACTTTCAAAACTATGTCGCTATATTTTTTCGCCACTTTTTTTTTTTTTTTTTTTTTTTTTTGCCCGTACCTACTAGTTACTATGCAAGGGATTGCTTGCAAATAGTATATCTCTGTCATTGTTTAAGACTTTAGCCGATGAAAACAAGAGATTATTTCTTGTCTGTAACAGCAAATGAGGATCAAATTAAACGGATACATAAAAAAATATCAGGATAAATGTTCATTTCGATCTGAAATAATTATTTTATATTTAAGAGGTAAAAGTGTAACTTCTTTTGCTGAAAAGATGAAAATGTTTTTGATGAAAAGAAAAATGTCCCCTTGCTGAAAAGAGAAACAGTTTCTGATAGGAAAAAAAAATAATGTAAGAGTAGTCTAAATGTGGATGTGGTTAAATTATGTGTCAGGAGTATTGAAGGTTCCGAGTGGGGCCTATATGAGTGTGTTTCCCATCAATTTTAGGCAGGATAAAACAGGGAATGATCCAGGCAGTGTGATTGTAAAATTACGAAAATACGGTTGCATGTATATTGTGAGCACTTTACATAAACGTTGTGAAAAATGTTTATGCAACATTATAGCAGAAGCATTTTGTTAGCTAAATCTAGTATGTAAACGGCTATATGTCTGTCAGTTTATCTGTCTCCATATTTGTAAACTCTATCTAATCCAAAACTAAAAGTCGCAGATTAGATTTTTTTACGGGCTGTTTTTTAATGGTCTATAACCGGTTAAAATGGGTTTTAATGGGTTAAAAATGGATAAACATTGAAAAACTCGTTAAAAATTTTGTACATTTATCTTAGTTTATCTTGAATTTTGAATTTTTAATCGGTGTATATGAATGTCATGTTGGTACAGTGGTAACGTCGCCAGCTTTGGATGCTTCGGTTTCGATTCTAACTGATAGCATCTAAATACTTTTTTTTACTTTTGAAATCACGTCTCTATAATAATATACGAAATCTAGAAAAATTAAAATATCCTAATTAAGCGTATTTTACGCCCGGACAAAGCCCCCCCCCTAGTAACATTAAAGAACATAACTTTGATGCAATATAAAAAATCTAGAAAGAAAGAACAGGAATTTGATTTATGATGTCTGTTTTCAATTTTCGATATCCACAGCACGGGAACATATACATCAACAGGATACGTGAAGATTTTGAAGCAGTTATTAATTAAACAAAAAGAACAGAGGTGAGTGGTGATTTTTATGAAATACAAAAAACTGACGAAAAGAAAATACATTATCTTTTCTTCGTTCCGACATTGTATTTCAGCAACATGTGAACTCATGACATTACGTTTAGTCTTTTCTCTCAGTTTCATTTTTTTTTATCAAGGGAATCACTGCTTATCAAAGACCAGAGGCCACTCGAGGATAAGGGTTAATAATTGACGATCGTGATAATCGGTAATGGTGGAAATTGGATAGCGATTGACTATTAACGAGGACCGTTCAACAAGAACGTGTTTACGTTAGACTTGAAAACAACCATGTTATAGTCAGCTGGTAAGCAGCCCATGGTATTGTGTTTCAATAGAGTATAGGGGAAACTGTTGACAGCGGTTGTATCTAGGTGAATGTTTATAGAATCGGCCATATCGAGTTAAAATCCTACTGAATCAATAACACTTATTTTTTTTTTTGAGGGGGGGGGTACAAAAGGGTTACCACATATCAAGGCCCGGTGGTCACTCGAAGATAAGGGTTAATGCGTGTATTGTAGCCATTGGGGCAGTAGTTGTGATGGAAATCTTTATAAAACTCACTATGTCTGTCTATTTGCCTGTCTATCTGTCTGACCGTCTCCATATTTTCAAATTCTATCTCCTCCGAAACTAAAAGTCGTAGATCGGCGCAAGAAGCCTCAAATGATTGGATTTTTTATGGACCGTACTTTTATGGGTCTTTAGTCGGTTAAAGGGGGTCAAAATTGAAAAAATTGTTATACATTTTGTACATTCACCTTAGTTTATTTTTATAATAAATACGCTTAAATATGATGTTTTAATTTGTCCGGATTTCGTATATATTATTATAGAGTCGTGATTTCAAAAGTAAAAAAAAAAATTATTTGGATGTCATCGGTGAGAATCGAAACCGAAAGCAAAAGTGTAGCATTCGAAGCTGATGGCGTTACCACTACAAACGTGACACGAATGTGAACTGATTAAAAATTAAAAATAAACTAAGATGGATATATAAAATGCTTAGCGATTTTTTCAATTTTGACCCATTTTTTTACCCCTTATATACTATTTTAACCGGCTAAAGACCATTAAAAGAATGTTCTGTAAAAAATCCAATTATTTGAGGCCCCTAGCGCCCCCTGCAACTTTTAGTTTCGGAGAAGATAGAGTTGGAAAATATGGAGACAGACAGACAGTTATATATCAGATTAGATTTTTTTTTTTTGGCTCGGATAGAGTGCAGTTTCTTTCAAATGATAAAGTTTACAAAAATATGATGTACCTATGTAACTCACAGTGTTGCCTAGAATACGTATCCAATAATTCATAATGATAGTTTACCTCACATACACATATTACTGATGCTTACGCAAATGCACACCGATTCTGTTAAATTTTATTGCATAAATGTGACATTCCTGTCCCGAGCGTCGCCGAATCACATAATGATCAGGTGTCACCACTAGTGTATAGACTCGCGGCACGCGCGTCCGAAGTATTTTTAGAATCTCAGCCTGGCAACAACCCGACGTCCAATCAAATAACCCTTTCATTTTGAGTGCGTAGGCGTGCACCTGAGGGCGGATGTAACGTGTGAGCGAAAGATAGAAAAAATTAAAAATGTCTTGAGTCAACCTACGCCAGGAAAGGATTGTATCGATTCCGGTCAACCTGCCGAAAAAAAGGGCGAACGAAAATAAAACTGAGAATTATTTATTTCTATAGAAACACTCTTAAAATAAAGGAGAAGGAAAGCAACCGACTTTTCTATTAATAATTGTCCCAATACGACGTGAAATGAGTCGTTTCGTCATAAGAGCTTAAAAGCCGACTCGAACTCGGAACCTATCTTATCTCTCCAGGAGAACAGAATGCAACATAAGATTATCCATTGAGGAGAGTGGATTCGATATATTATACGATCATCGTAAACTCGAGATATTTAAGGAAGGCATATTGCCATATTATTCGAGCATCGTGAATTCAACACATTTAAGGAAGACATCATGTTGTTATGTATTTCAGAATCGGACATCTGAGGAATTTATCCATCTAGATGTACAACCAGGGAAAAAGGTTATCGGTTGTTAAAAAAAAACTTGTTGGGCTGTTTTTTTCTTCTAAAATTATAATTTGAACTTTGAATGATTTTACAATTGGCGTGCACCACGTGGTGATGCGTATTTCTTTTCGCAGTCATAAGAACCTTGTGTCTCGACATTTCGTCCTATAACCAAGAACTTTGAGTGATTCTCATTTCTCCTCATCATTACCATCATTTCTATTATTCATTTTTTTCTTTTTTTCTTTCTTTCCCTCTTCTTTGTTATGTGGTTGTTTTTTTATATAAGTTTTACTATATATATATATATATATATATATATATATATATATATATATATATATATATATATATATATATATATATATATATATATTAATTACATTTTCACCCCAAACAAGGCACATTGCCACTTTAGTGTAAGGGGCTACTATCGGGGACATAAGCATCAGGGATACTGTGTAAGGAGCTGGGCAGCAAGATGTTGGTTCACGTTGCACTTGAACTTCTGCATATCAGTGCAGTCGGGAAAGCAGGAATCCGGAAGGGAATTCCAAAGTCTAGCTGTTCTGGGGAAGAAACTACTGGAGTAGAAGGCTCTCTTACATCTGAGGATTTCTACTGTGAAGGAGTGAGATTTAGCTGCTTGTCGGGTTTGTCGAAGGTATTTACGTCGTGGGGTCACAAGTGCTTGCAGTTCGTCAGAGCATTCAATGTTAAAGTACTTGTAGAACAGGCAGAGGGATGCAACATTTCGTCGATGGGACAGAGGCTGAAGTTTAGATGACAGTTCAGGACCTATCAGATTGGCGACTCACTTTTGATCGTTGTCTAGGAGCGAGAGACTTGTGGCAGATGCACCAGCCCAAATATGACAACAATACTCCATATATGGGCGAATGGTGGCCTTATAGAGATATAGGATACTTTGAGGCATTAGTAGCTTTCTAGCACGGTAGAGAGAACCCACCTTCTGCGCAGCGGCCCTGGCAATGTTCTCAATGTAATTTTTCCAAGTCATGTTTCCTGTGAACGTTAGGCCAAGGAGTTTAAAAGATGTACTTTCAGATAAAGAGGCATTGGCCATTGCTATTGGCGGTAGGGAAGGTTTCTTGTAATTATTGAAGGAAACGAGTTTAGTCTTGGCAGCATTGAAGGTGACCATCCATTTTTGTCCCCATTCCACTATGGATCGGAGGTCACCCTCTAGTGTTTCTGCCATTTCTTTAGATATGTGTCCATTTGTTTTCCTGTCGTGTCCGTTATAGAGCGTGGTGCCGTCAGCATACATACCCATCTCAAAGACAATTTTGTCAGGGAGGTCATTTATGAATATTAAGATAAGCAGAGGTCCTAGGATAGACCCCTGAGGCACTGCCGCATTTATATCATATTGTTTAGATGTACGACCGTCAAAGACAACCAGGATTTTTCTCTTTTCCAAGAAGGATCTAATTATATTATGTATTCTTCCAATGATGGCGTATGATCTAATTTTCTTGAGAAGATCTTCATGCCATACCCTGTCAGAAGCCATAGATATATCTAGAGCTACCGCTCTACCCTCCCCCGCTTTGTCCAGTGACTGGTCTATATTTTCAGAGATTACAGTTAGGATGTCTGCTGTGGAACAGGCTTGCCTAAATCCATATTGTTGGTCAGTCAGAAGTTTAGCATCTGTAAGGTGATGAACTAAAGCTTGGTTAGTTATGGTCTCAAATATTTTGGCGAAAAGGGGGAAGAGGCTAATGGGGCGATAATTTACTGGGTCAGTTCTTTCGCCTGGATTCTTGAAAACTGGTACAACAGAAGCAGTTTTCCAGCAGGCAGAAAAGCAAGATTCATTAAGGCATTTGTTGTAAAGTTTGGAGAGAACTGGAGCTACTTCGGCGGCACACTTTTTTAATAGCAAGCCGGGATGAGATCAGGTCCACATGCTTTTGCAGTGTCAAGCTTTCTTATAATAGCATGCACCTAAGCAGCAGTGATTTTCAGATCATCTAGTGTGGCGTCTGTCTGAAAAAGAAAGTCAGGGAGGGGATGGTTAGCAGAGTCCAGTGTGGAGTTGGAGGCAAACCGTCTGGCAAGCAAGTTAGCCTTCTCAGTTACTGAGCAAACAACCTCATGATTGTTGGATAGTGGGGGAATTGTTGATTGCCCATTATTTACTACGCTGTTGTAGATTTTCCAGAAGTCTCGGGATCCTAATTTCTGTGCTTCGATGCGTTTTTGGGTGGTTTTAGTAAATTCCCTCTTAGCTGTCGCTATTTCTTTCTTACAGTTATTTCTGGCTTCTATGTACTTCTGTCTGTTTGAACTGGACTTATGTCGATTAAATCTGTGGTATGCATGCTGTCTTTGCACTATGGCAGCTGCACAAGTTGAAGTAAACCATTGGGGAGAGTTGGGTTTGCTATAGAATTTGCGCGTAGGAACATGTGCTTCAATTGCTGTTTTGAACCATTCAGTGGTCTCATTAGCGCAATGTTCAGCAGGAAGTGAAAAGATATTTTGCCATGGAGCATCCCTGATGAGGTCCCTGATGGCTTCCCAGTCAGCCTTTTTATGATATCCTGTTGTTTTGAGTAGTGGCTCTTAAGTTTTGGCTCTAGAGTTTAGGGCGATTTCAACCATTACCACTTCATGATCGGCGTTCCCAAGAGGGCTCTGGGCATTCGTTACACAGTCATCGGGAACTGTGGTCAGAAACAGGTCTAGAAGTAATGTATGTTGTTCTTGCTGGTCTGTGAAACGGGTTGGAAACGTAACCATTTGTGATAGGTAATGAGATATAGAGAAATTACGTGTTGTGGTACCAGCTGCGTCTGTGTAAGTAGAAAATTCAAGCCAGTTGCTCTGGTGGATATTGAAGTCACCAAACACATTCACTTGTGCTCTAGTGTCGAGGGAAAGTTCTGTATCTATGTTGTCAGAGACTTTGTTTATTAGGGCACAGTCCTGAGGGAGAGCGGTAGAGAAAATAAAAGTAGCTAATGTTATGTTGCATGTTAAGTCTAAAGCACATAAAGGCTTGATCGTCCGATTCTAGTTTAGTTTCTCTAGGGGAGGGTGTTTCGACTGTAGACTTCAAGCCCATGCATATGTCTAAGATATGCTAAGATATCCGGGGTGTTTGTTAGGAGAACTGCTTCAACATCATTTAAATTAGTTCTAAGCCCACGGATGTTCGTAAATGCAAGCCTCAAGGGAGAAGGCAGGTAGTTTTTGTTTGAGTTTTGGTCTGGTTTTAGCGTAATTTTTTAATGTGCTGTCATTTTCATTTTTAAGAATTTCAGTTTAGGTAAGGGGTGCTGAGCAAGTGGTTATGCAGAATACAAGACATGCAACACAGGCAGATCATCAGCTGTCCCTCCATCTACCAGGGTTGTGGCCTCAGGATAGCCCACCGGGGATGAGTGCAGGGTCCCTTTCCATGCGCAACATGGCACTACAAACATCCCGATATTATACAACTGTTGATGGAGCAGCCGCTTTAAACGCTACCAAAGAGTTAGGGGTCCTGTACTACCAGTCGGGAACAGCAGCCAGGAACTGTCTATCCGGTACCCTCAACCCATCAGATGATGGTCAACCCAATCTGCATGCACTGGCATTACAATATTCAAGCACTCCCAAGTGCCCAGTTTAAGGGTTGGGATGTGTCGGGAGTGGGGAAAAACGGCGTTCATTGCCCTAGTCAGGAAACAAGATCGACCACAGAGTGTTTCTGTCGACATCCAGTGGTTCGACTTCTACGCCTGGCTAATAGACAAAGAAGGAGTATGGAAGCCGGGCGATAGACAGTGCCTATCTACTCCTTAAGCAGTTTAGGTTTGCAGACCGGTAATTTGTTTGAGTCACCGGCTCTAGGAAGGCCTTCCCCCCCCCCTAGGTTTAGCTTCAGAGTTTTTCTTCTCCTAGACGGATGACCTGGGAAGATCTACAAGTCCATCAGTACAGAGAGGGTGTGCCCCGCGCCTGGGTCCTAATCCACGTATTTCTGCGACCCCGCGAGGGTGGTTAGCGTCATTTTTAATAAGTACAATACAGTACATGTCGAAGTAAGTTATACGCTATGGCGTCTACATTATGTATAATACAGTAAATAGATATATGGTGAGATTTCCAGTAGATGCGAATGTGTGGGGGGTTATGGGTATTAAGTAGGTTTCCATTTCTAATGAGGATATCTTCAGCTTACGTTTATAAATCAGGAAATTGTATTTTGTGTTACAGAGTATCGGTACAGTTTTTGCATTTAGCATTGTAAGGCTAAGGAAGAGACAGCTATTGCTATGTAATATAGATAGCTGTAAATCTAAGTACAGACCGTAATTAGTAAGTATCTACCTGGTTAAGAACAAACTAGTGCATGCCTTAGGGGTAGAAATGAATGGATGTTTAGTGATCATGACTTCCAATCGGTCAGCATGCGATGGTTAAGGTCTGAAAACTGAGGACCCCCATCCAAGTCATGTGTAATGTATGCGTGTTAGTGGCAGCTTGGGGAGTAGGGCAGATTGTTAGTTTTCAGCAGAGGATTAAACTTAAATAATACAGTAGAATTAATTATTTAAATTTTGAGTGTAAAGTAAAGTTTAGTTAGAAGAAGAAAAAAAAAAATTTTTTATTTCATTTAACATGCAAATCAGACATATATATATATATATATATATATATATATATATATATATATATATATATATATATATATATATATATAACTTCATTGGCTATATCACTTCTTCTCCTGCACCAAAGAGGGCCGAAGGATCGGTTGAAAATTTTGTGTTTTGGAAAAAAAAACGTTTTTATTTTTGTCCGAACTATTTTTGTATTCCTACACGTCAACAAATAAAACATAAATACAGAAAAGATATAGACATTTATATAGTTTTCGTATTGATTATATATATATATATATATATATATATATATATATATATATATATATATATATATATATATATATATATAATTTCGTTATTAACATATAACAAGTAGAGAGTAGTCAAACATTAAAACACAAAATTGTGTTATCAGCAATCGAGGGTTTTTTTTTGTTGTTACTAGGCTATACAGTCAACTTGTTAATTTCGTTTCGCTAAAATTGCGTTCTGTTATATTTTTAACATCCATTCACAACCGCTATCTTCCCGACGACTCTTCTCAAAATTCCCATATAGTGATAGTGACACACACGCACAATAATAAGTACTCATCTTTCTATCCGTTTTTTTATTACACCATCACTTTGTATTAATCACTATGTCTATCAGCAATTACACGGCTTATATAAAGAACTTTATAAACTTTAGTTTTATGACACAAACATCCACAATCTTCTTTCCAATGACGTTATCTATATAAATCTCACCCGTCTGTTTAAATGTATGTACGTATGCATGTATGTTTGTATGTTTGCCTAAAACTTTCGACAGAGGCGACGAATTTTCACGAGATCGGTATCCTTTTGAAGCTCGACCATTCGGACGACAAATATCTAAAAAAAAAAAAAATGGTCCAAAACATTAATTCCTTCACCCTCAACTGGGCACTTTTCTACAGGGAGGTGTCGCTTTTTCCGTCGATATTTTCGAAAGTCAACCCCTCTTTTCGATTATCTAGCCTAAATTTAAACCTACGTTACTTCTGGTTTGGCGATGGGCGCAACAGCAAAAACGTCACGTTTTTTTATGTTATTTTCCTCCTTCGCCGTACGAGTTCGAGCCTGCCTGCCTACTCCCAATTTTTTTTTTTTTTTTTTTTTTTTTTTGCTCAACACGCACCTCCAAACACCCGCGCAATGCCGGGCACCCAGGCTAGTTATAGTATATATAACAAACGATCCCCTACACTTATTTGTCTTCGACTCAAACTGAAACGTTATGGATATTTTTCCATTTTCGTTTGTAATGCATGAATGTTTATGCTTTTTGTATGCTTACTGGAAGAGAGCGGTGTTCATTCATCACAGTAGCAATTAGTTGCAAGCGTTTTTTTTTTTTTTCACATACCTACTCGCACTACTGTGTTCTCATCGGTTAATCTCCTATAAACGGAAAAAAAAGTAACATGGGCCATTATCTCTATGAACATAAGGTGTACATAAAGCGGAAAACGTAACAAATATAAATACGGCAAAATAAGTAATGCAACGGTTTGTTTCCATGCTAGTTGTATGCGAAGCCGACCATGTTGGTGCAAGTTCAGGTGTCCGTTTTTTTACGATCTGCTATTTTTGAAAGTGAATCGTAATATGTATAGTGGGATTGCATATTCTGGTTAAACTGTAATTCCAATAAACGATTAAGAATAAGAGAGCAATTAATAATCGAAACTGTAAACGTAACGTATTATGTATAAAATAGTAATATGTAGAAAAGTAAATACTAAACCGGTTACATACGAAAAAGCAATCGAAAATAAAATGAAGCGATAAGTTGGGGTTACGGAAGAAGAGTGGTTTGCATGGTAATTTGCTACTCTCTCAGTTGGGATTACATATTTGAGAAAGTACGTCCAACAGGAAAAATAAATAGTTGTAAATCAGAGGCAAAATGCGTGTATGCGGGTTAGGAACACATTTTTGTAGTAACTGTAAATGGTGAAAGTAGAAGGTGTGCAGCAGAAGTGTTTACTTATAATCCTATAATGTTGAAATTGTCAGGGAAAAGTGTTATCATTTCATTATACATAGTGATGAATAATGTTTTAAAAAACTCTTTATTGTCCATGAAGTTGTCACGTGCTGTTTCAGGTAAAGAACATTTTGCGGCAATCAACGCCATTTCTCTTTACATAAGAATGATGAAATATTAACCATAATTCGAAATCAGTTTCTTTCTTTTTAACGAAACTCTCGTCAGACTAGATACAACTCTTTTGGACATAAGTCCGCTGCGATATATTCCGACGTCCACCATTTTTAACACGTGTTTCTGCATAATCATTAATCACAAACTCTTGGTGGGTGCATTCCAGTCGAACTCAGACCTTAAATCAGACATTTAGATTATTTATTACAGCCAGACATTAAAGCAGACATTTAGATTATTTATTACAATCAGACCTTAGATATTTACATTATTTATTAAAGGAACAGGTAACATCCCAGCAGACCTCGTGGTACCATTCTTCTCTTGTTGTGCCCGTATTTGGATTAACTGACGTTAATTCGTAGAATAGCAGGAAACAGACGTAATCTTTAAAGATATTTCTACGTGTTTGGATTTACTGAAAATACGTGTCCCTAATACCAATTGGTATTTAGAAGTGTTTTACGACACTAGTACATGGATGTTACGTCCATTCGTTCCAGAATTCTTCTTTTATATATATTGTTTTGGACCTGCCACTAATACTTATAATAGTTCCTTTGGCAGACAACAGATTACCCCAACATCTTATGAAATTCGACCTTACTCAAAAGTTTTGTGCTATGTTTTCTAAACAAACCCGCGACTTCTGGAAATTCTACAACAGTGTAGTAAATAATGGGCAATCAACCATTCCCCCACTATCCAACAATCATGAGGTAGTTGCTCTGCAACTGAGAAGGCTAACATACTTGCCAGTCAGTTTGCCTCCAACTCCACACTGGACTCTTCCAACCACCCTTTTCCTGACTTTCCTTTGCGGACAGACGCCACACTAGACGATTTGAAAATCACCCCTTCTCAGGTGCATGCTATTATTAGAAATCTTGACACTGCAAAAGCATGTGGACCTGTGCTATTAAAAAAGTGCTCCGCCGAAGTAGCTCCAGTTCTCTCCAAACTGCACAACAAATGCCTTAATGAATCTTGCTTTCCTGCCTGCTGAAAAACTGCTTCTGTAGTACCAGTTTTCAAGAATTCTGGCGAAAGAACTGACCCAGTAAATTATCGCCCCATTAGCCTCCTCCCACTTTTCGCCAAAATATTTGAGACCATAATTAACCAAGCTTTAGTTCATCACCTTACAGATGCTAAACTTCTGACTGACCAACAATATGGATTTAGGCAAGCCCGTTCCACAGCAGACATCCTAACTGTAATCTCAGAACATATATACCAGTCACTGGACAAAGCGGGGGAGGGTAGAGCGGTAGCTCTAGATATATCTAAGGCTTTTGACAGGGTATGGCATGAAGGTCTTCTCAGGAAAATCAGATCATATGGTATCACTGGGAGAATACATGACACAATTAAATCCTTCTTAGATAAGAGAAAAATCCAGGTTGTCCTCAACGGTCGTACATCCAAACAATACGATATAAATGCGGGAGTGCCTCAGGGGTCTATCCTAGGACCTCTGTTATTCCTAATATTCATAAATGACCTCCCTGGCAAAATTGCCTGTGAGATGGGTATATATGGTGATGACACCACGCTCTATAACAGACACGACAGGAAAACAAATAGACACATATCTAAAGAAATGGCAGAAACACTAGAGGGTGACCGATCTGTAGTGGAATGGGGACATAAATGGATGGTCACCTTCAATGCTGCCAAGACTAAACTCGTTTCCTTCAATAATTACAACCTTTCTACCACCAATTGCAATGGCCAATGACTCTTTATCTGAAAGTACATCTTTTAAACTCCTCGGCCTAAC
This sequence comes from Euprymna scolopes, assembly GCF_053919585.1. Classification (NCBI taxonomy): domain Eukaryota; kingdom Metazoa; phylum Mollusca; class Cephalopoda; order Sepiida; family Sepiolidae; genus Euprymna; species Euprymna scolopes. The sequence goes on along the minus strand of NC_136485.1, from coordinate 156,332,451 downwards.
GATCACAGAAAACATGGGTTGGAACAATTACATTGAGAGTATCGCCAGGACTGCTGTGAAGAAGGTAGGTTCTCTCTACCGTGCTAGAAAGCTACTAACGCTCGAAAGTATCATATACCTCTATAAGGCCACCATTCACCCATGTATGGAGTATTGTTGTCATATTTGGGCTGGTGCATCTGCCACTAGTCTCTCACTCCTAGACAACGTTCAAAAGAGAGTCGCCAATCTGATAGGTCCTGAACTGTCATCTAAAGTTCAGCCTCTGTCCCATCGACGAAATGTTGCATCCCTCTGCCTGTTCTACAAGTACTTTAACATTGAATGCTCTGACAAACTGCAAGCACTTATACCTCCTCGACGTAAATATCCCCGACAAACCCGACAAGCAGCTAAATCCCACCCCTTCACAGTAGAGGTCCCTAAATGTAAGAGAGCCTTCTACTCCAGTAATCTCTCGCTCCTAGACAACGTTCAAAAGAGAGTCGCCAATCTGATAGGTCCTGAACTGTCATCTAAAGTTCAGCCTCTGTCCCATCGACGAAATGTTGCATCCCTCTGCCTGTTCTACAAGTACTTTAACATTGAATGCTCTGACAAACTGCAAGCACTTATACCTCCTCGACGTAAATACCCCCGACAAACCCGACAAGCAGCTAAATCCCACCCCTTCACAGTAGAGGTCCCTAGATGTAAGAGAGCCTTCTACTCCAGTAGTTTCTTCCCCAGAACAGCTAAACTTTGGAATTCCCTTCCGGGTCCCTGCTTCCCCAACTGTACTGACATGCAGAAGTTCAAGTGCAACGTGGACCGACATCTTGCTGCCCAACTCCATACACAGTATCTTTGATGCCTATGTCCCTGATAGTAGCCCCAGCCCCCTGCAGCAAAGTGGCAATGTGCCTTGTTTGGGATGAAAATGTAATAAAAATATAAAAGAATTAAAAAAAAAAAAAACACCACACTATTTTACATACATTTTCATTTTTAAAAAAATTTCCCGGGTATTTTTACATTTTCCATAACAGCTCCGGTGGTGGGCCAGACCCGGCCCGCGGTGTCAGTTTGGATAACCCTGGTTTAGATTATTTGTACTATTATTGTTACAACGTGCCAGTTGTTCGTCAGGTGCATTTGGTCAAATTCGAGAATTTATATGAAATTTCGAACTGGGATATATATGGAATTTTGAAATAGAAGGGGAATTTCGAATTTAATCCGCAGAGGAAGATTGTTCTCGTTCCGTCAACCATGATGAGGTAGAAGTCATAAATAAAGTGTTTAGTTCGAAATTTCGCCTTGATTCCAGAGTTCGAGAGAAATGTTCCAGAGTTCAACAACTGAAAAAGATTAGAGAATACACGCTTGTGAAAATAACATCCAGGGTGAGAATAGTAGTTTTAATTACCAAAATAATAAAAATCATCAATCATTATTTAAAGAGTTTGAAACATAACTGTAGATTATTTGGAGCATATGTAACTATTATAGGAAAAAGGGTTTGGTGGTTTTTCTTATTATTCAGGAAATGATTAAAAGAATGAGGTTTTGGGAGAACCAGTTTCACTAAACAGCAAAACTTATTAATCTTTCTGAGGCATGGTCCCACGTAGTAACCTCCTACGTCCAAGTGGCGATGTGACGGGTTGAAGGTGAGTAAAAAAAATAGTCATGATTATAAAAAAAAAAAAAGATACTCTTCAAGAGTCCCACCCAACCAGGTCTGGTAACAACAAAGATCCAATTCGATAACAAAAGAACCAAAAGTGTGGTCTCTTTGATAACAAAATTATGAACAACAACAAGAGAACTGAATAAATACGCTGTAATCACCTCCTACCATCCTTCTACCTCTGTTTCGCATCTTTACTCACGTTGATCATAATCTCCCTCTGAGCTGAGCTCACAAGACGTAAGTATCATCCATCGTTTTTTTTTTTTCACGTTATAAAATTTTTATCTTCATGAATAAATTATAGATTAATCGTGTTATATACATATGAGTGTTCTTATATCAATATCAGTCTTATATGTGAGCAATTCGTACATAAGTACAGCTATATCTGTTTTACTTGTCCTGGGTTGTGTATGCTAGAACCAATAAACAATTTGTAAGTGTCAATCACTGTTACTTGATTAAACCGGCCCCAACGGCATTTCCGTCCAATCAAGTTTTTTTTTTTTATTTATTTATTTATTTTTTGTTGTTCAATGGACGTCTTCAACGTTTATAGTTCAGCAGGCAAGAAACGCTTTATTTCTTGCTCGATTTGTTTTTTCCTTCTCTAATTTGCTTCTTTTTCTTTATTTTTATTTTATTGTTTTCTTTCCCTCTTACGTTTTATTTTTACACGTTTTTCTTGTTGTTTCTAAACTGGACAATTTTTAGATGTGTCTCCACATATTTCTATAAGAGGCTATGCCTGTCGGTCAATCCGTTGGCATGTGGCACTTTAAGTTGGGATAATATTGCCATCGCTAAACGGGCAAACTGAATGGACGCCTCTTATTTAAGATACATCCATATTTATAAAGGCTTTGTCCATCGGTCAATCTGTGACACATAAGTTTGAAATGGCATTTTCGTCGGTCTACCACACTTCTTTATGCACTAACGAGTCACTGCTCATCAAGGCTTAAAGAGTTTATCAGGTTGATGAATTGTTAGGTTGATGCTGAGACAAATCTATGATGATTGTTAATGATGGTTGAAATTGGTAGAATTCGACTATTTAAGAGACCGGCTGAAAAAGATAATGTTATATTTGGTCTATATATTTTATAAGCGCACTTTTACAAAACCTATACACTCTGACGACCGTGGTTTTTGTAATCAGCAAGAACTTGTTAAATCAACAAAGTTTTATTTATTTTACAAAATGCTAATGCGATAGGCGAGAGAGTTCTGGTCAGTCGAGTGGTGTATAACGGCAGAAGTGTGTCGCTGCTTCGCTCCTTCTCTCTGTCTTATTGTCTTTGGTTTGACTTTGTTTTTATATTTAAATCGTACCACATTCCTTGATCGAAATTTAATTTGTCCTCTTATTTTGATCTTCGATCTGAAATACTTTTAGCAATTTCAATCCAGTTAAAATATTTTCTCTCATTGTTTCATGATTTCGATTTTTAGATCGAAATGTAGGGTTGACGTCATCGTTCAGCAATCCGATTTACAACTGGTTTTGCCCGGCTCCGATATTTTTCGGTGTTGTCCGTCATATATGCAACAATAATATTGGATTTGAAAGCGACACTGTTATATTTCTGATTACTTTAAATAAGGATTGATATTTCCTATTATTTTGGATTATGCGAATTACTGTTCTCAGCTTGAGTGTTCTTTTCACGACGACACATGGCGTAATGGATAAAGTATTTGGTAAAAATAGTTGTAAGTTTTCGCTCTTCTGGGGGTTGAAGGTTCAACCCTCAGTGTGGACGACACTCAAAATACAATTGCGATTTAGGATTTCTACCTGATCATGGCTGACAGAAGTGGATTAAATAAAGGTTTTCGTGCAGAATCCTGAGTTCGATAGAAAGATTCCTGAATTCGACAAGATACACTAACAGAAGAATGGCGATTACATTGACCGAAACGTTGTGAAAATAACACTCAAGATGTGACCATTAGTTTGAATAATCCAAATAATATGAATAATCGATCCTTAAACTGCATTTTCGTTGGTCCATCGCACATTTTGTATGTACTAACGAGTCACCACTTATCAAGGTCCAAATACCATTCAAAGATAAGGATTAAGAAGTTTGTTAGATAGATAGAGGATTGCTGAGTGTTTAACGACATAGGCTGAAAACCGGGGTGTGCCAAGTTCGAATCTTGTTTTTTATGTTATATTATGAACGACCGGGCGTTGCCGGATGACCTAAAGATTATTATTATGGTTTTTGTTATTCGAAATCTAAATATTGGAATGGTAAAGGTGCAATAGAAAAATAGTGTTGATGGAAGCAAGATATTTTGATAGGTTTTGGAGTTTGGGAAAATGGAATGACAAACAAAATTATGTATTAGGAATTTTACTTGGTCATGTGGAATGTTGGAAACAAACTTGGGAATTTTAGTTTTCAAAATAATGATGTGCTATATCCACAGAAATACTTTCAAACTCACACTTTGCCTTGTGTCTAACCTCATGGAAAGGGAGTGAATAAAAGAAGAAACCATAGTGAGGTTTATTAAATGTGATGGCAACATAACAGAATTCGATTATTTAAGAGGATGGCTCAACAAGAATTTGTTAACACTAGATTTGAAAACACCCTTGAAGCTGCCTCGATGTATTGTTTTCCACAAACGGGTACTTCCTGGAAAGAAAATTTGCTCATAGAAGCTCCGTCCACTTTTAGATATGGAAAATTATTTTCAGCGGTTGTAGCGAGACGAGTTTTTATTCTGAATTTTGAGCTATATATTGGAGTATCTTTTGATGAAAATACCGATAGAAGAGATAAAGATTAGCAACCTCTTCTGTGAGAGAGGTTGTGGGGAGGAGAGAGAGGGACATTTCTCACCAGATTTCGAAACTCTATTAAAGAATTTACCCGTCGATCGATGCGTCGGACTGTTTAAGGCTGCAATTGTTAAACGCTCAGATTGGATGGACGTATCTTTAATATATCAGTGCGTTTTATCTATTAATTCGACTTCGGATGATGCATTTGCTTTGCAATTCGATCACGATAATTTGATGACTAAGTGACATTTAGATAAATGACAAAAAAATAAAGTGAGAGCAGGCGTTCGTAAGTGAATGTACTACCAAGTTAGAGGGAGAAGAATCAAACATATTCATGAAGAGAGAAAGAGAGTACTTCCGCAACAAAGCTAATATCGAAGCAGCTCGCACCATATTAAATCGTTGAGATATTCCGTGGGCGTGCAATATGCTTTTGCTAGCGAGAGTCATACATGGGCGTTGTCCGGAAAAATTAAAAAAGACTTAAGTTATTCCCTTTCTCACCTTTGAACGCTATATTAATATTTTTACTCGATTTATTTTAACTGTCAATAAATATTAATTTTAGTCTTCTTTAATCATTATATTTATAAATAATAATTAACATTTAAACGTCCTTATTATTTCCTACCAAAGAAAGTACACTATTGTAGCAACGTACTTAAGTAATACTGTGTTTTTAAAAGAAATTGGATATTCGTAGATAATAGTTTCTACGCATAAACACTGGAAGGTAGGTACTATTTTATAGAAATACAAATATTTACAAATAAAGTAAATTTTATCGATATTAGTTTATTAATTTATATTAGATGATTAGTGTTTAATAAAAAAAAGGTAAGCTCATATGTTGTGCAAATAAACTAGTCCGAGTTTGAATAATAATAAGAAATACATTAAATTTTAATTATAATCAAAAATATATAGAAATTAAATGCATTAATGTTATACCGGCCTTACTATGCATAAGGGAAATTACACCGGTTCTCACTATATATATATATATATATATATATATATATATATATATATATATATATATATATATATATATATATATATATATATATATATATATAGTGCCAGTAATGTCTACACCCATGAGAAGGAGCGACTGTACTTCACTGCCTGGCGAGCGCTAGTCAGTTATACCCGTATTCCTACCTTTGTACCTGTGATGTTAATACACTTCGTTTGTTAAACCAACTTCGACTTGATTTTCTTCTTTTACTATTGTGTTACGACATAACAATAAATAAAAGTAAGCATTAAAACGTTCGTATCATATTATAACTTAGAACTGGCACCCTCTGGTCGACGTACATTTCTACGTTAATTGCCCCAGTTACTTTCTTGCGAAAAGTGATGACTACGTTAATATCCATGGTAACAGATTGATGAGGACTAGAATTCGTTAGTTTGGAAAAGCACGAGGGTAACGCTTGCACGTAAAACGAATAATTGCTACTACAATCTTCCTCTTTTCTCTGTGAGTGAACCAAGTATTAAGTACGCGCCTAAACAAAATAATGTTTTTTTTTTCAGACCATCAAAGAAAAGAAGATTGTGGATGTTTGTTTATTATTTGTAACCGGAAAACGTACCTTTGGAAAAGTCCTTTTTATTAGCCATATGATATGAGTATTGATAGACGTATTAAATAATATGATGTAAGCGGATTGAACAAGTCAGCCTTATTAAATTTAAACTTCATTATTTTTACGGTGTGCTGAGTCAAAGAATGAGGACTTATAGCAGTATGGGGGAGTCACTCTTATCCATAAGCTGAAATTAATAAGCAAAGAGAAAACTGCTGAGTGGATAAAATATAAAAAGTCGGCAAATTCTAACGAAACTATTTTGGGACCGAGTGAAAGGCTTTGTTCGATTAGTGGTAGGCACGTACCAATAATCATACTAAAGCATATGCGAAGGGGAATTCTATATATCGATTCTGTTTATGATGTTATACCGGTCAAGCAAATAGGGAGAAATCTCATTTTAGCTTATACGTAGTAATTATAAAATATGTATACAATAGTCAAGGTAACTTTTATTAGAAAAATCCTATCTTAATAAATAAGATAAAATCTAAAACACTGTTACTGCATTAACAAAATCAAAATGAGCTAGTCAGAATCAAAGTTTTATATGCAAGTTTAAAAGCGATTTACTTACGACTTTTAAAATGTTCGATTAAAATATTAAAAACTTCAAGCATAAAACTTTTACCAAAATTATTTAATCCAGCATTAAATGAGGCCACGTGGTTTGCAAGTTAATGCGATCTTTTGTAGCTTACTTGCAATTATATGTACATGATTGAACGATACATTTGTCGCCCTAAATAAAAAAACACTACAGCTTTGTTTGAAATTTTTTTTATTAAAAAAATCAATTCAGGTAAATTGATTATGTAGTAGAGCTGACATATATGCAATATAGCCGCCTTCAACCTCAATAACCGCCTGGATATGGGTCTAGAACTGGGATCATGCCTTTTGCACAAGTACCGCCTGAAGTTCGGAGAATACTCTGCGTATGGCGACGATCAGGCTGGCTTTAGTGTTGTGGGAGATGATATTGATGATGTTCTCGACGTATGACCAAACGAAGTAGTCAATCAGATGCAGGTCGGGGGTGGAGAGGGGCCAGTGAGAGAAAGGTACAAAGTCGTGGCATTTCTTCTGAAGCGAAGCCTGGGTCTCTTTGGACTTGTGGGCTGGCGCTGAGTTCTTCTGCTACATCCTGGGTCTGCCAGCGGCTACCTGATTGTACTAGGGGATCACCACACTCTTCAGCACATTCAGGTACACTTTGGTGTTAACTTTCAAGCCGACTTCGAAGATGTGAGATGACATGATGTGGGCCTCACTTGAAATAACACCAAAAACAATAATAGTGGCCAGAAACTTCATTGCGCTGTGTCCTCAAGCGTTGAGCTGTCCAGATTTGTATTTTAAGGGTGCTGGCAATGGTCCCGTTGTCATAACTTGGATGGGTAGAGAGAAAAAGTTGAACAGTGGTGCATATCCGATCTCGCTCGTTGAACATCGTGTCACTTTCAGAGATGATAGAAGGCTCCTATTGCTCTTGTGATTTGTACACAACTGTCTAACTAGTAGATGGTCTGCAACAAAATAAGAAAACGGGTTTTCATCAAATGGAAATGGAATCATGTTGTCTTTTCTATTGCAATAATTTTATCGTCCCACCCTGTAACTGACATCAATTCTCATCTATTTCGGCCTTAAGTGAGATGACTAGAGAAGGATGGATGTTATTTTAGAGTGTATTTGAGTCTAGTGTCTAAAGGTAGAGACGGGTTCATACAAGCAATAAGGTTATTTTCATCAATTAACTGTTCATATGGATATTGTTCGGGATTATCTCTGTTATGTTTCTAAACTTTTATCTTTAAACTTTTGAGATGAGGATTGATAATTCGTATAATTTGGATTATTTGGACTACTGTTCTCATCTTAAGTATTATTTTCACAAAGTTTCGGTCGATATAACCTCAACTTTCTTCAGGTGCATTTTTCTGGAATCGTTCTGTGAAACTTTGGAATCTGCACGGAATTTTGAACGGAATTCTTTGTTTAATCTAAGGGAGAGTATCATGCTCTCGTTCCGTCAGCCATGACAAGGTAGAAGTCTTAAGTAATTCACAATTCTATTTTGAGTGTCGGCCGCACTGGAGATCGAACTTTCAACTTCCAAAAGAGTAACTTACACCTGAATTTTACCACGTATTTTATCCACTACGCCGCGGGTCTTTTCGCAACAAAACGAGGGTGTAGATTAAATAAAAATTCCGTGTAGATTCTCGAATTTGACAAAGATTTTTGAGTTCGATAAGATCCACCTAAAGAATGCCGGAGGTTACCTCGATCGGAACGTGAAAATAACACAAGGTGAGAGTTATAGTCTGAATAATCCAAATGATACGAATCATCTTTGCTGTTTGTTTTACATGGCATGTTGGGGAGGAATTTTATGTTCTGTGAATTGTTTCACTTTATATACTTGAGTTGTGTACGAAATTAGAAATAGAATTAAACGTCGTTGCGTTTGTAAATGGCCGCGGATATTTGCATTGTAAGGAATTACGTGTTTACGGCAGCGAAGGAATACCCATTTTTTCCACATGATGGACATATGAATTTCTCTTCACTTCCTACCTATTCTTAGTAAACAATGTTGCCAACAGCGTGGAAGTCACTTAAGTGCATTCGAATATTGTTGTAGTTTTTGATTTGGGGTTGGTGATCATTGTATCCAACAATAGATCAAGTAGCGTGTTTATTTTAGCTGCATAGTTTTTTTTTTCTATTTATTTATGTACACTTATCAGCAAATGGTTATGTGTGTGTAGCTTTATTAGAAAAAAGACATGAAGGGTCGTATACACCAAACACCTATGGGTTCTAAAAAATAATCTTAAGATTGTTACTGTGTTGACAAAATAAGTAAATAATCTATATTATATTTATCTAAGTCTGTTTGTTTGTCTGTCTTTATGTCTATCTGTCTGTCACACTTTTTCTCGGAAACCAATAGGCTGATCTGCCGCCATCCGCAGAGTATTCGCCGAGCTCCCGGCGGCACTTGTGGAAAACGCATGCTCCCAGTTCCAGACCCGTATCGAGGCGGTGATTGAGGAGTAAGGCTGCTATATTGTATATATTTCAGCTCTACTACATACTCAAGTTACCTGAATTGATTTTTTATTTTGTATGATCTTTTATTATAAGGTGCAGCAAACTACGTATTACGGCATCCGTTAAATACACGGTTCGGGATTAATACGGATGAATATAGGTTAGTATTGAAAAGTCAACGGGCTATAACTTTTGCCCGTTTATAACGGGTTAAAAAGCCTAAGCTATATCATATTTCGCTTTGTCTGTCTGTCTGTCTGTCTGTCTGTCTGTTCCACTCTTTTCGGAAATCACTGGTCGGATCTCGCTGAAATTTTGTATGGACCTTTGATATGATAAGGTGCATCGAACTAAGTATTCTGGTATCCGTTCGATGCACAGTTAGGGATTAATTAATATGGATTAGTGTTTAATGCAAAATGAGTGCAAATTTAACCAAATCAACCATCAATTTGGCATAAAGTGCTTATTCTAAGTCAACAGGCTATAACGTTTGCCCGTTTTTAAGTGGTTAAAAAAGTCTAGTTATTATATATATATATATATATATATATATATATATATATATATATATATATATATATATATATACTAGCAAAAGTACCCGTCGTTGACTAGGTTCAAAAACAGCCTACAGAAAATGGACTCTGATTTATGAAAGTATGATAGGTTATGAAAAGGAAGGGTTGTAAATTAAGGTTGAATGTGGGGGTATCAAAACCAAAGCAAAATATGATGAAAGTAAAAATAAAATAGATATACCCCATAATTTATTATACCATACCTGTTCACACTGAAACACTTATCACAATATTCTGTGGATCTATTATTAAAAACCCTTGTTGACATATTTCCATTCTATGGAGGTCAGGCGCGAACGAACACCCCATAATTTTATTATACCATATTTCTTCAAACTGAAACATAATTATCAAAGTATATTTACGCAGATAGATATGAAAAGTCTTTATTAAAGTGTGTGCCTATTTCCATTCTGTGGAGGCCAGGCGCAAACACATACCCCACAATTTTATTATACCATCCCTATTTAAGTTAAAACATACTTATCAAAATATTATTATGTACACCTATATCAAAAACACTTGTAAACGTTTTTTTTTTTTTTTTTAATTTTTTATTTCCATACTTTGTGGACCAGGTGCGAACGTAGAATCCACAATTTTAATGAACCACCGTTTTGCTAGATCAAACATACCCATTCCTGTGTCTCGATACATCTTCTATCATTATATGTAATCAGTTTTTAAAAATAGTCAACCATATAGGAGCCTATTCGTGACCACACACACACACACACACACAGAGAGAGAGAGAGAGAGAGAGAGAGAGAGAGAGAGAAAGACATTCAGCTTTATATATATATATATATATATATATATATATATATATATATATTGGGCACACGTTCAAATATTTTCGAGGATTCTTCATTTTTCTATAGGATATTTATTTGATGTTTATTTTGCAACTCGTAAACATGTTTAATATAAACGTGTGTGTGTGTGCGCGCGTCTCTTTGTGCGCGTGTGTATGTAATAATACATAAATATGAATAGTATTCTATAATATTATGGTAAAATATAAATATACAGTGACTTTCACGTACCAAAAAGAAATGTCTGCGGCGAATTTTAAGAATGTTTTCAAACGGCATAAAATAACCAACAGAAGGAACAATGTGACGTAAAACACACACATGAAACGAATCTATTGTCTGGAATTATACTTTGATAATTTACTTTTCTCTCCAGCCATGAGTTAAATAGTATTAATACTTGTGGTAATATGTCTTACTGTTTATAATAGAATGTTGGAATCTAAAGTTTTAAAGTTAGCTTTATTATCATTTAATCCGTGATAAACAGATAGAAAGTGACTAAAGCGCGAGTGGATGGACACTTTAAATTAAGCATAAGGTCAAACAGCATAGAATATTAGAGGGTGAGAGTAATAGACAGAAACTCATTAAGAGATGATTGGATTGGTAAGGAAATTGCAAATTTAGAACGATTGAAATAATAGTGTGAATTAATTCAAAACGAACGAATATTTTAACACGTATTTTTGCGTGATTTAAATATTTAGGAGGAAAATCAATTTAGAGACGAAACGATTTTTATTATTACTTCAGGCCCAATATTTACGACATTGCATATAAAAAATACAAACATTTGTTTTATTAATAAAATCGAATCTTTTTATAAATATAACCGATAACTATCTTTCGTATGGTTGGTTCTACGATGTGTAACTGGAGTTGTCTCTCCAGGGCGCAAGCCAGGGCATTGGTATGGAGAAATTTTTTTGTTTTTTTTTCTCCAAGCATACATATCCTCCTCTCTAAACTCACTGGTGTATATATGAATGGTGGGACCTGTACGTCTGGAACCAGCTTGACTGCGATAGCTACCAGAGACGGTGAGAAGTGCCACACTGACTTTCCTGCGGGGCTACACTCCGAATTTTCTATAGGAGTCGTTTCCCCTGGCCTTCGCTGAGCCAACAGCTAACCACACGGCAGTGGCGCCCCCTCATATGGTTTAGCTTGCCTGCTAGAGTAAGCAACCGGGTTATGGCAACGTGGGGCCACGTATGAGAGATTAGATAGTCGAGAACCAATGACACTTGTACACCATTACGAGTGCAGCAGCCGAGCTACAAAGGGGCTACTTCTTCCAGCAAACCCCTCCCAACCCAAATCAGAATAGTGATCTGAAAAAGATATAACTCAGATAACATCTATGGGATAAATTTATTTGCACCTAAACAGCTTTATTCAAATGAACTAAACAACAGTAACGAAATTAAATAAATCTCGACGTCATTCGTTTGTAGCAAATATCGCTGCTATTTTCGTTCTCCTGTGCCAACAAAGTGAATCCGTTAGTCCGCGAAAATACAAAGGCATTTATAAAATGTTATACTGTTCTGAACAAAAAAGGAAACAAACTAAAACAAAACTAATTCCACAGATCTTCGAATTTACGGCAACAAAACTACTTTGTCTTTCTTTTATGTAACGAACGCGTTATTGAGCATTCCGATTCAGTTTATCATTTCCGGTGATTTTATTTGATACATGTGCCGAAGCATCTCTGAATGAAGCTGTGCTGTCGATTGATCAGTCGATGAATTCTCTTGCCTAAAATCCTATTCTCATCGTGGAACTCGTCGATTGAATAGGCGGATCTTGATTAAATGAGCCCAAGCTTCCCTACTAGAGTCTGTTTTTTGATTGGACAGACGATCTGTCAGTCGTATATTTGAGAATAACATTTTTCGAAAAAAGAAAAATCCATGACAGTTTGTGGCGCAGCTCCGGGATTATTTTGATCACAGTTACGTCTTTGAAAAGTGCCAAGAACAGCACTAACAATTAATAGAAATATAGCTAATTTGGCGAATAAAAAAGATTAATGTTATGAACGGGTCACCAATTATCAAGTATTAAGTTTCGTTGTGTGTGTGTGTGTGTGTGTGTGTGTGTGTGTGTGTGTGTGTGTGTGTGTGTGTGTGTGTGTGTGTGTGTGTGTGTGTGTGTGTGTTTATATTTTTAATTTTTTTTTTTAATTTTCTTCCTTTTAAGATTGTAACGCTGAGTATGGGGCAGCCAAACCAGCTGCCAACATTGCCCTGCTTTTTATTGAAACCAACCGAGAGCTCTTTTTAGTATCCTCATTGTTCCCTTAGGTTCAATTGTCTGGATCTCTTTTGCACTTGATTCACCATGAATATTAGTTAGGTAGGACTTCAGGTTCTTCCTCATAAGCCCTGTGGCACCTATAATAACTGGTATGATTGATATCTCCCGAAGATTCTAGTTTCTTTTCATATACATGAGACCTTGATATTTGGTCTGCTTCTCCCTTTCAGCTCTGTTCAAACCTCCATTATTAGGGATATTCACTTTAACCAAGATTGCAACTCTCTCTGTGACTTATTCCATATGACTATGTCAAATTTCACAGCAGCATTTTCAAGGTAGGTGGTTGTAGGGATTACATGGTCGTAATGTATCATATATAAGTTATTTCCAACTGTTCTTTCAGATTGATGTTCCCAGGATGTGCTGCTACATTGGATATTTGATTTTTTACAGATGGTCCAGTGGAGGTACTTACATACTCCATCATGTCTCGCTGTGTAGCAGCCATCCCCCAAAAGAACCTTGCAATATATATATATATATATATATATATATATATATATATATATATATATATATATAGTAAGTTATAAAATATATATGGCGATTAAGCTACACTGAATATTCTGCGTTTCATCCACTCTATGACTCTTCAGGCTTATGCGCATAAGCCTAGAGTGATTGAAACGCAGAATATTCAGTGTAGCTTAATCGCCATATATATTTTATAACTTACTAACTAGCTCTACCTACGTATTGAGCACTTTTGAAGTAAATACTTAAAGTTTACGCATAAATTTATACTTTCGTATATTAATTTTATGAGAGTAAATGAAGTATATATATATATATATATATATATATATATATATATATATTCGCCTGTCATCCCGACTTTTAAAAGATCGAATCGCCCGATTGTCAAAGACAATATGCAAGAAAGCAAGCAATGTATTGTTGCCTCTATTTGTCATTAACTAATTTACTTCGCTACAATTTATAAAAAAAATAAATTTGTAAAATACTTACGCATGTCAGGCAGTTTTTTAAGTTGAATATATTTTTAAATGAACACCTAAAGGAAAACCATCAAAGGGCAATAACTCTTATTCTTTTAGTAAGTAGCTTATTTTCTCATTCTTTTCTTTATAAACAAAAGCAATAGTTCATTTGTAATTTAGATGCTACTGTTACAGTGACATTTATTGGGTGGATTTCTAACACCCATTTTGTTTTATTTCTTATTTTGAAGTGAATATTGAGTCTTCAAAACCATCGTGGCCATATTTTTTGTTCGCCGTCAGCCTTAACTATTACTCGTTTTTCGAACCGAGTAAACATTTTACATGAAATACAAACACTAAAAGCTTATCCAGTTAGGTAGAAAAGTAACTTATCTTGCCTTTGATAATATTTATTTGTTATATATTTGTTTTTGGACAGCTTTTTCGAATCTATGTGTATAGTAAAACAAACCCCAGTCTTTCTAAAGACTAGAAACGAACTTTGATACACGGAACGGCGTTATAAATGAGAGAAAGGATGAAAAACATGTAGATAAATGAGCAAGTTAATTTTTCCCCTTATTTTCTCTGCTCGCTAGGCATATCCAAACCGTTGTGTAGAACGTCATCCTTATACACATTAATTAGTGACGTCATCATTTTAATATAGTTTTGGTCAAGTCTATTTTTTTTCCTCATTTTCTTTGCTTACTTATGCCCATCGGTAAGAATTCTAGTGGGTGGTGTTAGTTTTACTTTTTCAAAAACATTTTTAGTAAGTTATTCATTTTTCTTATTAAGTAACTTTAAATGATTATTGTTAATGCCGACGAAACTAGTGTATATATTTAGACACAATCATACAATAAAATTACAAATGAATAACATCAAACACTAATTAAATCTGAACTGTTTCAAAATAGGTATAAAAATTAGGAATTCAAATAAGCGTATTTGCATAGTTTGTATTATGTATTGAATATTTCGAACTGCTACGTTGTATTATTGATTTAAATGACAGTAAAACTTTCGCATTAATTCGTTGAGATGAAAAGATGTATAATAAATTAGCAGGGAGACCCAACGTTGCCCGCGATTGAGTGGGGACCAACAAATGTCCAACACTTCCAATACTTGTATTGTCATCGCAATCGGTGAAATCGTCCATTTTTCAATCAAATTGATTGATTGCCTGCTCTAGTTGTATTGGGAGGAAGCTTGACTTGCCTCCCCGCATTAACATAGTCCACAATACATTGTAGTCTACATTGCACTGTAGAGAACCAACTCTTGATTTTATAAAATTATTTTTATATAATGGTTTGAATTAAAGTTTAAAATGCAAAAGTAAAGTATCATGGTTCAGTTGTGCTCATTCATTCCGAACGTACCGCTGTCTTTTCAAAGAACTCACTGTCGATTTTATACGCCGGGCTCTTCTGTTTGCGCGGTAATAAAACTTCTCAAATGCACTTGTGATGTTAGGCTGTATAAGGGTGTTAATTTGGGTCAAAACCAGACTTTTTCTTCTTTAATCGATTTTTTTTTCGATTATCAATTTTCCATACTTATCAGAAGCATCTAAAAACACTCCCAGACACATGAAGTACATTTGTGTGAATTTCTTTCTTTAATCGGCTCTGCCGTTTAGGATTTCATAGGAAAGGAACTCACACACACACACACACACACACACACACACACAAAGTGATTTTTATATATAAGTAGAGATAATTAAAGCGAAGTAAAATTTGCTTAAAGCATAGTGTTACTTTTAATGCCTTTTCTTTCTTACATTGTTTGATTAGTAAAGTTGTGTAAGCAATGTAAGGGTTCACGTGAAATGATTAATCTATTGGACATCGTAGACAGGTATTGCAGCTAGTACTTGACACTGATCAGATGCAAACACCAGTATATATTATCAGAAACAGAAATCATAGACACTTTAATAGTATATTTGGCATCCATTTATAATCAGTCCTCTGTTAATTATTATACATTACGAAGAATAATTTGCCCAGTGTACTAATTCGCAAAAAAAAATTAAAATTAATAATAATAATAATAATAATAATAATAATAATAATAATAATGCCGTTCATCAAATTCCGTCTGTGTTTGTTTACAATATCACGTCAGCTGATATTTGGGCTTGGCGATGAATGCTCTTGAAAAGTCACTTCTGGTTCATGTTTAGTTTTAAAATATGCAAACGAAGAAATGATTTGCGCCAATTTTAAATGGCCACCTCTTCATTTATCGTTAATTGAACTCATCAATAAGAAAACATTAAAATAAGATGGTGAGATAGATCCGGGCTTGAAAGGGGGATCATTTGATCTGTAATCGAATGCTCTGCCATCTGTTTTTAAGAAGAAATGATTTGCTGAGATTTTATTATTTCCCTTGGCCTGTGTAGCGTAAAATATTCCCCCTGCAAAAATTATTCTTTGTTTGTTTGAGAAAAGCTATTTTTAGGATCGAGTTTTTTCGATTTTCGATACTTATCGGATGAACTTCTGTACAAAATATATCTAAGAACACTGCCAGGCATATAAATTAGATTTGCTTGAAATTTGCAAAAGATGGGCTCAGCCGTTTCGGAACCTATGAAGAAGGAATTCGCACGCACACAAAAAGTGATTTTTTTATAAAATAGTAAAGATAGAGATAGAGATGAGAAAGAAAACTTCGAAATAATATTTTTTTTAAAGAAAAACGCGAAAAAAAATCAATACCGGCATTAAAAATCGTTTTATGTTGTCGTTTTGGCTAACTATTATTTATTCAAATTATTAATAAATATTAATAAATGAAAAATCGTTTCGAGTGAGCATTTGAGTTTTGTTTTTAGATAAATCCATCATATCAAATTCGATGAACATTTTCTTTTGATTTAGCTTATTCACACAATGTGCATACGTTTCAAGCGTGCTTTTCTCAATTTTACATGCATAATGCTAATTAGATTGTAAATGGAAATGATTCCACATTTAGTAATATGTAACAAAACAACAACATAGAACCCTTTGTATGCCTATGCAGAATATTTTTCTTGCGTTCTTCCCTGACCGTAACCATTAAACACGGAGAAGTCCCTAAGGCCTTAGATAACAGACTTGTTTGGTGGCAAAGGTCAGATTCGCCATTAATGTGTTGTCTATCAACAAATACACAATATATCTATTATATAAAAGGAACTTTGTGTGTAGAGTTCGTTCCCTATGGACTCCGAAATAGTTGGGCCGATTTTTATAAAATTTCATAAAAGTGTACTTTATGTATCTGGTAGTGTTCTTAGATAGGTTTTGACGGAATTTCTTCGATAAGTTTCCATAATCGATAATCGATAAAATCCGATGAAAGAATGAACATGTGATTTGAACTAATCTTATACAGCCTATCATCACAAATGCATTTGAGAAGTTTTATTACCAAACAAGCAGAAAGGCCTGGCATATAAAATCAACAGTAGGTTCTTTGATATGACAGGGGCGCCTTAGAAATGAACGTTTCTGTTTAGAGCACAATTGAACCATGATACTTGACTTTTGTATTTGAAACTCTAATTCAATTCATTATACATAAAAATAATTTTATAAAATCCAGAGTAGGTTCTCTACAGTGTAATGTAAACTACAATGTAAATTACTGCAGGGAGTCATGTAAAGATTACTCCCGGTGAACCGTGATGGGTTCACAATCAGAGCTGGCAATCAATCAATTTGATTGAAAAATGGACGATTTAATCGATTTCGATGACAATAAAAATATGGGAGTGTGCAACCTTCGTTGACCTTCATTCAACCCCAGGCAACGTTGAGCCTTCCTGCTAGTACATAAATAAATAGACAATTGGTTAAATTCATGAAGACTATATGTAGTCTTAAAGAGTTAGGGAGATTTCAGCGTAAACTCCCAAGAGTTAGATCAACATTAAATGAATGATTAATTGTTCAGATACTTTCCGGTGCAAACTTGACCGGTAACCGAGTTTGATGAAGTTTGACATGTTTGAATGTGGTCCTCCCGCCCAGGCCAGCAGATGACTTTTGATCCTGCTGAACTGGTCTGGCCATTGATCGTCTATCTTCCGAGAGGACTCAACATAAATTCTTAGCATCTCAGGCTTCGTGTCAATTTCAGCTGAAAATCAAATAGTTTTGCATGCACGCCAAATAAAGAAAACAGACTCGGAGAGTTCTAACTACGAAAAAGTTAATTTCACGAAAATTACAAGCTTTTACATGTGTATATCATGAAGTTCGATTACATCAGAACCATCAAGATTTTCCAAAATCTTATTTTTCGTTCTCCACGGTTAGGATGAATGGAGGGGGTGTGGCATTCTTGGGAACGTGTGTTTTTCTCGAGATCTGGCTTCAATCTGCTAAATCGGCCTGGGCATTTGCTTAAATACTAAGGTAAAGGGGTTGGTCAGGGTAATCTGCCAGACCAACCAGAATTCAACACGTCAAACGGGGAATTCCCAACTCTTTTGCATGTCTGCACCCCTGCCAGGCCTGCGATAGCCTGCATATCTGGGATTAAAACTCAATTTCCACCCACACACCCCAAAAGGTCAACATTGTCACTTAGAAACCCAAAAAGTCTGAGCCGTTATTTATCAGGCTAACGAATGTATGATTTCATTCTACATTATTCTGACGTTTCCGGTCATATTTTTAAACAATAAAATATTTGTCTGTTTTTACAAAGCACAATGAATCCATCCCTTTTGATAGGTCACTCGCCGCTGTCCGGGATTCAATCAATGTTTAACAGACAACCTCAGCATATATTCCCGGCCTTACTCAGGGTTTTAGGGGATCTTAATCTCCCCAATGAGGAGCAATATAGCTCCTTTAGACGATCACGTCATAGACGACCTGTCACAATATGACAATTCCAATCTCCATTGTCCACTCATCACTAGCTAGATAGATAACCAGATAGATAGATAGATAGATAGATAGATAGATAGATTCATACATACATACATACATATACATGCATACATAAACCGATAATTTACTGCTATTGCTCGACCACTCTGTAACATAATTGTTAACTCATTGCTTTGAAACAAAACCGACATCTGTTAATATTCTATCTCTAGAAATTATATTTTTCTATAACATTGAAAATATTTCGAAACATGAAACAAAGAGAAAGGCTAACAGCAATATTTTGTTTTCACGTGACAAGGAGAAAGCGTTAAATCATGAAACCGTAGCAAGGGAAAAAAAGAGATAAATAATAGAATTGTTTCTACATTATTATTATTATTATTATTATTATTATTATTATTATTATTATTATTATTATTATTATTATATATCCAAACAATTGCACTGCGATCCACATCTATAATCTCGTAATTATGTATCAGAACTTGGCCACACTTATACGAAGAATAATTTAGACAAACCTTAATACTAATGGACATATGTATACTAATATGTAATCGAAGACGTATTCGATAAATACGTAATGAAATATGTACATAAACGTTCGAGTAGCCATGTCATCTCAAAATTGCACACAGAAGCATATAATATACGTGTGCGTGTGTATGTATGTGTGCGTATGCTAAGTGTTCATGGTATGCTCTTTCGCAAGGGGAGATCAAAACTGCGTGGGCATGCAAACACTAATATCACAATTAACTCTAATAATATCTTTACCTTCAATTGAATACCTGATGAATGCTGCTATTAACTGGTGTGGAGTAATTCAAAGTATTATTCCCGTTAAACAAGGACACTTTATAAAATCATGTAACAAAATTAAACACAACCTTTCTAGGCCAAGATTGTACTAGAAATCTGACGATGATATTTAATGAATGAAATACAAATATTTGTTTTACTTAGACCTAGTAATTCCGTTGCCAAGGCTGCTGGAAAAATGGTGGGATTATTCTACCGCTCCAGTAGATATCTTACTATTGATGCAATTCTCTAATTCTATAAGAGTTAATTACGTTCAAGGATGGAGTACTGCTGCCACATCTACGTAGGAGCTGCTAGAAACATCTTATCATGCCTTGACAGAGTTCAAAATAGACTTCGTAATCTAGTGGGGGAATACCCGTTTCTATTTTCTGCAACGTTTTCCCCACAGAAGAGACGTTACGAACCTGTCTCTGCTTTATCGTTATTTTCATGGCAAATGATCGTCTGAGGTCCAATCTATTGTTCCTCCTTGCCTGACTTTCCATAAGCAAAATATGATGAAAGTAAAGATAATTTTCGCGAAAATATATTTTTATATCAACTTTGTTTCCATTCGTAGCCAAGAGTGACCAACAAAATGATGTTTCCTCACAAAGAGAACATGTTATATATATAATAATATAAATATACAAGAAATAAATGCTACCATAGTCAATAAAAGTTACTTTTATGGTAGAAAAGTTCATTGGTTTATATTTTTAAGTAGTTTATAAAAAAAAAAATTTTTTAATTCACGAACCGGTTTTAAAAAAAATCAAAATCGCAGCGACTTTGAAATGGAGAGCCCCGTTTTCAATTTGAAGGAGGGGCACCTGAGCATTCTGTGTTAACAATTTAAGAGAATTCCGTCAACGTAAGGAATATTTATAAACATATTTTAATGTTTTCCGTTATTTTGTGCTTGAGGAATATTCGATTATGGCATGTGTAGTTTATATAAAAATCCATTTAAGTAGTTATCGCCTCAAATTTCGTTTTAATTTCGGTTTGCTGAAATTATTTCAAGTAAAGATCATTAAAAACTATTTCAAAACAAAAAAAACATGAACTGAACTTTTATTGACTACGGTAATATTTATTTCTTGTATATTTATTTTTCAGGTAGTCGTTTGTTGGCTTTTCTTCTAAACACTTTTACTAAATAATATCGACGAAATATCGAAAAACAAAGAAACAAAAACAGTTTTGAAAAATAATGAAGCTTTACTTACTTTAGTAAAATAATCTGAAACAGTAAAATGGGATATTAAAAAAGTAAACACGTAATTACTTTAGTTTTTTAACGCAAAGAATCGATATGAATATGAATAAGAAGAAAATGGCGCCCTTTTCAAGCAGAACAGCTTCGTTTCAGTTTTACAGTATTGAACGGTATAGTATTGCGCCGTCGGATTCAGGGTTGTACTATTGTAATGTAAAGAACACGCAGAAAGGGTTGTAATTAACTGAATTCCTTCTAGTACACTGACAAACAAAGAGCTTAAACAGATATATAAATAAAAATAAAAAGGTTATGTAATTTTTTTAAAAAACACGTTATCACGTGAGCAGGATTTTTTCCTTCTTTTGACACGATAACAAGTAACGTTCTTATTTTTTTATTATTTATCTATTTTCAAAAGAGTGCCACGTGCAAGTGGAGAAGGAAAAAATCAGGGGTTATGTAAAATTTGTGTCGAGAATTGTCTAAAGTTCCGACTTTTTTGCTTTCACTTTAATAAGAACGTGAATTTATTAGGTGAATTTATTCGACCCAATATGATTCAAAAAATAAACAAAAGCTAACGTGAGTTAAGGTGTTATTATGGAACCTCGCCCCTTTTAAAAAAACCTTGTTAAACTTTGTGACATATTTAAATTCTATGGAGGTCAGGCGCGAACGAACGCCCAATAATTTTATTATACCATATTTCTTCAAACTGAATCATAATTATCAAAGTATACTTACGTAAATAAATATGAAAAGTCTTTGTTAAAGTTTGTGCCATATTTCCATGGGGTACAGGCGCGAACGCAGACCCCACAATTTTATTATACCATCCCTATTTAAGTTGAAACATACTTATCAAAGTATTCTTATGTACATCTATATCAAAAACACTTGTAAACGTTTTTTTGTTTTTTTTCAATTTTTATTTCCATACTTTGTGGGCCAGGCGCGAACGACGACCCCACAATTTTTATGAACCACCGTTCTGCCAGATCAAACATACCCATTCCTGATCCTCGATACATCTTCTATCATTATATGTAATCAGTTTTTTTAAAATAGCGAACCATGTAGGAGCCTATTCGTGACACACACACAGACGTTCAGCTTTATATTGTAGATATATATATATATACAGTCAAGCTACGCTGAAGAGGGGTAAGGCTCCGAAACACGCGTGTACGTAGATTATTGTTTTTAAAAAATAATAAATAAGTAAATACGTCCAAATAAAAAATGGGCGACTTTCTTTTAAAAAAACACCGAATCTCCAAGGTGGAGACGTTAACCTTATATCGTTTAAAAATCAACAACAAAAACTACGTAAGTACATAAACGATAAAATTAAGCAGTAAATTGTCTATGGCATCATAGCGTAATGGATTAAGACGCTGGATTGCAATGCATAAGGTTCGAATCCTAACAACAGTCAAGCTACGCCCCGAAGCACGCGTGTACATAGATTACTCTTTTAAAAAAATAATAAATAATAAATAAATAAATAATACGTCCCAATAAAAAATGGGCGACTTTCTAAAAAACACCGGATTTCCAAGGTGGAAACGTTAACCTTAATATCGTTGAAAAAATCAACAACAAAAACTATATATATATATATATATATATATATATATATATATATATAGTGATGATCATATTTATTGGCACGGTAAAATAAAAGTTAAATTTTGTCTAATAAATTCTAAAAAAGGGATTAAATTAAAGAAAATAACAAAGTATATTATGTATTTTTAACTGGCCTTTCCGATGCAGCAATCCGATTTTAGAAAAAAATAAATAACAAAGGAACAACAAACATAATTGACAAAAAACCCTTGTTCAAAATTATTGGCACGATTTATTTAATAATCAATTGTATAGCCTTTGGCCTTGATTACCTTCCTCAGTCGCTTTTCATAGTTTACAACCAAGTTGTTGCACTCTTCAGTAGTAATTTTAGCCCACTCTTCCTGACAATAATCCTCCAATTGAATAAGATTCTTAGGCTTCCTTTGCATTACCCTCAATTTTAATGTTCTCCATAAATTTTCAATTGGATTAAGGTCTGGGCTTTGTGATGGCCACTCCAAAACATTAATATGATTGTCCTCAAGCCATTTCTTAGTCAGTTTAGCCGAATGCTTTGGGTCATTATCTTGCATGAACCACCAACGACGACCAAGTGAGAGCTCTTTAGCAGAGTCTTTCAGGTTTTCATCCAATATTTTAACATAATCTTCCTTTTTTATGCTACCTGTGACTATAATAAGTCGCCCTGGTCCAAAGGCAGCAAAGGATCCCCAAAACATCAAACTGCCTCCACCGTGCTTCACTGTGGGTATGGTGTTCTTAGGCAGGAAAGCTTCGCCAGATTTTCTGTAAATATAAGACACTTTATTATGGCCAAATAACTCTATTTTCGTTTCGTCAGTCCATAGAACACGTTTCCAGAATGCAACATCTTTATCAATATGACGTTTTGCAAAGGCTAGCCTTGCTTTCAGGTGCATAGGCTTCAATAAGGGAGTCTTTCTCGGACGACATGCTTTTAAACCAGCTCTCTTCAAAACTCTACCAACTGTATGTCGAGATACATTCACTCCAGAGGTGCTCTGTTCATCAACAATCTCCCCAACAGAGATCCTTGGGTTTTGTTTTACTTGTCGAACAATTTTCCGTTCATCTCTTGGGGAAAGAATCCTTTTTCTCCCTCTACCCTCTAAACTCATAACGTGGCCTTGCGATTTGAACTTGTTTATTATGGCTCTAACAGTGGATTTGGGAAGGTTTAGCTTCTTTGAAATCTTATCATAGCCCTCCCCATTGGTATGGCATGCTACAACAAGCTTCCTGACGTCTTCGCTGTGTTCCTTAGTTTTAACCATGGCGATTGAAAATTATAATTTAGTCACTTATAATAGTTTAAATAAATCGCTATCTAAAAATTATCTGAAAAAAATTATTCACTGAATTAGCGTTAAACAAGCATAATATGGCTATAAACAAGTTCAGAAAGCACGTAAACCGGAAATTGATTGATATTATACTGATACTAAAAGAAAAACAAAGCCGTGCCAATAATTTTGAACAAGGTTTTTTTGCAATTATGTTTGTTGTTCCTTTGTTATTTATTTTTTCTAAAATCGGATTGCTGCATCGGAAAGGCCAGTTAAAAATACATAATATACTTTGTTATTTTCTTTAATTTAATCCCTTTTTTAGAATTTATTAGACAAAATTTAACTTTTATTTTACCGTGCCAATAAATATGATCATCACTGTATATATAAATTTAATCTCTAAAGTAACATAAAAAGCAACAGCTCGTGTAACGTAATTAGGTGTTCCTACCGCTGACACTACTACGGAACACTGGATGAAATGAAGAACGAGTTAGTTTTTATCAAACAACCCAAATTTACGCCTACAGAATGCTGATGGTTGGTTTAGTTGTTTTGTTTTATGGCATATCAACCCTTTTCATGTTATTTAATGCCGAATCCAGTTATTTTGGAAATAGTATTTATGTTTCAACCCGTTTTTGTTTTTTTGTTTTTTGTAGAAGGTTTTTATTCTTCAATAGTATCTTTTTGTATCTTCAATCGCTACTTTGTTGTGTTTGGTTTAGTTGTTTTATAGTGGATTTTATCGTTTTTGTTCCCTGCCTTGCAGAACATGAATGAGTTTTGCAACGGGGGGGGTTACAGTATTAATGTTTGGTACATTTTTAGTTAGGAAACCAGTCAGGAAGTGAGGGAGATAGAAATGGAAAGGGGAAATGGGAAGAAGGAAAAGGTGGGTTGCTGTTTTCGGTTTTGCAGAGGGTAATTAAATTTTACCAAAAGGAAGTAAAAAAGAAAAAGTATCGATGTTAGGTGCATTTCGTCTCAGGAAGCCAATATCTTCAGACAGCCTGATCTGGTAGCACCAGACAGAATGCTGAAGACAATATAACAAGTATTATTTAGATTATCCGAACTGGTGTTCTCACTTTGAATTTTATTTTCACAACGTTTCGTCATTTCGCATGCTTTTGCATATAGCCGTCTGCGCTATGTCACAATTAGATTGTGCATCTAAAAACAAGGAAAAGACCCGATAAAATTCAGTTGTTGAATATCTTCGTTCTTGTGTTCCTTTTGACTGTGTGTTAGGGTAGATAAAAAAAATGAATTAATTAGCACTGCTAATCGTGACACGAACTAAACTATAATCACTTACATCTTTTTTAACGCAAGCTTATAATGATGACCACTTATAAAATAAAGTTTGCACCATTCTCTCAACTATTTTCAAGTAAATGTGATTACTTATGGCGTGGTTTATTGTATGATGACAATTATTTGCTGACACTGGATTGGACTATGTTCGAAATGGACTATGTGCAGGAAAGCAGTGCCGTAGTAATGTGTTTCACAGATGGGAACTTTTGGGAAATTTCGTTTGATTTCAGGCATAGGAAAAAAGAAAAAAAGTTCTTGCAGTTGTGGTAGAAGACGAGTTCTTATATTAATGAATTTTTTATATGAGCATTGGTTATTCGTATTATTTGGATTCATCGGATTACTGTTCACGTCTTGAGTGTGATTTTCACAACGTTTCGGTCGATGTAACATCCGACCTTCTTCAGGTGTATCCTATCAAACTCGGGAATTTTGACGGAATTTCGAACGGAACCCTTTATTTACTTCACGGGCGTAACATGGTTCGAATTTAACAAGAAGAATGTCGTGGGTTACACCGACCGAAACGTTGTGAAAATGGCACTCAATATAAGAGCAGTAGCCCGATGATTCCAAATAATACGAAGAGTTCTTGTGAATACAAGATGGAACCAGGGATGATATCGTAGTCAAACACCTTTCAAGGGAGAAAAAAACGATCGAATAGAAAAAGTCTGGCAACGGCTCTTCTGTCAATATGTAGCAGTATAAAACAGATCATTTTTTGCTAGATTGCAAAGTCGATTTTGTTGTCTGTCGCGGAAAAAAGAAGAATACACTGAGCAGCACTTCCTTAAATTCAAGAGCTGTACTATATCTTAAGACATATCTGACTTTGTCGAGGATTGACTCGAGCGTCGAGTATTTTCTGTGTCTGTGTGAAATGGTCCAAATGTAAAATTCTGATCTTGACTCAAAGTTCGATTGTACGTTTAAAACGGAAATTCTTTGCTGACTTAACAATAATTTCTAACCTTTAATGGATCCCATTAAAATCGGAAATATTTATTTTCTCCTACTTTTTATAAACATTTCCAATCTGTATGTTTTTATACGGCACAATCACGTTGACACACCGGTTCTCGCCAGATCACCGAAGTTGAGCCTGGCTAATACCACGCTGTATGTACCTCGAGGTAAAATACTAGGTTGAGAAACTGGCGCGGTTTATCCTTCTCTTGAGGGTAGATCGGACTCTCTTAAGCCGTGGTATGCACCCCATCTAGTAATGGCGTCACGATACAAAAAATACCTTTGATAGCCCTTGGCGAAGCATCAAGTATTCAGCTACTGACAAGATTTGAATTACTCTACAAACTCGTGTAGTGAGTTCAATCTCGGCTGCAGCCACGCTGGATGGATGGATATTCTTGGTCAAATATCAGAATATTTTTAACCCTGCGTTAGTCCCATGGGGTGTTTTGTTACCCCAATTTTGTTTAAGTGCTCCTAGTTCGCAACTTATTTCTTTTCCTCCGCTCCAGTACTCTCCTGACTCAGTGAAGGTATAGCATACGTGCTATGGCGCAGTTGTATCTCAGTTTTCCTTCGTAAATCAGATTTAAAGGTAACATTTATGTAATGAACGCATATTCGTTTTTCTTGCTATTTCAATTTATGGAAACATTTTGTGTTGATCATATATAGTAAAAACTAACACAAACTGGTGTATCTTACGGATATTTTTAAATAAATGTGATCTAAATCTAATATTCTTTAATTTTTTCTTAGTTTATTTTATTGTATATTTTTATATATTATATCAACAATCTACAAGTGATTCAAACTATTCAACAAAAACTGTAGGATAGCTATATTTTACAAAATAATAACACTATAAACATTTTTGTATTTGGGTGTATAAACGTTCCATGAAACTAACGATGTTAGAAGGTAGATGGTGCAAAATAACATTGATAATTATATTTAACTAGCGGGGGTATCCGGCGTTGTCCGGGTGTGGAGAAATTTTATCATAAGGGTATTGAGGAACCCAGCCCTAAAAAAATAGCAGCGAAAAAGAAATTAGCTGCAGTAGCCAGGTTCGAACCTGTAACGCTAAGGGAAAAAGGAGGTGAAAAAAAAAACGGTTTAGTCGTCTCGCCCACGCAATAGCATAATACGGAAACAATATACTTGTCACTCCAGGAAACTGGGCGCGTTGCTAACTCAAGGGATAATTAATCTTGGATATTTTACATTTGCTGGTTATATCCATCTCCTACAGTCAACAAATCTCCATCAGTTCAACTATCACGTAACGTTATCTCGTCAACAACCAACGACGGGTATTATTTAATTTTGGATCGTCAGTGGCAGAAAAGGAGCGTTTATTTGTACTATTTCCACAAATCACGTTCGTGAATGTATGCGGTCTTAAGATTAATTTTATGAAAGGTGATGTGAACGTCCTTTGTCGCAGAACCTGTGTGAATGCCGGGTCGATAACATAACAAATTACTGAGCTTATAACGTGTTGTATTTACTGTGCCCAGATGTTGTACGGTGATTCGTGGTAGAATACTTTGTGGAAGTAAGATTCGGATTTTAAAATCTAGCGAAGGAAAAATATAATACACGTGTGGAGATGAGGGAGGCATTTATTTGCCGAAGCTTAAAATGAGACGACGTTAGTGCAAAAAAAGAAAAAACGAAGATCAGGCGTTGCTACTGATTATTCAAACGATAAACTTAAAAGCTTACACACACACACACACACACACACACACACACACACACACACACACACACACACACACACACACACACACACACGAGGTCAGGAGATTTGAATCCGGCCATGAAGCCATCTCCATTAGCAAATAACAAACATATATATATATATATATATATATATATATATATATATATATATATATATGCATACATATATATATGTATGTATGTATATATATATAAATATATATATATATATATATATATATATAAGGGCGAATTACATACGTTTATATACATATATATATATATACATACATATATATATATATAAGGGCGAATTACATACGTTTATATATATATATATATATATATATATATATATATATATATATATATATATATATAAACGTATGCAATATACATTTATATATATATATATATATATGGGTTCCGCACTATCGGCCCGGCTCCAACCCTTTTCCCATCGTAGCAGTGTCACATCTCTGTGACTATTTTGCAAGTACTTTGATTGAATGTGCTCTGATGAACTCATAGTACTTGTGCCCCCCCCCGGCGTGCATATTCCCGGCTAACCTGACATGCAGAAAAATCCCACTCCTTTACTGAAGAGGTCCCTAGATGCCAGAAAGCCCTCTACTCTAACAGTTTACTCCCCTCAAAATGGTAAACTTTGGAATTCCCTCACCGCTTCCTGCTTTCCTGTCTCTGCTTGCATGAAAAAGTTTAAATGTTATGTGAACAGTCATTTCACTGCTCAACTCCCCTCAGTTCTCTGTTAGGCATGATCCCAAATCATGGCCGCTTACGTTCCAAATGTCGCATGCCTTGTTTGGGGCGAAAAGACACAAAACAACAATGTATACTTCTATAAATGTATCAATGTCACGGTGCACTGTTTCTGATAATTTAACGTCTTATAGTTTCTACAGATGTATATATATAAAATAAACATATACATCCAGTTATCATTTATGCAGTGATGCACTACACATCTGGCGCTGATATTTTAATATCGGCGTACATTGGTGTTGCTGCTGCTGCTGCTTCGTTCGATGTACGCACAGAACATCGATGCGCTAGGTGTATCAGAATTTTGGGGGAATTTGTGACACCCCTCACACAAAACTGCGAATAAAATATAAAAATAACTCGTAATTTCTCATTTAAAGGTGGGTTGTTTATTTTATTTATGGAATATACTTCCAAAATAAACTATTAAAGTTGTTTAAAAATTAATAGAAATATTATTTTTTTAAAAAACACTGTTTGCAAAGTGCCGGCGCGCCTTCATGCAGCCATTTTGTTTTTTTTTTTACGTAATGAAATCAATTGATTTTATTTTATTTTTTTATTCATTTTATTTATAATATGTTTTAAAATTTTTCAACTACCGTGGAATTTCCACAGGTTCTGCTAGTATCGTATTAATTCGTTTGTTACATTCAAGTTTTAAAAAAATTTATCTATATATTATATTTCTCTTAGTTTGTATGTCTGTCTGTTTGCCCATTCCACTGTTACTTGGAAATAAATGGATCGACCTGGCTAATTTTTATGGACCTTTATTATAATAAAGTGCATCGAATTAAGTATTATGTTACCCATTTAGTACACGGTTAGAGAGTAATAGAGATTTATGGGGATTAGTTATTAATTCAAAAATTAGCACAAATTTAATCATATTCAACCATCAATTTGGCATAAAGCACTCATTCGAAGTCAACGGGCTATAACTTTTGCCCGTTTTAACAGACAAAAAGTCTATTGATTGCAGATGCACAAATTGAATGGAAATATTTTATCTGACATACGTCCAAGACACTTTTTATAAAAGTCATTCCGTAAGACAAATCTGAAACAACATGTTTGTCTATCATGCTAAAGTTTTAAATTTAACTCATCATTAAACGCACAGATTAAATGTACACATTTAATAAAATCTATTCTGTGCCTCTATCTGCTTGCCGCACTACAAGGATAGAGTTAGGTACTAGATAGGTTTTGAATGAGGGTAAAGCCAGCTCTCAAAGAAAAGACACTTTGGATTGGGAAAATATTAAAATTACCCCCGTCTAGAAAAATTTCTTCACAAACTGAAGACAAAACATATGATGTGTATTATCAGAACAGATACAAGACGTTGAATTATTTGCTATAAGATAAAACATATGCAATGTAATAAATTAGGCATAAGGTCATCAAATGTGTGGACAAATGAGGATGGTTGGTCATCTTTGGTCAAGACTGTGCAGTTCTAGGAGGTCCACCCTCCCAGGCTTTGCCTTTTCTCTTTGAAAAGGGGTTAGTTTATTGTTAATCACCTGAGGTGTGACCCTATCCTCGTCGCAGGTCACCAAATGGGACCCCTCGCAAGGTATCCCAGTGTGGCAGGATTTGTCAATCAATTTGGTTGGTTTTAATTTCATGATCGGGTTGATATGCTGCTGCTTCGCCGATCTGTTGTGCTGGAAGGGAATCAATCTCATGCACACACAAAAAAAGACAAACTCAATTCGCTATTCTACTAATTAAATTCACAATAACATATGCAATATATATATACTTATATACAATTGTCCGTAGTTCAATGTTGATTTTGACTGACTCCACTGAGCCAAAAAATTAACAATAGATTAATTTCTCTCTCGGTATGGCGGTGGAATGATGCGAGAAGAGAGGGGTGGCGACTTTTCGATTGTGCTTGAATCTCTTTAAGACTCAGCTCGATTCTGCCAATCGCAACAAGTTACATCACCTCAGGGGAGGTCCTATCTTCCCCTATGGCACCTGTGGATTGCAAGCGCCGTTCTCATGATCGAAAAGTTAAGCTTGTGACCTCGCCGGTCTAGTAACTGCACTCAAAAGCCAAACAACCCTGAGCCATCAATCGTTGGCATCAGAAATGAAATTATGTTTTCGTTACGTCTCTCAAAGTGGCATTAAGTTGTCGCTTTCTAAAACAATGAAATTTATAAATCCAATCTTTCTCTCAGCAGGGTTGGTTACCGTCGCCCGGGCACACAACGATACTTAAAGAATAAAACAATCATATCTGCCTGGCATTTTCCAGTGTTTCGGGAGTCTCAGCCTCCCACCAGTGGGGAGCCTAATCGCTCCCTGGGACGGTCACATCACAAGGCACCCTCACCGGTGAATCCCAACTTTTTGCAGGTCAGAGTGCCCCTCCTCTGGGGCGCTGACTTTTCAATCCCACTTTCCGACCCCGGTGTCACAGTTCTTGCAGTGGGAGAGAAAAGTAAATCCCTAGAATCATCACAATGAAAACAATACTACATTTACTTAAGGGGTCATTCTGCTTTGTTTTAAAACATTCCCAAAATGTTTTAGAAAAAATAAATTCTATTCATAATTTTTATAAATTGATTCCTAGTGGGAAGTGTGACAACAAAAAAAAAACAAATAAAACGGTTCCAACTCTTTCTATGTAATAGACCGATCACTGTTTTCCGGTTTGTAGGACAGTGTCACTTTCTAAAGAAATGGGGGGGTGAGCAGTACCAGTGCGGCACTTGGCAGTGGCACTACTCTCGTATATATTTATGTCTCCAATATATAAGCATGCCAATAAAATCAAAGTAACAACAAAAAAATATATAATTCAATAAAGCTTTTATTGTTTGTGGATCCAACAGGGTTTGCTATAAACTTGTGCTCGTGAAAAATGTGAATAGAATGATATGTATGTATTTGTGCGTTCATATAGAAAAACTTTATTCACTGAATTTATGTATGCATTAGCACACGCATAGTGTTTGCTATAAAATTGAGTTCATGAGAATATGCTCAACAAAGTCTGGGTAGAAACGTGCGTGCGTGCGTGCGTGCGTGCGTGCGTGCGTGCGTGTGTGTGTGTGTGTGTGTGTGTGTGTGTGTGTGTGTGTGTGTGTGTGTGTGTGTGTGTGTGTGTGTGTGTGTTCATCAAAGTTGCCGTCCGATCAGGACGGTCGACAAGTTGCGTATGCCGAAGCCCAGCAGAAAAAAAGGAAGTGAAATTGAATTTTGCCTGTGAAGCTCTTTTTTTAGTCGCTATAAGTCACGCCGCCCAATGTCAAAGGAAGAATAACTGGTCTGGAAACTCCCTCTGTTGGTGAGACTGTAATTGTATTAACATTGCTACATACTTTTCTAATAATTTTCTTTACCCAAGATGTTTTATTACATCTTTTCTTTTTCTTTTTTTTTTTTTCAAAGTAACAGCGATTCCACTATCACAGGTACTGTAATCCTAATTACAACTAGCCTAACCCATGTGAAATCCTTTGACGATTATTTACCTAAAATTAGTTACAAAACTAACTGTATGAAAATACATTCAATGGCCGAAAGCAGACACTTTGATAGCATTTTCAATTTCGCTTCCTTTGGGCATTATCTGACAGTTTTAATGTGACTACTTCAAATAAAATACCTAATGGAGTGTTTCATCTTAATCACAATCTGAGCAACTAATTCAAAAGTGAGTTAATTAAATTTCAACAAGGATTTTAATATTTTATTGGGCACAACCCATTGAATTAAATCGGTTTTATAAAACAATTCATAGAAAAAACTATTAATTAATAATTTGTTTGAAAGGGAACTTTTACTTCCTTTTGCAATTTGTAGATGCGTCTAAGCATTTTCATAAGGGGCTTTGTCTGTCGAACGTATGTTTATGTTTGAATCGTGCAGACTAAATTGGCTCAACATAAGAATATTCGTGCTTATAACGAGTGAGCTTAAATACCTAATAGATGCCATCCTCGGGTGTCTTTGGTTTCTCTGTATAGGAGTCCGTCAAAGACTCTGGCATGAGGATCCTTCTCATTTGAAGTAAACCCTGACCAGATATTTGCAAGATGGTGCGTTGTCTCCCCTAGCCATCCAGCACGTCCTCTAGGTTGCAGACGGCCTTCTATTAAAAATGGGCAGCTTTTAATTAAAAAAAATAATTAAAAAAAACATAAGACGGTAGACAAAAAATACACACACATACACACACACACATATATATATAATAACTTATATAAAATATAACAAACATCTTTCTACTCTTCTCCCTTCATAATAACCCCGCTAATTAATTCCCTAATAGTAGCCCCCTGCTTCAAAGTGGCACTGTGCCTTGTTTGGGGTGAAAATTGAATAAAAAAAAAAAAATTAAAAAAATGATAAAAACAAAAAGAAATATCGTCAAGTCGGCACCCAGGATTAAAAAAAAAAAGGATCCGTCAATCCGCTTATATGCTAGATGGGAAGAGATAAAGAATGGTGCAAACATTTCTATCTCTGGCAGTTGCACTCCAACCAGGACAACCATGTCAGCCATCAGACCTTGATGAAAAAAGTGTTGACCATACATCTATTTGTGAGAACAATAAACAAAACGAAAAAAAATAAAAGGTTTAAAAGTCCGGCTATGATTTGTTCCACAAAAGAACATAAGGGTGGAATGCTCGAAAAAACATGATTCCATTTCCGTTTAGTGAAAAACGTTTTTTTTTTTTTTTTTTTTTTTTTGGTTGCAGACCATCTACTACTTGGTCAGTCGTGTACAAATCCCAAGAATGATATGAGCCTTCTCTCATGTCTGAAAGTGACACAATGTTCAACGAACAAGATCGGAGATTCGCCACTGTACAACTCATGCTCTTTACAGGTCCAAGTTATGACAACAGGACCATTGCCAGCACTCTAAAAATCCATTGCTGGATTACCACAAATAACAGAAACGTGCCCATAGTGATGAAAAAAATTTCCGGCCATGGTTATGATCTTTGGTGTGATTTCAAGTGAGGATCACATCATGCCACCTGTGTTTCAGTGTTTTAGAATGTGTTAATATTCAATGGTTACAACTCAGTTCGACTATCGAGATTTTGTTTATGTAGTAATTTATTAAAAGTTATGAATCGCAAAAATTGTAAATTTTGATTTTCCTAGTTTAAAAACAAACTACTTGATCAATGTACGTAATTTTTGGAATATGACATCTTTGTTCAATGATGAATACACACATCATAAAGATCTTTCCATATTCTTCTTGTTGTTTCCGTTTTTTTAATTGAGCTGAATTCTAAATAAGAACCGTTTAATTTCCAACATAAATACTTAATTACTTAATTGTCTCGAAAATCTGAATATGTCCTTTTGCTATCTCATTCTGAAAAAGGGATCTTCAAACTTATTCAGGAAAAATCTGGAATCTCTATATATCTAAAAAATGAAACAACTCATTCTTGAAACTACAATAATCACTAAATCAATAAAATATCTTCAAAGAATGCTCCTCATACCAGCAGATGTACGATAAAAATTAAAACGGTTTCTATCCTCTTTGTGATTGAAAATGGCGATTATTGTCAGAGGGACAACCACTTAAAGTTGTTGATCCCAACCTAAAGAAGCCATGATTATACTGATTTTGCCATCTTAATGCAAATTCCAGGAAGCAACACCCATCTTTATGTAAATTCCACAAAGCAACACTCATCTTTATGTAAATTCCACAAAGCAACACTCATCTTTATATAAATTCCACAAAGCAACACCAATGTTTATGTAAATTCCACAAAGCAACACCCATCTTTATGTAAATTCCACGAAGCAACGCCCATCTTTATATAAATTCCACGAAGCAACACCACTTTTATTTAAATTCCATGTAGTAACACTCACGTTTATGTAAATCCCACGAAGCAACACCCATCTTTATGCAAATTCCAAACAAAAATGTTACCAAATACATTGAAGCTATCCATGAATAATTTAAATTATTGATAGTTAAATTGTTAAGTTATTTTGTTCACAGCTTTGGAAATTTTAAATTTCTATTTATTATTAAGACATATGTAACGGGTAACGTCCGTTACATATTATTATTAAGACATATGTAACGGGTAACGTCAACTATCGGTGCCCGTTTTTTTTTATTATTATTTTGAAGCATTTATTAAAACGTGGCTACAGCCTAAGCCAAATAAGAATGAAATTGACGTAAGTCTATCGACCACTCTTGAACAAATATTTGTTGAATTCATATTTTAGATTGCAGTATGTCTCGTCTTGTTGTTGCTGGAGAATACTTGAACAAATACTTGTAATCGGGCAACAACGAATGAACAAAAAATAACCAATGTAATAATATCTTAATTTGCCGAAAGGCGGACTAAACAATATTGTTCATTATTAGAATAACACACTGTTCTGTGTGTGCAAATCACTAAAATAATAATAAAAATATGATTAGAACCCATGGAAATTCCACGGTAGTTGAAAATATTTTGAACACCTTATAAATAAAATAAAACATTAATGACGAATTTAAAACAATTTTTTAGCAATTTTTTTTTTAACCAAAAAAAACTAAAAAGAATTAATTTAGAAATTTTTGATTTTTTTTTCAGTGAAAATGCAACACACAACACATTTTGTTTTGTTTTGTTTTGTTTTGTTTTTCTGAATATTTTTATATAAATTATAAAGGAACAGATATCACTTCATTTGCGCATTTTTTTTTAATTTTAAACAGAAACTATAATAAAAAAAAATCTTAGTCTCCTCTCATGACTTTTTTTATCGTAAAATGAAATAGCCACTTTGAAACCGTAAACAAATAGCCGTGTTTTTTGTTTGTTTGATTTTTGTTTGTTTGTTTTTTGTTTGTTTGTTTGTTTGTTTTTAATTTTTGGAGAGGAAATGGTTTTCATGATATATAAACTATATATATAAACGGAGGTAATTCGTTTCTCATTAATCAATGTTTGCGATGATGATGTTTTATGTTACTCTGGACGTACGGACAAGTACATTAATATTTAGAAGATTAGAACGCGGTGTACATCCGTTACTTTTTCCTTTTGTCGTATGTTTTCTTCTAAAAACACTTTACTGTGATTGTAGGCTTTTTGACAGGATTTATCTTACAATTTATGCAACGACCAAGTCATGTTTTTTTTTTATTTATACAAAGTTAGGCATGCGTATATTCTTTTACAGTTGTATGTACAGGATTCACTCCTAAACTAATTAACCGATCATTATGAATTTTGAAACGCCGTTGTTCGGCGTAAAAATGAAAGATGTGAAATATATTTAGCTTAATTTAGTTTTATATTAAGAAACAATAATGAGTAGTAGGAATTCGTAAAAAAAATCATTTGTGAAACTTTAACAATTTGTTTGAGGTGTCAATTAATAAATATTTCTTAGTTTTAGTTTCCGTGCAGTATCTTCGATGATTTTATGGAGTATAATAGGGGTATAAATTCCCATTTGAAAATTCAGATATTTCAGATTTAAATTAAATTTGATCCATAGTCTTTATGCACCAATTAAGTAAGATTCTCTGAATTTCAATTTTTTTCTGAAGACCTCTTAATCTTAAGCCTTATATTTTAGACGTTTTCTGGGATCAAAATCATGTAATGGATTTGGATCAAAATTTTGCCTGACGCCATTAAATCACATTTTTGTTATAAATTGATATTTTAAATAGATATTGAAATAGAAATCTGAAAATGAAATGATTTTACAATAAACCGTTCTTGAACTAAAGAAACGTTGTCGGTGTACATTTCGAAATGGAAACAATAGTTTCAAATGAATATGAAAATGAAATTTGAATACTTAACAAATAGATTTAATGGTTAGGAAAACCAGACGACTGTGAAATTGTTTTTAATAATTATCGTTATTCATTAAAAATTAAATTGCAAGTTTTTTTTCTTTTTAAATTTTCGAAAAATAAAATATTCATCCCCAAGAAATTGGACAGTTGTTCTTTTGGGGTTTTTCCTTCTTCTTCTTCTTCTTCTTCTTCTTCTTCTTCTTCTTCTTTATTTAAAATAAAATTGAATGTTTTTTGTTTTTTTGTTTTTTTTTCAAATTTTCGAATAAAATATTTATCTTCAGGAAATTGAACAGTTGTTCTTTTGTTTTTGTTTTTGTTTTTCTTTTTACTTTTTTTTCTTCTCTTATATGCCATGGTGGTGATAAGCCCTCGCATGAATTGTCTTATTAAGCTAAAATTCTGCAAGATAATTGTTTGTGTTGCGTAGTGGGGACAAGCCCTTCATATAACGGGGACGACAATGACTGTGATGAGAGCATGAGAATTCTTTAACACTTTTGAGGAGGGGAACTCAGTTACACTTTGGAAGTTCTTTCACAAATACGACAGACAAAATCACATTACCTTTCAAGTTGAAAGATGACAAATGACGATGAAGGCTTATAAATATGATGATTTTTATTCCATTCAGATGAAATAATGATCAAAAATTTAATTGTCTTCCTTCCCTTTCTTTCACTTCCGAAAGGGGATTAGCTAACTCTCCTCCTTCACGACTCGATGCTGACTGATCTGTCTCTACTGATCTCTCTGATCTGACCGAACTGATCTCGAACCCTCTTTACTGAATATATTGAAATCTATCTTTCTTTGTGACGTCAGAAATGTGCCCAACCATGTTATTCCTCATGTGGATCAGTAGAGAGCAGGAGTTGTACAGCAATGCATCTCCAATCTCACTTGTTGAACATAGTATAACTTTCAGACATGATAAAAGGCTCCTATCGCTCTTGGAATTTGGACACAACTGGTCAACTAGTAGATGGTCTGTAAGAAAA
The DNA here is from genome assembly GCF_053919585.1 of Euprymna scolopes. Lineage (NCBI taxonomy): Eukaryota > Metazoa > Mollusca > Cephalopoda > Sepiida > Sepiolidae > Euprymna > Euprymna scolopes. The sequence goes on along the minus strand of NC_136485.1, from coordinate 156,295,131 downwards.
AAACGGTTTTTATCAAACGGAAATGGAATCATGTCGTCTTTTCTAGGGCGACAATTTTATTGTTTCACTTTGTAATAGCAGTGCTACGAAGATATGCATATACTATATATGAAGAAAACTTCCCGGTGAATGTAGTGGCAGTAAAAGTGAAATTTCACTTGACTTCATGTATGAATGACTGTCTTAGAAGATCCAGATAGAATGTAAAAATTCTTGCGAAAATGTGGAAGTGTATGTTAAAATGGGGCACTCCATATTATGGTGGAATATCTATAGATTAATATGATAGTATGTGTGTCATTTTGTGTGTAAAGCTTACATGTTTTTTTCTTCCAAGTGACTGTAGTTTAATTGTTATGACTTTCCATGTCTTGTTATAAATAATTTCACCATAAATTCTTCATAAGTTTTGATTTCGGTTTCGATTATAGCTGTTGGCACTCAAATCATCTATTTTTTTTTTATAAATAATTTTACTAAGAATTATTCACAAGTTTAGGTTTTGATTTCGATTATAGCCGAAGGAATTCAACATATATATATATATATATATATATATATATATATTTTTTTTTTTTTTTTTTTTTTTTTTCTTCATAAGTTTTGGTTTCGATTTCGATTCAAGCTGATGCACCCAAGTCATTTGGATATTTGGTTTTATGTTTGAAATCACAACTTTATAATATATAAGAATCGATAGAACATTTACTCTATAATAATATATACAAAATCTGCATAAATTAAAATGTCATATTTAAGCGTAATTTACGACCAGACTACGCCGGGTGTCCCTGCTAGCTTAGATAAATACTTTGCAGTTTTAACAAAACAGCTACAATAATACAGGGCATCTCCATTTATGCTAAACAATCATAGAATGCCAACATCAATATATTACATATGAAGGAGTCCACTATGGAATTTCCACAGGTCCCGCTAGTGTAGAATAATTAACAGAAAATAGTAAGATAAAAAAAATATAAAATAATAACAGTGCTATGAAGATATGCGTATACTTCCCAATGAATGTAGTGGCCGTAACTCTGAGTGTGATAGTGAAATTTCATTTGACTTTGTGCATGAATGATTATCTTAGAGGATCTGGAGCCAGATAGAATGTAAAAATACTTAAAAGCAAACGAAACGAGCACATTCCGAAAACATGGTTAAAGGATTTACCTAAACCACTGTCAAAGCATATTCGCATCAGCAGCTTTTCAATAGAACGCTATACTCAACAATAGAATAAGGGGAAACCACTTTAATTTATATTTAGTTAATGTAATAAATATAATATTTATCGTCATTTTTTATACTATAGTCTATATATCTTACGTTTTTTTCTTTTTTCTTTTTTTCTTTTTTTCTTTCTTTTTTTTTTTTTTTTGACAAGACGCTATGGGTGATCTGGTTTGCATTGCTTGGCCTTGTCTCACTCCCATGAACCAAGTGTTGGAGCCTCTCAGAGGTTCAAGAACATTCGTCTAAATTGCTACAAAAGCATATTCAAAAGAAAGTTAGATGTAACATAGTGCATATAAGCGCATGGGAAAATATCAGCAGCAGCAAAGGATAGCTGGCTTGCAAAAAGATTAGCAGCATTAGTAGCTGAAAAGGAGAAAAAATGAATCATGTGGTAGGGAGAAGTAAAGTGCGCATCAAAGTCGAGGACAAGAATGGGCCAGCTGTGGCCGGCATGCGGTCGGAGGAAGGAAAAACGAAAGAGAGTAACAGTAATAAATGCTTGTGTTAAAAAAGAAAAAATACTGACTCGGATTTTTATTTCCTTTGTTTGTTTGTAACTGCAACGTTAGGTATAGTCATCGATGAAATTAGGGAAACACACTTTATTCTATATAATTTATCTAGTAAACGAAACAATATATTTATTGTTTATATACAATTGTCTATATGTGTTATTTTTCTTTTATTTTGACAGGATGCTACGGGTGATCTGGTTTGCATTGCTCGGCCTTGTCTCACTTCCATGGACCAAGTGTTGGAGTCTCTCGGACGGATATATTGAATCAAATTTATATAGAGAAGATCGATCACAACGATATCCATACTATAAACTAAACACTAACATTCGTCGGGGATATGGCAGCATGGGTGGTACCATGTTCAGAAAAATATCACCTTGCGAAATTACATGTAGCTATTGTACTTTGGGTATTTTCAAGTGGAGGTGCGAGGGTTCATATTGTAGAGACATACTTGCTTACAACATATGTGAGATGGAGCAACGGTTGGATGCTAAGTTAAAAAGTCGGGCAGCAGGATAAATATTTTAATGAATCAGCGAAATATATGTTCGAAGCTTTTGCACGGAGAAGACTGAACGCAAGAAGAGAAATACAATGACTTTTATTGAATTAAATGCTTTCATTAAACTCTGAAAAGAATTTCATTGACCGACATGTCTGTTATATGATCCAATAAAGTACTTTTAATGATTCTGAAATGTTGCTTTCCTATTTGATGACATATATAAATATTAGTGAAGGGACGATTCCAGAATTTTTTTCAATTCCAATAACAATTACCGATACTGTGCTAAATTCGCGATTCCAATAACAATTACCGATACTGTGCTAAATTCGCGATTCCAATACAATTACCGATTCTGTGCTAAATTCCCGATTCCAATACAATTACCGATTCTGTGCTAAATTCCCGATTCCAATAACAATTACCGATACTGTGCTAAATTCGCGATTCCAATACAATTACCGATTCTGTGCTAAATTCCCGATTCCAATACAATTACCGATTCTGTGCTAAATTCCCGATTCCAATACAATTACCGATTCTGTGCTAAATTCCCGATTCCAAAATAATTACCGATACTGTGCTAAATTCGCGATTCCAATACAATTACCGATTCTGTGCTAAATTCCCGATTCCAATACAATTACCGATTCTGTGCTAAATTCCCGATTCCAATAAAATTACCGATTCTGTACTAAATTCTCGATTCCAATACAATTACCGATACTGTGCTAAATTCGCGATTCCAATACAATTACCGATTCTGTGCTAAATTCGCGATTCCAATACAATTACCGATTCTGTGCTAAATTCCCAATTCCAATAACAATTACCGATACTGTGCTAAATTCGCGATTCCAATACAATTACCGATTCTGTGCTAAATTCCCGATTCCAATACAATTACCGATTCTGTGCTAAATTCCCGATTCCAATAAAATTACCGATTCTGTACTAAATTCTCGATTCCAATACAATTATCGATTCTGATTACAATGCTTTATAAATCTCTAAATATTTAACTATGAAATTGTTTTTGTTTTTTTTTTCCAAAAAACACATATCAAATGTACATATATTTTTTCAATTGTAAAAATACATATGTGAGGGATGATCTACAGATTTTAATTTTGCATAAATTTGTATAAATTCAAATAAAAAAATATTTATTATTTTATTATTACCATCAAGAATGAAAGACTTTGTTTTCAACCAAAATATATAGTTAAAGGAATCGTTTTTGACATTGGAAAATAGGCGCAAATTTTTCCGATACACAAAGAAGTTCTGATTTTCCCAATTCCTGATTCCGATTCCTATTAATCGTCCCAACGCTAATAAATATGTCTGCATGTATGTAACAACAGGAAAGAAGTTCACTATGTTCATTAAATGAATATCATTATTACCGTTCTCTTTCGCATGGTTGTCTCAACAATTGTGAAGGTTAGGGCGGCAGATGAGAGGTCATAGGTGAGTTTAATCTGGTGTTTGAATCCTGTGACTGGCAGTACAATTATATATAGTCACACTAGTGTGTTTTGGTTAAGGTGAAACATATATCGATGTGTGTAGAAGTGTAAGCCATTTTGAATCCTCTCATGGTTCGCTGTTACACACAAGTCCTGGTAGGTGACTTGTTTGTAGTAGACAGTTCCTCAGAACAAAATATTCTTACCGTGTCGAAACCCGGGAAAGAACATGTGAAATTGCACCAGAAAAGGTTTAATATTTATGAAGCAATTCTGGTTTCTGATTGGTTGGTAGCAGCACGTGAATTTATTTGATTCGTCAGTTCTTAGCAGCATCGTTTATAAATAGAATCGTCCGACTGTGTGGGATCATACCCCATTACTCTCCCAAAATATTCCAACAATGTGGATATTAAACGAAAGGATATCTATCCTTCCCATAGACACACAAACAGAAGGGTTGAACCGGAGGTCAACTGTGCCTTTGTCCTGTAAGTGCCTGCCCTTTGGCTGATTAGGATAGGCGCAGTGACAATTAGAAAGCTGATTAGCTAACAAAAAACTCAATAGCATATATCAACACGTGACAACCACAACTTTTCGCATAAGCTTGACGAATTTCACAAGAATAAAACGCGGAATATTCTGTGTAGCTTAATTGCCATATATATTTTCATAACTTAATGTTGTCCATCTTAGCGTTTCTTGCTTCCAGCATGTAAAAATGTTTAATTCTGCTGAAACATTTTAACATGAAAGAAATAAACAGTAATATGAACAAGACCTTGAAATTTGGAATATAGACTTTGTGTCATTTATTTGCATATGCTGTGTAGTCACATCGAGCTTCATAAATTAAAGAATTTGTATAACTAAAAGGTCAAATATAATTGAATAAGCATATTTTTCCCATATATATATATATATATATATATATATATATATATATATATATATATATATTTTTTTTTTTTTTTTTTTTTACTCCAGTCTCACCCCCAAGCATCTCCATCGACAACGCTAGACTGGAAAATGTGGACCACTTCCCATACCTAGGCAGCATCCTATCATCAAAAGCCAACATAGATGATGAAATACAACACCGTCTCAGCTGTGCCAGTGGGGCTTTCTCAAGGCTAAGGAAGAGAGTATTTGAGAACCGTGACCTTCTGGCAAAGACCAAAATCATGGTATATAAAGCTGTCTTGCTGCCCACTCTTCTCTATGGATCGGAGACCTGGACCACATACAGGAGGCACGTAAAAACCCTGGAGACGTACCACCAAAGATGCCTCCGAAAAATCCTCAGAATTAGTTGGAAGGACCGACGCACCAACACCAGCATCCTGAGTGAGGCTGACATTCCCACTATCACCGCTACTGTTGCTCAACGCCAGCTCAGATGGACTGGTCATGTTGTCCGAATGCCGGATCTCGGCCTCCCAAAACAGATTTTCTACTCTCAGCTTGTTGAGGGAAAGCGTGCCCAGGGTGGCCAAAAGATGAGGTATAAGGACAACATCAAAGCAAATCTAAAGCAGTTTCACATGGACCTTGAGACATGGGAGGACATGGCTGGGAGCAGGTTGGCATGGAGGAGCGCTGTCTACGAAGGTGCTGCGCTTTATAGTAGTGACCTAAATCAAGCTGCTGAGGATAAACGCAAGCACAGAAAGGACAGATTATCAACCAGACACACCCAACCCCACCCCACCACCACTACCTTTATCTGCCCAAATTGCACAAGACAAATTGGGTCTAGGATTGGGCTCTATGCTCACCTGAGGACGCACAGAAGCCACAACGGAGGACAGTCTTACTCGGACACGAGTGACCGCCGATGATGATGATATATATATATATATATATATAAATGTGTCAATCTCTTTATTGCAGATTAGTAAAATATCAATATTTCACTAAATATACGTCACACAAAAATAAAAATTGTATCATCGAATGACTGTTTTAAGGTTAGTTATTTCCAAAAATTTTATTCATATCCATGCGATAATCACGAAGTTATCATTTTATTTATTATCAAGTAATTTATACTGTCCATCGCTTTATTGCAGGTCTTTTAAAATGCCAAAAAAGGGGCGAATCGGACGAAAAGGAAAGGATTGTTGCTGGACTAGTAAAAGGATTGTTCATCAATGATTGAGCTATGGAGCTGGAAAGGGATCCAAGAACTTTGGCTTCATTCGTGAATAACCCCAACACCAACACCAACACCAACACCAACTCCAGAAAGGATAAGGGCACTAGAAGAAACCTTTCACATTGTTATATTCGGAAAAATTCGTAGGGAAGTCATCTGAAACCCAAACAGAACCAGTGCTTCCATTTTTGCAAGAGCTAGAATCGCTCCAAGATCCAGACCGGCCCAATGTAATGTGTTGAATGAGAGGGCAAGGAATATCAAAACTTTTCCGAGGTCTCCATTGAGGAAACGACATAGGGAAAAACGAAAGGCTTGGGCACAGAATTACACGAAAATGGATTTCCAACGTGTTCTATTTACAGATGAGACCCATGCTACTCTTGATGGTCCAGATGGATGGGCCAAAGTTTGGAACTCGAATGGAACTCCAACCCCTTACAGAGTTCATCACCAACAAGGAGGTGGAGTCATCATGTTTTGGGCGGGAATCATTAGGGATAAGTTGGTTCGACCATTCCGGGTTCCAGAGGGTGCAAAACTTACCAGCAATGCGTACACAGCCTTTTTGGATAAACATTTGTCACCATGGCTAAATGACCTACCATTGTCATGTCGCTTTCAGATGATTTTTATGCATGACAATGCACCATCCCATTCTGCTAGGGCGACTGCAACCTTCCTTGAATCTATGGGCTTTTTTGGAGAAACTGTCATGACCTGACCACTGTGTTCTCCGGACCTTAGCCTCATTGAATATCTCTGGTCAATATTAAAAAGAGGAGTTTATAAGGGAGGAGAGCAATTTACTTCAAAAGATGCCTTGTGAAGAACATAGTTGATATTGCTAGGGCCATAACCCCATTTTGAGATCAAACAATTGACTTCCCTGGGGGACAAAAGGTTGTTTAAAGTTATTTAAAAAATGATGGATATGTTGATAAATAATTAATTTATTTGAGGTTTAGCACCTAGGATGTGTTTTTTTTTTCATTATTCTTTGACAGAAAAATATAATAAAAAATAAAGTTTGCATGATAAGACATTGGATTTTTGCCCTAATACAACATTTTAAGAGACCTGCAATAAAGCTATGGAGAGTGGAAATTCCTTGATAACGAATAAAATGTCATAACTTCGTAAATATCGGATGAATTTGAATAAAATTTTTGGAAATAACTTACCTTGGAGCAGTCATTTGATGATATAATTTTAATTTTGTTGTGACGTATATTTAGTGAAATATTGATGTTTTACTAATCTGCAATAAAGCGATTGATGCAGTTTATATATATATATATATATATATATATATATATATATATATATATATATATATATATATATATATATATATATAAATGGCTAAAAGTCTATACTTCAAATTCCAAAATGTTGTTCATTTTGCCAAAACAATTTCTATCAAGAATTGAACATTTTAACATTTGCATATGCTCTGTAGTTATATTTAACATACATTGAGCTTCACAAATAAAAGGATTGGTATGAATAAAGGGTGAAATATATATATATATATATATATATATATATATATATATATATATATATATATATATATATATATATATATATGAGCAAACAGTTAATGAAATATGTTAAAAAACACTTTGAAATGAGTTAAAAACATATTTAATCTGAAAAGGAAACACTAGATAAATGGATAGTCCTTAATCCGCGGAGTTTCGAAGAAATACTCTCCTTCTCATCAGAGGGTAGGAATTAGCAAAATGCAGAATCGGATTTTGCATGCAGAAGTATTTGATGAAACAACAAATAAGTCAAAGATCTTACTTGAAAACAAAATGAGTTAAGCAGAGGAAATATGATAAAGAAAAAGGTGATTACACATTAATGGATAGTCTGGTGGAAGATAAAAAAATCCAGTGACGGTAAAATCCAAATGTAAAACTTTATTTTATATATATATATATATATATATATATATATATATATATATATATATATATATATATAAAGATAGATAGATAGATAGATAGATAGATAAATAGATAGATACAGATATATATGTATATATAATATATATATATATATATATATATATATATATATATATATATATATATATATATATATATATATATATATATATATATATATATATGCAAGTTAGAAAAGCATTTCATCCAAGGCATAAAAATTGTTAAACAAAATGTTTTCACAAAATACGAAACAGATACTGTCAAGAATTGTATAAATCAACTGATTTAAAGGAGTAAACTATAAGATTGTCAACATCATGAATTTTGGAATATAAATTTTTGTCATTTATTCTAGATATTGCTCTGTAATCACATTGAGCTTCTTATATAAGGAGTGATATATAATAATAAAATATATTTCTCCAGAAATATATGTATATATATATATATATATATATATATATATATATATATATATATATATATATATGAACAAATGATTAATAAAACATGTTAAAAGACATCTTGAAAAAGAGTTAAAAACATATTTAATTTTAAAAAGGAAGCACAAGATAAGTGGATAGTCCTTAATCCGCGGAGTTTCGAAGAAATACTCTCCTTCTCATCAGAGGGCAGGAATTAGCAAAATGCGGGATCGGATTTTGCATGTAAAAGTATTTAATGAAACTACAAGTAAGTCACAGATCTTACTTGATCAAATAAACAAATAAAATTGAAAATATAAAAAGCTTAGAAGGTAAGATAAAAAAAAAATTATGGGAAAAGATATATATTTGAAAGGTTAACTTAATAGCTATGTAATTTCAAATTTACCATATTTAAATTTGGACATATGTTTGTAATAGGACATCAGTTCATTTTTAGAGTTTATTATATTACTACTTTGAGGGGAGGTGATAATAGTTATAGCTTCAGATGTACAGAGGTGACAAGACTTAGATTCTGGAGTATAAGACTTAACTTTTTTTAGGATGGTCCATTTAATTGAAAAGTGGGTATTGGTAGAATTAAGCTTTTTAACCAGTGTAGTTAGAGAAGTTCCCTGGTTATTATTTGAATTTTGGTTATTGAAAGAAGTGTGGTTTCAAATTCTTTTCTTTATTAAAGTTGAAGTAGCACCAATATAAGTATATGTTTTATTAATAGCTCGGGGTCGAGAATTAATATTAATTTGCTGAATGGGAAGAGAATTTAAATTTTGTTCATTTTGATGAACAGAGGGTAAGACAATGATTGTAGCAGGATTGGTTTGGAGGGGATGATTAGTGTTGTCAGTGTTAGGATGGCTGCTATGAAAAATATTATTATTATTATTATTATTATTATTATTATTATTATTATTGTTATTATTATTATTATTATTATTATTATTATAGCTGTTTGTATGATTGAAAATAGAGGGTCTGGTTGATTCGTTTGTTGGATTAATAATTATAGCAGAGGGAAGGTCGGAGGAAGGATAATTTGGTGGCAAAATGTTATTGTCTATTATGGGAGAATTGCGTGGGAGCTCTGTAATTGTGCATGAATATATTACATCTTTATGGATGCAATCATTATTGAGTGGGCAAAGATGTTTGTTAATACAATTGCAGTTGCTTTTTGGTTGGATTGGGAAAGTGATTTTGGGGGCTGATTTAATTTTTTTGTTATTAGATGCTAAGATTCTTTGTGCTAAATTAGGCATAGTAGAATAAGAAATTTTTATTGAGTTTTTATTAAAAATTGAACTATATCTGTGTGGGTATTTGAAAGAGTTTTCTACAATATTGAAGAATTCTTTAGGTATATTGGTTTTAACATTTATGCTAAATGGAGGATTAAACCAAATATTTTTCTTTCTCCTAGTGCAACAGAGTGGGTTAGAAGTATTACGGTTAGCATGTTGGTTCGGATTATATTTGTGGAGTGGACCATTGCTATTGATAGCAGCAGATCTTGTTATTTGAACTGGTTTCTTGCGAGTCATATTGTGTGTGATTACAGATTTAAGATGGCATACAGGTGGAGCATAATGGTTATATTGAATCTTTTCATTATATCCTGAATTTCTTAAGGCATTATTGAAGAAAGTAGCATTTTGATTAAAGGTTTTTTTTATCGGCTGAGAGCGTAGAAATTCTTCTAGAGACGGATCGTACTATAGATTTTATAATTGAATTGGGGTGGTTAGAAGATTTATGGATGTATAAAAGCGTAAGGTTGGGTTTATGATAGGGGCTGTAAGTTTCAGTATTAAGATTAAGTGTAATGTCTAGAAAATCTGAAGTTTTTTTATTTGGTTCAATAATTATAGAGAGGCCAAAATTATTTAAAAGTTATGTAATTTTTTAATTGTATTATTGTACTCTCTTGGCCTGGCTGTTGTTGTAAATAGAGCATCGTCTCTATAAAGGCCCCCTTGGATATGTTTAAAGTGGTATTTAAGTTCTTTCAGTAAGAAGAGTTCCACTAAATCTGTAACCTCAGCAGAGTTAGAAGCACCCATTAAGATGTCAAAATTATTGGGGGTATCTTTTCTAGTCCAAAACTTATTGTTAAATTGTATAAGGGATTTTCTGGCTAGGAGAATTAATTTAATTTCCAAATGAGTTAAGTCAGAATTTCTTTTAGCAAAGATTAGAGCCATATTTAAGAGGATCGGTGAAATTGATTGATAATAATTGTTGATGTCAAAGGTTATGAAGTTAAGGAGGTGTTTATTTTTAAGGGAAACAAACCAATTAATTACAGAATTCGAATTTTGCCAAAGGGGGAAGCTAACTTTTTCTTTAATAGAGGGGATAATTCTATCTAAGATGTTTTTGCTTACCGCACCCAAGTCAGAGCTAGATGGGTAGATCAATCTAATGGAAGGGTTATCATAAAAATTAGGTTTATGGTCTTTGAGGGTGAATCTAGGGGTACCCGGAGAAAGTATTTCAGTGGAGTTATGAATGTTCATAGAAGTCAGTAAAGATTTAGCTTCAGAATTAATAGAATCCAAAGTGTTGCGGGGGACTATTTTATGAGATTTATTAAGCTCTTTATATATAAGTCTTTTATACGTAGGATAGTCAAGTTTATAGTAATTTTTAGTCTTGTCTGCAGGGACAAATATATGTTTATTCTTTTTTACTTTCTTGGCAAAATTATTTATTTTTCGGGTAACCGGGTTGTAGCAGTGTTTTTGTTTCTTAAATCTAATTTTTTTGACTGAGTTTAACATGGAATTTTCGAACTCCTCAAGGTAAGGATTATATTTAGGGTTGGCAGTGGTTTTTAGTCCGTAAAATTTGGTAGCCAATCTTTCAATTTTCTTTTGTTCTCTTTGAAAGTTTATAAGGAGTCCATTTGTTAAGGTTTCTGTGTGAAGAATGTCTTTAGACGAAAAAGGCGCCGTAAGCTTATTATTAATGTTTAAGTCATGGTGATAAGCTTTCCACCTTATATTTTTTAGGAAAGTGTTCAAAGCTAGAACAAATTTGTGGATATATTCTTGTTGGGTAGGGATAGGGATATTCTTGGCAGACAGGGGAATGTGTTCCTTTGCAAACATATCTGGAGAGAATAAAAAGCTCAACCAGACGGGAGCTTATAAAGAAATAAAAATTACAATAAGTTTACAAAGGTAATCAAAATGGTAAACTTAAAATATATTATAAATATTAAAGAGTTAATATTTACAAGTAAAGTAATCTCAACCAGATGTAAAAGCTCAATAAAACCGAAAAGGAAATAGAGCTTATAATATGAACAAATGATTAATAAAACATGTTAAAAGACATCTTGAAAAAGAGTTAAAAACATATTTAATTTTAAAAAGCAAGCACGAGATAAGTGGATAGTCCTTAATCCGCGGAGTTTCGAAGAAATACTCTCCTTCTCATCAGAGGGCAGGAATTAGCAAAATGCGGGATCGGATTTTGCATGTAAAAGTATTTAATGAAACTACAAGTAAGTCACAGATCTTACTTGGTTTAAAAAAGGGTGATGTAAGGGGAATAGGAGGTAAAAGAAAAATGATAAAAAGATTTCACATGAATGGATAGTCCGGTGAAGGGTAAAAAATCCAAGAATGGTAAAATCAAAACATGGTCGAATTAAACATTTCCAATCCAACAGGTAAGTTCCAAATGGTCCAAAATAATCCAAAAGGCAGAATTCCTTGGAAAAAATCACAAATGGAATGAGTTCAAAATCATTAAAAGAAAAGTTCAAATGTGCACAGAAAAAGCACTGGAAAGAATATTTAAAACACGTCTGCCAAGACCGGAGGAATCAAGTAAATTAAAGTTTAAAAAAAAAAAAAAAAAAAAAAAACGGAAAAACGGTGAAAGTTTAAATTTGAAAAGCAAGGTCAAACTGACCCAGACAAAAAGCGCGAAAGTTAGCGTTAATAATTAGGTCAACTTAAATATGCACGTGAAAGTCCCAGAATGAAATTAAGAAACACGAGTCAGAGAAACAAATAAATGGCTAAGTTTATGAAATGGAGCGTCTATTATATTTTAAAAAAAAAGAAAAAAAATGAAAATAAATAAATTAAAAATTGAAAATTAAAAAGTTAAAAAAAAATTTTAAACCTATATATACATATATACACACACATACATAGTGCTTTTTCTGTAGTCTTTAACTTTTTGAGTTAAAAAAATGAGGCTCTACTTTTCGAACTACTCTCGTATATATATATATATATATATATATATATATATATATATATATATATATATATATATATATATATATATATATATATGAGCAAACAGTTAATAAAACGTGTTAAAAAACACTTTGAAAAAGAGTTAAAAACATATTTAATCTGAAAAGGAAATACTTGTTAAGTGGATAGTCCTTAATCCGTGGAGTTTCGAAGAAATACTTTCCTTCTCATCAGAGAGTAAGAATTAGCAAAATGCGGGATCGGATTTTGTATATATATATATATATATATATATATATATATATATATATATATATATATATATATATATATATATATATGTGTGTGTGTGTATATATTATTTATTTAGACAGACATTGAGGCTACATATGTGCATACATGTTTCTGTAATCACCCGTTACTGGGGAGATTACGTCGTCAGGCCAAAAGTTTCCCTCATAAACTCAAACTCAAGATACAAAAACATTTTCTTATATCTTGTCTTAGTAAATTTTTTTGTATTTTGGGTTTTCGAGGGAAATTCTTGGCCTGAAGACGTAATCTCCCCAATAACAGGTGATTGCAGAAAAATGTGTGCACATATGTAGCCATCAATGTTTGCATAAATAAACTAAATGTATCTGCTCTGTTAATTCATTAAGCACTTTTTTGGTAAACACATGTTGTTTCAGTGGATGTACTTCTAGGAAACTAAGCTATACTGCCATGATATATATATATATATATATATATATATATATATATATATATATATATATATATATATATATAGTAATGTGATTGATAATTTAAAATTCAAATTAGAATTCAAAATTAAAAATATGTTTCATAAGAAAGAACAACAACAAAGTCAATAATTTGTACAATCGTTTCAGAAACGATGTTTTTATTGTGATAGACATTAAGCCACGGACAATAATTTTGACATATAGTTTTTTTAAACAAAGTCTCCTCATCAGCAAAAGTATTGGGTGTTTTTTTTTTTCTATGTAAAAGACACCATAAATAAACCAAGCAATTTTTAACTAAGGCAGTTGTATCTGGAAAAAATTAAAATAAAAAGAAAATATTTACTTGATAAGAAAAGTAATATGGGTTTAGAATAAAAAATAAAATAAAATTATAAATCTGAATTTGGTTTAAATATAAGGTTATAATAATATGTTTTTAATAAAAGTTAAGAATTATATATATATAATTCTTAACTTTTATTAAAAACATATTAGAGGTATATATATATATATATATATATATATATATATATATATATATATATATATATATATATATATATATACCTTTTAATTGTTCGCCTTTTGAAAACCGTAATTATCGTCAAAATTTGGATGTTGATTGTAGCTTATAAATGTACGAAATGGAACATTTTTTAACGGTTAGAATATGTTAGTAAATGCTTAATTTAAAAGTAAGCAAATATTTTTTTAAAAAAGGGGGAGATAATCTTCTTTTTCTAATTAAATAATCAAAGGGAGATAATTAGTGTTTATTCTATTTAGATTATAAAATATTATATTTTGAACTTATTGAATTTAGTATTTTTAATACTTTATTTATTTAATCGGGTGGTCGAGTAATAGTTGCTGTTAACCTCATTTAAATTTGGGGTTTGTGATACTGTGCAGCTATAAACTACATTTTTTATTTTGCATGAAACTTCTACAGTTACATCCTGCTATATTTTCTGTATTTGTATTTTGTATATTATTAGTTTTTTTCTAATATTTTAAATACTTCTCTACCTATGTTTGTCTCAAGCTTTTTGGAATATGGAGGGTTGAACCATAGGGTCTCCCTATGTCTGTTTTTACTCTTACAGACTTTGGTTTGCTGATTATTTGTGTTTGTATCTAATACTTGCGGTTTCATTTTGCTTTGTCTTGCTTTTTGGTCATTTTTTATAACTCGCATACAGAATGACATGGCCATATTATAGGTTATTATGCTTTTAGTAGGTTTATTTTCAATGCAGTTTTTGTTTCTATCATTTTTATTTAGGAATTTGTTTTGTGATTTGTATCCTGAGTTTTTAAGGGCTTCATTGTAATATTTTTCATTTTTGTTGAATATAGATTTGTTAGAAGATAGCCTAGAAATTCTTAAAGAGACATGGGGAACTATTGATTTCAATATTGATCTAGGGTAGTTTGATTCATTATGGACATATAGTACGTGTCATCCCGTATGCAAGTTACAAAAAAATGACCAAAATGTCTTGCTTTTTGGTCATTTTTTTGTAACTTGCATACGGGATGACACGTACTATATGTCCATAATGAATCAAACTACCCTAGATCAATATTGAAATCAATAGTTCCCAATGTCTCTTTAAGAATTTCTAGGCTATCTTCGAACAAATCTATATTCAACAAAAATGAAAAATATTACAATGAAACCCTTAAATACAAATACAGAAAATATAGCCGGCTGTAACTGTAGAAGAAAAAATAGATGCCCCATACAAGGGTCATGCAAAATAAAAAATGTAGTTTATAGCTGCACAGTATCACAAACCCCAAATTTAAATGAGGTTAACAGCAACCATAACTCGACCACCCGATTAAATAACTACACCAACTTTAACCAATCTGCCAATCAAATACAAACCAACCCATCACATACCAATACCATCCCGAATCTACCTGAAAATAAATACATTAAACAAGATGCAATCTACCTTGGTTCCACATCTGGACTTATTAAGCATAGGATTTCAACCCATAAGCATTCTTTTAAAAACCACTCCCTGTTGAACCAAACCACTCTATCCAAACATATTTGGCGACTCAAAGATAAGAATATTTGCTTCAATTTGAAATGGCAAATAATAGGATCATATAAAGGATATACACTAGGAGATAGATTCTGTGCACTTTGTACACAGGAGACCCTAAAGATTTTAAAATATGACGATATTAAAAATAGAACCACCCTCCTAAATTCAAGAGAGGAGCTTATATCCTCATGCAGTCATAAACGTTGGTTTAAATTTAACAAATATAAACCACCATAAATCATTAAAAATGTTACTTATTAATATTCAATCTTGAAATTTAATTCAACTTGATACCCTTATTAATAAAATTCTGATCATCAATATTATTATTAATATTAGTTTATCTGATATATTTACGATTATTGTATATTATATATATATTTAAGCTTAACCTATACTATATTTATTAATTTCAATAAATAAATAAATAAAGTATTAAAAATAATAAATTCAATAAGTTCAAAATATAATATTTTATAATCTAAATAGAATAAACACTAATTATCTCCCTTTGATTATTTAATTAGAAAAATAAGATTATCTCCCCCTTTTTTTGTAAATATTTGCTTAATTTTAAATTAAGCGTTTACTAACATATTCTAACCGCTAAAAAATGTTCCATTGGCGTTCCTTTTGAAAATTCAACATTTCGTACATTTATAAGCAACAATCAACATCCAAATGAATGCTTTGACGATAATTACGGTTTTCAAAAGGCGAACAATTAAAAGGTAAATAAATAAATAAATAAATATATATATATATATATATATATACACATACATACATATATATATATATATGTATGTATATATATATATATATATATATATTATATATATATATATATATATATTAAAAACGTATAATTATAACCTTATATTTAAACCTAATTCAGATTTATAATTTTATTTTATTTTTTATTCTCAACCCATATTACTTTTCTGATCAAGTAAATATTTTCCTTTTTATTTTAATTTTTTCCAGATACATCTGCCTTACTTAAAAATTGCTAGGTTAATTTATGGTGTCTTTTACATAGAAAAAAAAACACCCAATACTTTTGCTGATGAGGAGACTTTGTTTAAAAAACTATATGTCAAAATTATTGTCTGTGGCTTAATGTCTATCACAATAAAAACATTGTTTCCAAAACGATCGTACAAATTATTGACTTTGTTGTTGTCCCTTCTCATGATACAGATTTTTACTTTTTAATTCTAATTTGAATTTTAAATTATCAATCACATTACTAAATATTAAAATAGCTCTAGGATATTTGCCTATCGAGCTTATTATATATCTGAATTACAACAAGCACTATTCTTTCTTGTATTTTAAGTAAATTAGTAATTTTACTATCACATTAAAATACACTCTTCTCTTTTGACTACTGTTCTAACCCCCTTTAAATTTAAATATATATATATATATATATATATATATATATACATATATATATATATATATATATATATATATATACATATATATATATATATATATATATATATATATATATATATATAATTTTTTAAATATAATTATCCACTGACTCATGTTTTTTCTTCTACAGCTCATCAGAGTGGCTGAATCATGATGAGTCGTATATGATGAAACACGTGTCAGTGGATAATTACATTTTCGAAACAATATAAATGCCACTCTCCATAAGCGGGTACCAAATTGGTAAAAGGGAAAATTATTCCCAACTCGCATTTAGGTAAAAATGCACTTTTGTATAAATAATTGAGTTCATTCAAAACGTATCACAAAAGCAAATATACAACATTTATATATATATATATATATATATATATATATATATATATATATATATATATATATATATATATATATATAATTTGAAAACTTGAAAATGCCAAGGAAAATTTTATTATATGATCAAATCATTCTTTTTTGTTTTGTCTTAAACTTTTGGTGTCAAAGACCCTTATCAAAGAAGACCGTTGCATTTAGTGCTTTTTTTTGCCTATTTGTTTTTGTATTTTTTTTTTTTTTTTTATAGTCTTTGAAGATTGACTTCACGTGGAGTGAAGAAAAACGTCTGTTCTTATTGACGATTTTATTCAGTCTTGTCCGAATTTAACTCAGTAACAGTCAAATTAGACGTATTTAAATACTAGAATCTGTAAAAACCAATTCCATATAGCCATTTACAAGTAAGACTAGAAGAAAGAAGAGGAACTAAAACCCACTTGAAATAATTATAAACTTTTATAAACTTTGAAATTTCCAGTTTGGGAAAAACAACATTTTTTTTTCTTACAAGGTGGTCACCACTTATCAAGACCCGGAAGCTACTCAGGGATAAGGGTTGTTGTAAGTACAGTACGTAAGTGTGGATATTTAAAGTGTCTACTTAAGGGGGCGGTTCATCAGGAATTGTTTATGTTGGACTTGAAGACATCCAAGTTGTAGTCAGGAGGGAAGCAGGCAGATGGAACAGAGTTCCACAGGCGTGCAGTTCTAAGAAAGAAGCTTTGTTTATGGAATCTACATTTGGGTTTAGGCATAGATAAAGGGTGGGTAAAGTTTTTGACAGTGGATTTAGCTAGACGGGTGTTTTTTGTAAAAGATTGGCGAGGGGGGACCAGAGATGTGAGTTCAGACGAGCACCTGCCATGAAAATAACGATAAAACAAAGATAGGCTTGCAACGTCTCTTCTGATATGGCAGCAGTATTCCATCCTTGGACATACTTGGTTTTTATATAGATAGAGAATTGCATCAGTAGTGAGATATCTTCTGGAGCGGTAGAAGGATCCCACCATCTTTCCAGCGACCTTGGCAACAGACTTGATGTACGTGTTCCATTTCAGATCAGGAGTGAAGGTCAAGCACAGAAGCTTGTCAAAACATGGGGCTTCTCCTAAATGAGAGGCATCCATTTCAATTGATGCCAGATCTTTTTAATTTAGTCCAATTAAAGTATCGCTTTATAGAACAACTGATAGAAATGGCTTTCGCCCCCAAATCTTAGTAAGATAGGAGCTAAAAAAAAACATTGGGTTAGAACACTACTAGTCCAAATAGACAACTAGCAGCACTCGCAAATTTTGGGCAGAATGTCCGAATTTAACTTAGTAACTGCCAAATTAGATGTACTTAAATACTAGAACCTGTAAAAACCAATTCCATATAACCATTTACAAGTAAGACAAGGAGAAAAAAGAGGAAGTAAAAATCACTTGAAATAATTATAAACTTTTATTTAAAGACGGAAAAATAAATTGAAAGGGGAGGGAGAAAAAAATAATAACAAAGTCTGAAGTTCACCTTTTAACTATTTAAAAGACTGTATTTTGACTGCCAAAAAATGTCCCCTTTTGGCGAACCTTAACGGTTCTCGTAACAGTTCAGGAGAGAGAAAGAATAGAATTAAAAGATAAGAAAAGATTAAGAAAAAGGCAAAACTTACTTTGAGGTAAGAATAGTTTTTTTTTTTTTAGAAGCAAGGATAATTTATACGGAATTTTTTATAGAGAGAAGAATTGCCATTCCTGCTTGAGATAGCATAAAAATAAAAATAAAATGTCGCGTTGGATTTTCTTCTTTTTTTTATGAAATAAATCTGCATCTTCTTCAACTTTCTTTTACTCATATTTGTCGGCTTTTACTTGGGAAAAAAACATAACTTCATCTAATGTAGCTTCGACAGCTTAGTCGAACAAAAACTTTTTGCTTATTAGAGAAGGTTCTTTCTTTTTGCTGCACCATTGAAGATTATACACTTTCCTTTTTATTTCGAATATTTCTTGAGGAACAAGCAAATTATTGTTGTTTGCAACGTCACTTTTTTCACTCGTCTGAGGTTTAACATTTGCACTTATTTCTTTTCCTCTAGACAAGACTTTTGACTTGATTTTTTAAGACTTTTCTCTCTGAACTCAGCCGGCATTTTTCTCTTCATTTTCGTCACCTAGACGAAATTTTAACTGACGAAATAGGCCCTTCATCTAGAGTCCCTGATGTCTCGCCACGATGGGTTATTACATCCAGGTCGGATATTTTCAAACAACGTCCTTTCACTCCCAAAGGTCAAGGCAGCAACTCCTTTTTTCACTTCCATTTTCGCTTAAATCGGCGAGCAAAAAATCACTCGACCAATCGTCAACAAAGACACTGATACGAGCTAGCAGTAGCAGTCTACAATTACTTGCATAGAGGGGTAGATTAAAAAAAGAAGAAAAGAAAGAGAGAAAGAAGGGTAGATGGAAGATTTAAATTCTGACACTCTGAATTGATGAGCACATTACGCTGGTTTGGTGCGAATTTTAAATAGGAGACTTGTTGTCACATCTTAGAAGATATTTCGTAGGTAAATATAATTATCTGAAAAACCAAGGAAAATTTTATTAAGTGATAAAATCATTTTTTTTGTTGTTTTGTCTTAGACTTTCGGTAGTGTTTATTTATTTTTTTTTTTTTTCGTTAGTTTCTTCACTTTAGATGATGACGTCAGTAGTCAGTCTGAATCGATGTGCACATTATGCTGGTTGGCGCGAATTTTAAATAGGAGACTTTTGTCATATCTTAAAAGAGATTTTCTAGGTATATATATATATATATATATATATATATATATATATATATATATATATATATATATATATATATATACTAGCAAAAGTACCCGTCGTTGACTGGGTTCAAAAACAGCCTACAGAAAATGGACTCTGATAGGTTATAAAAAGGAAGGGTTGTAAAGAGATAGCTTTGAATTCGGGGGTATCAAAACCAAAGCAAAATATGATGAAAGTAAAAATAAAATAAATAAACTCCATAATTTATTATACCATACCTGTTCACCCTGAAACACTTATCACAATATTCTGTGGATCTATATTAAAAAAAACTTTGTGACATATTTCCATTCTATGGAGGTCATGCACGAACAAACACCCCATAATTTTATTATACCATATTTCTTCAAACTGAAACATAATTATCAAAGTATACTTACGCAGATAAATATGAAAAGTCTTTATTAAAGTTTGTGCCTATTTCAATTCTATGGAAGCCAGGCGCGAACACAGACCCCACAATTTTTATTATACCATCCCTATTTAAGTTAAAACATACTTATCAAAGTATTCTTATGTACATCTATATCAAAAACACTTGTAAACGTTTTTTTTTTAATTTTTTTATTTCCATACTTTGTGGACCAGGCGCGAACGCAAACCCCACAATTTTAATGAACCACCGTTCTGCAGGATCCAGCATACCCATTCCTGTGTCTCGATACATCTTCTATCATTATATGTAATCAGTTTTTAAAAATAGTCAACCATATAGGAGCCTATTCGTGACCACACACACACAGAAAAGTCAGTTAATTGAAGGGATGGAATGAAGGATTTCAAAAATTCATTCCAAGAAATTTCAGGAAATAGAAATGCCACAACGGTTATGTTTATCGTTGGTGTTTGACAGAACTCCAATCCCTGTACCCCCCCTCCCCTCCCCCGAAGAAAATCAGATGCTTCTTTGTTATTAGAATGAAAATCGAAGGTGAAAAAATGAATTTTCTTTTTATGTCAATTTCAACTAGAAGCAATGTTATCTACTTAACTGCCATGTCAAAATTACTTTAATACTAGTGGGGGGGGGGCGTTGCCCAGGCGTAAAATACCCTTGAATATGATATTTTAATTTGTCCAGATTTCGCACATATTATTATAGAGTCGTGATATCAAAATTAAATAAAAAGTATTTGGATGCCATCAGCTAGAATTGAAACCGAAACAGTAGCATTCAAAGCTGGTGACGTTACCACTGTACCAACATGACACACATATAAACCGATTAAAAATTAAAAATGTTTAACGATTTTTTTTTCAATTTTGACCCCTTTAAAAACAATTTTTAAAACCCATAAAAGAAAGGTCCGTAAAAAATCCAATCATTTGACGCCCCTAGCACCGCTCTATGACTTTTAGTTTCGGAGAAGATAGAGTTTGAAAATATGGAGACACACAAACAGACTAACAAACAGACAGACATATAGCCGTTTATATATTAGATTACTGCATTATTACATAAAACATATTTTCCTGATACACGAAATAATGGTCAGCCATATTTGTTTAAGACACGGCACATAAACACATACTCACTGTTGGCAGATTATAAAAACATGTTAAGCCAAATTTTTTTAGGAAAAGTTACAAAAAAAAGGCCAAATAAAAAATGTTCTTTATTAATGCTATATAAAGTAAAAAATGGCTATATTGAAGATGTTGAGCCATAAGTTGAAAAAAGATGGCAGAAGTAAATCAAATCAGCAAAGAACCAATGCAGTCACGAGCTCAAAAGTTGAGTAATTCTTTAGAATAAAGACGGCGGCATTAGATCGGCGAAGAATCAATGCAGTCACAATTAGCAGTGGTTCAGTTATTCAAGATGAATGTTGACAGCGAACTGATTTGAGTTTAAAATTCAATATTTTTATAATGAAGTTGTAGGCTTCCCATTGGTTGATTGTCCTAACTGTAATTATAAACAAGATCGTCCATAGCATTGGGGTCATACCCTCATAGTAATCAAAAACATTTTAACAGTTTGCTCCCAAACATTTTTTTTTTTTTAACAGTAAAGACGTTTTCTATGAAGTTGTAATCATCTGTTTTTTATGTTTTGGAAGAGAATTAATTTTTTTTTAGATAAAAATTTAGATAGATATATCTAAGGCTTTTGACAGGGTATGGCATGATGGTCTTCTCAGGAAAATCAGATCTACAGTATCACTAGACGAATGCTTAACATAATTAAATCCTTCTTAAATAAGAGAAGAATCCAGGTTGTCCTCAACGGTTGTACATCCAAACAATATGATATAAATGTGGGTGTTCCTCAGGGGTCTATCCTTGGACCTTTATTATTCCTAATATTCATAAATGACCTCTCTGATAAAATTGTCTCTGAGATGGGTATATTTGCTGATTAAACCATACTCTATAACAGGCACGAGGCGGCAATAAATGAGCACATATTTAAGAAAATGGAAGAAACACTAGAGGAAGACCTCCAACCTGTAGTGGAATGGGGACAAAAATGGATCGTCACACTCAATGCTGCCAAGACTAAGCTTGTTTTCTTCAATGATTACAATAAACCTTCTCAACCACTAATAACTATGGCTAAAGATACATTACCTGAAAGTACTTCTTTAAAACTCCTTAGCTTAATGTTCATAGGGAACATGAGTTGGAACAGATACATTGAAAGCATTGCCAGGGCTGCTGCAAGGAAGGTAGGCTCTCTCTACTGTGCTAGAAAGTTACTTATGCCTGAAAGTATCCTGTACCTTTACAAGGTCACCATTCGCTCATGTGTGGAGTATTCTTGTCTAGTCTCTCGTTCCTGGACAGGGTTCAAAAGAAAGTCGCCAACCTGATAGGTTCTGAACTGTTATCTAAACTTTAGCCTATGTTCCATCGAGGAAATGTTGCATCCCTCTGCCTGTTCTACAAGTATTTTAATGATGGATGTTGTAATGAACTACAAGCCCTTGTACCCCCTCAACGTAAATACCCCGACAAACCCAACAAGCAGCAAAGTCCCACCCCTACACAGTAGAGATCCCTAGATGTAAGAAATCCTTCTACTCTAATAGTTTCTTCCTCAGAACTGCTAGATTTGGAACTCCCTTCCGGGATTCTGCTTTCCCAACTGTACTGACATGCAGAAGTTCAAGTGTAATGTGGATAGAAATCTTGCTGCTCAACTCCCTACATAGTATCCCTGGAACTTATGTCTCTGACAGTAGCCACCTACGTCGATTTTTTTTTTTTAAATCCTTAGTTCCTCCAAAAGAAAATCAGGTGCTTCTTTGTTATTAGTGTGAAAATCAAAAGTCGAAAGTTCAACAAAAAGCAATGTTATCTACTTAATGGTCATGTTGCAATTAGTTTAATATTTTCCTTATATGCGAAATAATGGTCGGCCATATTTGTTTGAGATATGGTACGTAAACATAAAAGAAGTTACTCAGTGTTGCCAGATTATAAAAATATGTTACGTAAAATTTTTGTAGAAAAAATTGCAAAAAAAAGGTCAAATAGAAAATGTTCTTTATTAATGCTATATAAAATAAAAATGGCTATATCGAAGATGTTTGCTCACAAACATTTGTATCTTTTTTTCTTTTAATAGTGATGAAGTAAAGACGTTTCCTATGAAGTTGTAACCATCGACTTTTTATGATGTGTAAGGGAATTAATTTTTTTAGATAAAAACACTTGCACCAAGGAATATTAATGATACATTCTACTGTTTTCATATTTTTTAAAGCATACTAAGGAACTTTAAAGAAATATTATATTTTAAAAAATTGTTGATAGATTTGTAGACGAGTACCCTCAGCTAAATTTCACTTCTCCCCAAAATTAAGATTCTTGTTTTTGTTTTGTTTTTTGCTGTTGTTTTTTGTTTTTAGGCAATTACCCACTTTTCTACTTTATCGTTTTTCATAATTTTTGGATATGTTACTACTTTTGACATGACCATTAAGTAGATAGCATAGTTTTCAAGAGAAATTCAATATTTCGATTTTTGCTGTAATAATAAAGAAGCAACAAATATCATTCACGGCAACAACTCGACTAGCTACAACCACAGCAATGCACTTTCCTTTCTCTTTCTCCTTACCAAAAGCCAAATGGTACTTCTATAAAGTTTCTTTCCTAGTACATTCCATATCTGTGGAACACAAAATACCACAAGGCTGCTTCCAAACCAGCTACAACATCATCGTCTTTGTCTACTGTAAGCAAATAATTGTTGAGTTGTCCTCTTGGATAATCAATTTTACCTTCTGATTCTAATTCTTTGTGGTAGCATATTTTAGAAGTTTAGACCAACCTTTGAGCAGTGCTGGAGTGATTTTTTTAAACAATGCCGCTACTCTGTATATATTTTATGTGATCAACAGGGCTAGGACAACAGCATATTCTTTTCATTGTTTTGACTCTCGAATATGTATCCGTTGATGTCTTATATGCTTTTATATAGAGTGATGTGGTTCTCGGCTGATTAACTGTGTCTAACTGTGTCGAATAGTCCAAACAATGAAAAGAATATGCTGTTGTCATAGCCCTAGTGGTCAATTTTCAAGTGTGGCAATGAGAACAAAGTAATAACTTAATAAACAAAGATTAGGTTACTATTAAACAGTGTTACAATATTTTTGGACTATACTAGGGGTATGATCCCGTATAATCGGGAGATTCTATTTATAAATGACGCTACTAGGAACTGACAAATCGAATTAATTCATGTTCTGCTACCAACCAATCAGAAACCAGAATTGCTCCATAAATATTAAACCTTTCTGTAGCAATTTCGCATATATTTTCTCTGTCTCAACACGGAAAGAATCTTTTGCTCTGTGGATTCCAACTCGAGAACTGTCTACTGCAAACCAGTCACCTCCAGTACTTGTGTAGAACAACTAACCATCGGAAACTGTTCTGAAACTAAGCATGGATTACACTTCTAGAAATGGTGTTCATGAAAACGCATACAAAAGTGTAAGTAAAATTATGTGTGTGCATAGAAAGAACAGGTCTAAATACAGAATAGTGTGAGCACACATGGAAGCAAAATGGTCACTGAGAATGTGTATGAGAAAATCTCAGTAGAACGATGTGTATATGTGTGTGTATACATAGAGAAGAAGTTTATGTATTAAACAGTGTGTTCATAGGTGTGCATATAGCATTTGCTATGAAACTGAGTTCACGAGAATGTGTTCAACAAAGTCTAAGTAGAAAGGTGTGTGTGTGTGTGTGTGTGTGTGTGTGTGTGTGTGTGTGTGTGTGTGTGTGTGTGTGTAAATTAAAAGAAGAAATCTTACAAAGCACATTGTGTGTTCGTGTGAGCATGCACACAGTGGGTGGTGCATTCATCAAGGTCAGAACAAGGTGAAAACAAAAAATTGAGAGTGTCTTGTAAGATATGTTGTCTATTGAGGCTAAAAGAGAAAAGTAGACAGTGGCGTGCATCC
The DNA here is from genome assembly GCF_053919585.1 of Euprymna scolopes. Classification (NCBI taxonomy): domain Eukaryota; kingdom Metazoa; phylum Mollusca; class Cephalopoda; order Sepiida; family Sepiolidae; genus Euprymna; species Euprymna scolopes. Next base: position 156,269,752 of record NC_136485.1, on the reverse strand, counting down.
CTTTATATAACAGGATCATAAATGAGAAAAAAACACCTTCTGACAAAGAGTTTGTAATTGGGTTGAACGTTTCTGCAAGGACCCGTGGCACAGTGATTAGATTACTTCGAAAAATCAATCATAAAAGTGATATTCTCCTCAAGGTTGAAGATTGATTCTCAGTGGGGGGGGGGGCTGAAAAATACAATTGCGAATTACTTTGGATCTCTATCCAGTAATAGCTGGAAGAACAAGAGTATGCTACCCCCCGTAGAGTAAATAAAGGGTTCCGTTTCGAAATTCCGTCCAAATTCCAGAGTTTGACAGAAACATTCCCAATTTCTTCAGGTGTATCCTGTCGAATTCAGGAACTCTTTGTATCGAATTGACAATGGTAAAAGTGATATTCTCCTAAAGGTTGAAAGTTCAATTCTCAGTGTGGGTGACCGAAAAATACAATTACGAATTACTTAGTACCTCTATCCAGTCTTGACTGACAAGACAAGAGCTTGCTACACCCGTGAAGTAAATAAAGGATTCTGCTCAAAATTCATCCAAATTCCCAAATTTGACAGAAAAATTCCCGAGTTCAATAAGATACTCTTGAAGAAGGTCGGAGGTCACATCAACTGAAACGTTGTGAAAATGACACCGAAGATGAGGACAGTAGTTCGATGAATCCAAATAATATGAAGAGGGAAGGGAAGGGGCTCTAATGCTACACGTTCATAGTCCAACTGAAAATCTCTTTAATTCTTATCACCGAGCAGCCACACCCAGGTTTTAATAAGTGATGACCCATCAGTAAAAAAGAATACATATTTTTTGTCTTTTCTTCTTTTTCCAATAAGTATTTCATAGTGTTCACCTAAAAAGTAGAAACAGCTGACATTGTCAATCTACAAATGCAGAAGGAAAAAAACTCTATTTTTGTCCTTGTTTTCTTAGGTAAAAAAATATAGTTACACCGCAGTCGTCGTAGTAGGCATTATAAAAACTCACATTAACCGAATCGAAATTACACCAATCAATAACGTTTAAAAGTTCTGAAAGACGTATAAGACCTGGCTCAGGAATGATAATAACAAATTTTAGTTAAAACTGAATTTTTTTTTTAATAAATAAAAATTTAATAAATTTTAAATAAAATAAAATAAAATTTTGTACTTTTAATATTTTTCAATTTGCCAGAATTATCTCCCTTTTTATTTCCACGTAAACTCGCCTTTTATTAAAAACTTAAAGTGCACCACACCATTATAATATTGTATTTAACGCCAAATTATTGTTTTTAACAGTAAAACGATATAACTAGAAAAATAAATATTTTAACGCAAATAGATATATAATACTCTGCTATCATGAAAAAGTAACTGATTATTCTAAAAAAAAAATTTTGAGCGAAACGAACTCGCATGTTATCCATAATTCCGTGTTTTACATGAAACTTCCTGTTTTTAAAACTTTGATGACTTATACTGTGCATATTTGATTTTTAATTTTTCGCACAGTTTTTACCAGCATCATGGACAAAAAAATTGCAAATTATCGTCATCAGCATGAAAGTAATGCGGAATGGAGCATTCGTAAGGCATTTTTTGAACAGCACAGCGGAAAATTTCCGGAAGATCGTCTCATCTGTTTGTCCATGTGCCATTTAAATGTTGAAGTCTATGGCTGCACGTATCCACCGAAAGTGATGCTTTGTTTGAAAAATTTACGCGAGGGAATTCTTTAATTGGCAACCGACAACCAAAGAAGTGTATCGTACATTACGCCGATTTCACATCATGATTAATTTAAAGATGAATAATGAAAGAGAAAAAAAAAAAAAAACTTTCTGGTAAATCTCATTTTTCAACATGGAATCTTTAAACCTGAAATCCAGTGTGACTGAATTGATGAACCATTTTCTAACAGAAAAATTATATTTTTTTTTCTAAAAATTACATTCTCATTTCATTTCCATACAGAAAAAAATTCTACTTGAACTGTGAAACCTTCCATTATCATATATTGACAGAAGAAAAAAAATAGCATTTAAGCGCCTGTTTACTTGTGCACTGTAAAAATAAAAATGTCCCGTAAAATAGTTTTCTGTTCGATTTTGAAATCTCCAGTTTTAACTATTCGAAATTTTTACGGTAATTCGAAATCTTAATTCATTGTTCTAAGACAGAAGGGTGAACCTGAACGATCCCCCCCCCCTTCAGACCTTAACGATCTTTCCCCTTTGCCGTAAAATTCATTCTTTTTCAATTTTTTTTTTTTCTGCGGATTATCGTCGATAACAGACTTAACTTTCATATTAGCAGGAAAATTTAGTGCTAATGCAGAGAGTGATCTGCGCTATTTTTTTTTTTTTTTATCGTATTTCCAAGTTTAATTAAAGTTCAATTATGTTTTTTTTTTATTCGATTGTAAGGTTAAAGTACAGAATAGGTACAACCCCCCTCCCCATGTTAAGAATGGCTTTTTAAATAACATTATTTCAGCACGGATCACTCTCTGCATGAGTACCAAGTTTATTTAATGTGGGGGATCACTGTTCAATTGTAACGGTCTAATAAATTGAAACCCCACTTTGTGGTCAGTCAGCACACCTCACCTCTCTTAAGGTTTCACGTGTCCGCTGCTGTGGCGCTGTCTGTGGTGTAAAATGAAATAATTCAAATGTTTTTGTCAAAAAAAAATAAAAGGAGTTTATGCATTTTTGGTCCCACTACTTTTAAATACTTTTTTCAGGTTAAATTTAAACGTTGTTATTGAAAAGTGACCCCCCCCCCACGTTAAAAGTCATTAAATAAACTTTGAAAATAAAAAAATCCCAGTAATTAATCGTACTCCTTCTGAACCTCACTGTGGTTTTGTTCAAAGGGTCGAGCTTCAAAACAATACCGATCTCGTGAAAAGTGTCGCCTCTGTTGAAAGTTTTATGCAGACATACATTTAAACAGACAAGTGGGATTTATACAATAGATAAGCTGAAAAAAAGCCTAAATAAAATTTTACTGCTGCCATATTTACATTAATTCAATTTAATTTATTAAGTCTTGAAAATGGAAATTTAATTCAATGATTTAATCACCGGTGGCCACTGCTTTTAATTTTCATGCACCAAAAATATTTAAAAATATTTTGGGTTTGTATTACTGTACACATAGATTAAAAAAAAGTTGTCAGAAAACAAATATATAACAAATGTTATAAAAAGATAAGTTACTTTTCTACCAAACTGGATATATTTTTTGTGTTTTTTATTCAATGTAACATGTTTATTCAGCTCGAAAAACATGCAGTGTTTACCGATGTGTTGGAAAATTCAAAATGGCGCCCGACTCTCTCTTTAACATGGTAAGTTTGTGAAAAGATGTTATAAATAATAAACTAGACAAAATGCTATTAAAAAAACCACCGAATATATGTCAAGTTATGTCACGGTAACATATATTGAGCGAATTTCTAACAGTATTTTGTCTAGTTTATTATTTATAACACCTTTTCCCGAACTTACCGTGTTAAAGAGAGAGTCGGGCGCCATTTTGAATTTTCCAATACATCGGTAAACACTGTATGTTTTTCGAGCTGAATAAACATGTTAAATTGAATAAAAACACAAAAATTATATCCAGTTTGGTAGAAAAGTAACTTTGATAACATTTATCTATATATCTATAAAAGTGAACGTGTCTGTCTGTGTACATTTCCCTACGCAATAACTCTGTCAATTTTTAGTCTATAGATTCGAAATTTGAAATACCAGGTACTGAGATTTGGGAAAATCGATGTGACGGGTGTTAAGGGGTCAAATTTCAACGATTTGACCTTTAAGAACTCTACCAAACTCCTCCGACAATTTTGGGTCTAGACACTTGAAATTTTAGATATAGGTTCCTTGAACCTGGATCTAACTTAATAAAGTGATTTGAGCCCGAAACTATAAATTTTAAGGGATCATAATAGGGGTCAAAGTTTTAAAAAATTAACCATTTTTTTTTTTTTTTTTTTTTGCACAGCATACACCTCCAAACACCCGAGCAACGCCGGGCACCCCTGCTAGTTTGTTATATATTTGTTTTTGACAATTTTTTTGAATCTGTGTACAGTAATACAAACCCAATATTTTACTACAGAAAATTGGCAAAACTGATTTACAAATTACAAGTGTTGAGCATAACTTGAAAACAAGAAAAAATGGCCGACACGATAGGGTTATATCTTTGGAGTCTCGATCACGACTTAAAGATAAAACAAATTACTGGTAGAAATTCACCCAATAAATGTTGGGGTAACAGAAAAAGAAAGCCTAGTCCCACTCCTACCGGTGTAAATGCCTATAAAAATATTTGGTACTTGTACAGTTTAATCAAGACATTAAAAAATGAAAATATCGAGAAAAAAAGGTTATATTGCATGTATCCGTTATGGAACGAAGTTCTCCGAAAAAAGATTTCACTTAATTTCATCATTTTTTTTTTTTTTTTTTTTTTACAGCGAAAGAACAATTTGTTATGATACGAGCAAAAGGTTCGATTGTTAGGAAGAAAAGCTAGTAATAAATATGGGGAGGGAGTGTCGTGTCGGCGCTTTAATTGGAGTTATCTCTCGTGGCGTTTGTAAACTCCAAACAAAAATTAAGAAAAATTCCAAGATGTCTGCCTTCAACGTGCTATCATAAAAACGTGTTTTTCCGCTGTAAAAAAAACTATTCTATCAAATTAAATGAATTTTTTTTTTTTTTTTGGGAGATCTTCAGTCCTTAACGAATACGTACAATATAACCTTTTTTCGATATTTTCATTTTTGAATGTCTTGATTAAACTGTACAAGTACCAAATATTTATTTAATGTGTTGGCAGGGGGGGGCTAGTCCTATTTTAAACTAAAACTTAGCTGTACTTCTCAAACGGTCTTAATTTTTTGCTGTCAAAGTGCCATTTTTTACCTATTATTCACTGTTATTTTCCTTTACTTTTTTTTTTTTTTTTTTTGTTACACAGTGGTCACCACTTATCAAGGCCCGGAAGCCACTCAGGGATAAGGGTTATTGCATGTACAGTACGTTAGTGTAGATATTTAATAAAGTGTCTACTTAAGGGGGCGGTTCATCAGGAATTTGTTTACGTTGGACTTGAAGACATCCAGGTTGTAGTCAGGTGGGAAGCAGGCAGACGGAACAGAGTTCCACAGGTGTGCAGTTCTAAGAAAGAAGCTTTGTTCATGGAATCTACGTTTTGATTTAGGCATAGATAAAGAGTGGGGAAAGTTTTTCACAGTGGTTTCAGCTAAACGGGTGTTTTTAGTAAAAGATTGGCGAGGGGGGACAAGAGATTGGAGCTCAGACGAGCACCTGCCATGGAAATAACGATAAAACAAAGATAGGCTCGCAACGTCTCTTCTGTGGGAGAGAGGTTGCAGGGAAGAGAAAAGTACATCCCCCACTAAGCCACGGACTTGAAAGACATCCAGGTTGTAGTCAGGTGGGAAGCAGGCAGACGGAACAGTTCCACAGGCGTGCAGTTCTACTGCAACTCAACATTTACCGTTAAATTGACAACTTTCTGGATATTAAGACTTTTATTATCCAATATTGAATAAAAACTTCAACCTGAACTAGCGCCCATACTTACAAAACTGTTTAAACGTTGTCTTAAGGAGAATTGTTTCCCATCTCCCTGGAAAATCTCATCAGTATGCCCTGTATTTAAGAATTCAGGTGATCGCTCATCCCCCTCTCAGTACAGGCCAATAAGTCTCCTGTGCGTCATGAGTAAGTTGCTAGAATCTGTATTAAATACAGAAGTAATCAAACATCTCAACAAAAATAACCTTCTTAGTGACACTCAATATGGTTTCCGTTCTGCTAGATCTACAGCAGATGTCCTTACAGTTATATCGCATAGGATTAGCAAATCTCTCGACGGTGGCAATCTTTCTAGGGCAATTGCTCTTGACATATCTAAAGCCTTTGATAGGGTATGGCATAAAGGTTTACTTCATAAGATCGCTAGCTATGGTATAGCTGGAAAAGTCTTCTCAATTATTAAATCATTTCTTTCTGATAGATTCATAAGAGTAGTAGTTGAGGGGCAAAAATCAGAAGCTCACAATATTAATGCCGGTGTCCCTCAGGGATCCATCCTGGGCCCAACTCTTTTCCTGATCTACATTAATGATCTTCCAAATCATATCCTTACATCATTTGTAGACATTTATGCTGACGACACTACCATTTATGGTACCACATCTAAGACAGTAAACGAGCAAGTTCTCTCCAATTCTCTCTCCTCTGATCTTGAGCACGTAGTACAATGGGGAAAGGAGTGGCTGGTTACTTTTAATGCATCTAAAACCAAGCTTCTCTCTTTACATCATCAACATTCTAATCCACATTTGTCATCAATTGAAATGAATGGCTCTCGTCTTCAGGAGGCCTCAAGTTTTGACAAGCTTCTGGGCTTGACCATTACTCCTGATCTTAAATGGAACACGTATATCAAATCTGTTGCCAAGGCCGCTGGAAAAATGGTGGGATCTTTCTATCGATCCAGTAGATATCTCACTGCTGATGCTATTCTCTATCTATATAAGAGCCAGGTACGTCCAAGGATGGAATACTGTTGCCACATCTGGGCAGGAGCTGCTAGAAAGAACTTGTCCTGCCTTGATAGAGTTCAAAATAGACTTCGTAGCCTCGTAGGAGATGTCCTTTTCTCCTCCTTGCAACCTCTATCTCACAGAAGAGATGTTGCGAGTTTGTCTCTGATGTATCGTTATTTTCATGGAAAGTGTTCAACTGAGCTTCAATCTATGGTCCCCCCTCGCCAAACTTTCACAAGAAACACTCGTCTAGCTGTAAACACTATCAATAATTTCCCCCACTCTTTATCTGTGCCTAAACCTAAACGTAGATTCCATGAACAAAGCTTCTTTCTTAGAACTGCACGCCTGTGGAATTGTCTTCCGTTTTCCTGCTTTCCGGCTGACTACAATATGGTTTTGTTCAAGTCTAAAGTAAATAAGTTCTTGATGAGCCGTTCCATATAAGTTATTAAATTTACCAAATTTTCATTACTAATGATTACTATATTGACCAACTTCTACTGTACACTCTTTAACCCTTATCCTTGAGTGGCCTCTGGGCCTTGATAATGTGGTGATGCCTTTGTAAAAAAAAAAAAAAAAAAAAAAAAAAAAAAAAATATAATCCCTTATGTTTTCACTGGCACACATGATTTTACCCAACTGAACAAGTACTAATGCGCATGCGTGTTACAAAACACCCCTCCCCATGTTAAGAATGGCGATGGCCACTGAAATTCATTGAGTAATATATTGGAGACAATGTTTTAATATCCAGGAAACTACTTATTTGCCCCAAATTTGAATGGGATATTCGTTTTTTTTTTTTATTACATGGGGGTCACCACTTATCAAGGCCCGAAGGCTACTCAGGGATAAGGGTTATTGCGTGTACAGTAATCAATGAGATAGTATTGTAGTAATCATTAGTATTGGGGGTTTTGATAGAGTGTCTTACTTAAGGGGGCGGTTTGTCAGGAGTTTGTTTATGTTGGACTTGAAGACGTCCAAGTTGTAGTCAGGTGGGAAACAGGCAAGCGGCAGAGTTCAACTGGCGTGCAGTTCTAAGAAAGAAGCTTTGCTCGTGGAATCTACGTTTGGATTTAGGCACAAATAAAGAGTGGGGAAAATTATTGACAGTAGTTTCAGCCAGACAGGTGTTTCTCGTGAAAGATTGGCGAGGGGGGGGGGGGCGATTGGAGCTCAGATGAGCACCTGCCATGGAAATAACAATAAAACAAAGACAGGCTCACAACGTCTCTTCTGTGAGAGAGAGGTTGCAGGGAAGAGAAAAGGGTGTCCCCTCACTAAACCACGAAATCTCTGAAAACCAAAAGAAATTGTTTTAAAAGTGAGTATTCAGTTGACGTAAAAATTTACCAAAGGTTACTATCCACTCCGTCAAACTCTGTGTTCATTAGAGAATGTGGATTTGTTTTACAATAGATGGAGGAACAAGAAAGTAATCAAAACAACAAATATATAGCCAAGATGAGTTACTCTTCTATTTAGCTTCATAAGATTTTCATGTTTTTACTTACTTTAAAACGTTTATTCAGTTTGAAAAACAAGTAGAGTCTAGCATTAAGTGAGAACAAGAAAAAAATGGCCGCAATTTGACTCTTACATCTTTGAAGTTACGATGATGTCTTAAAAAAAAATTAAAACAAAATACCCACTCTAAACGTCATGGTAATATTTATTGGGTAGGTTTAAACAGTGTTGGTTCATTTTTATTTATAGCCGATTATTGAGACTTCAAAGATGTAAGAGTCAATTTTTTTTCTTTTCACGCGTAACACAAGATTTTATTTGTTTTTTGAACTGAATAAACATTTTAAAGTAAGTAAAAACTAAAAAACTTATCCAACTAGGTAAAAGAGAACTGTCTTGCATTTTTATAATAACTTTTAATCACTGACAAACCTAAAAATGTCATTCTAATGCGTTTTATATAAATTTCGGACAAACGTTGAGATTTGCATTGGGGTATGACCTTAGTTAAGCTGTGACACTGATTCGAAAAGTCGTAATTGAAACTTTCCAACTTAGTTATAAAAGTTAGAATAAAAGCAAACGCTTTAAAATAAGTTAAAACACAACTCCGTGGTCATTGATGAAGAAATTCAATTAGACTGAGGTAATTTTAATTTTCATACCAATACAAAGTGCCTCTTTTTGGGAGATGAATTTTCCCAACATTAAAATCTGACTTTCTGCCCAATCTGTTTCAGTGAACAAGCTAAAGTTTTTATTTGTTTTTTTAATTAAAAATGCATTATTTTATAAATTTCTAAGATCAGTTTTTAATGTAGGGAAAATCCTCTTCCTCCCAAAATCGAGGACTCTGGATTGGAACAAAAATTAAAATAGCATCAGTCTGGAAGGATTTCTCCAAGGACAGAAAAAGTATTGACAAAACGACCAGAAAAAATGTTTTGTTAATAAAACTATGTATTTAAAATATGATTTTATTATGCATCAAAATTGCCTTGGTCTAGAAGGATTTTTCTTTCACTGACCAAGGACAGGAAAGATCAGCGTCCTAAATTCTCAATTTTAATGTTGGGAAAATACTACTATCCCGCTCAAAGTTTTGTATTCTATATTAAGAAATAATTTTTATTTCCCCCACCTTTTTCTTGAAATATAATATTCCATGTATCCATTTACTGATGAAAACAACTTATTTTCTTTCTTTTTTCTTTTTCTTTTTTTTTTTTTTTTTTTCTTATTTAAAAATTAAAATACCTACCAAAAGAAATAATATAATTCATGTTTTCCAATTTCAGGGTGTTATCTATGTAAATATGATCACTGAAAAAAAGAGGCACTCTGGATAGGAACAATAATAAAAATTGCCTCATTCATTAAGGATTTCTCCTCCATTAACAGAGGACAGAAAAAGTGAAGTGTAGCATCGGAACAGATACTACACTGTGATTTTGTTCCGAAAAAAATCTGCTGACAAATTCTTACACGATAGATAAATGAGACGGAATTGAAAGTTTAAATTTGGAAAAAATCACTGGGGGCAGACGAATTTGCATTAAAAAAAAAAAAAAACGGATACCATAAAAACAAGAGATGACAAAAAACAAGAGATGACACTAACATATAAGTGTAGTATCTGTTCTTCAGATGCTGCCCTTCAATTTCTTGTTCTCTGTCAGTAGAGGAGAAATCCTTCACGACTGAGACAATTTTTATTTTTGTTCCTTTTCTCCACATTAAAAAATGACCTTGGTGTCTAACTCTGTCCCATGGGGAGGCATTGTAAATAGGAACATATAAGGGTTATGAATAAAGGCAATATCTTCTGAACATTCTTGAACGTTCCATACATAATAGTACATCATAAAGCAGGTTTCAGTAATTAAAATTATAGAATGACATAAATCATGCAGTAGCTTCTGGTGGGTCTTCTAAATGCCATATTAGTGGCTAATTGTTATGGTTTTACCTCATTGTGTGCTACAAAAAAATAAAAACACATTTCTTTGTTTCTTTTTCTCTCTTACTTTCCCTCTCTGCCCTGCTCTAAGCAAGTCTGTCGGCCTATTCCACAAATCCCAAAACGCCATCGTGAAATGTTTTCAGAAAAAATACACGATCAAACCCAGATCTCCAACTTCCAATGTAGACCCCCCCCCACTACCATGTCTCCTTCTCCAACATCAGGGGTCTACGTTCTAACCTTCCAGAGGTTGAAACCCAATTACAGGAGACTAAACCAGACCTTATACGCCGTTTCACAAGTTAACAAATCTACTGAATTTCCATTACTAACAATTACTATATTGTCCAATTGACTACTGTACACTCTTTAATCCTTATCCTCGAGTGGCCTCTGGACCTTGATAAGTGATGATGCCTATGTAAAAAAAAAAAAAAAATCATTTCTACATGTTAGCATGGGACTCAGAACATCCAATAACGTCACATGGCTTATTTTACTAGTTAATGTCACAAAGATTTTTTGGCAATTATGTCATCAAATGTTAAAAGGTATTTAACTCATCGAAGTTAGGTACATATCTGATCAAAGAACATGATAAATGATGCCTTATCTGTGCGGATAACCTACAAGTAGTAGAACAAAAGGCTATAGGCATGGCTAACTAATAAGGCTATACACAGAAACATAAAACAGTGACAATGCAACATAAAAATCTGGACTAGACACCCAAGGACACCATCCAGAAACTTCATCTATACCGTACATAAAAGTAATATTGAATTAGTTTGGAATTATTTTGGAGATGAGTAAATTGTGCAATGTTTTATCTAATTATTTGGACGATTTTTAGTTGTTTTCACAACGTTTCGGCCAATTATTTCTCTGGCCTATCCTGTCGCGATTAAAAAACAAAAAAAAAACGGACATGAAAGTTTAATCAGAGAAAATGCAAAAAATATGTAATCCATAGGACATCAGGAGCAATTTTGACTCTTTGAAAATATCTTGTGAGTCAAGCCCCAGGCTACCCTTGTGGAATAAATAAAGGGTTCCGTTTGAAATTCCGTACAGATTCTCGAGCTCAACAAGATACACGTGAATAAAGTAGGAGGGTGCATCGACTGAAACATGAAAATAACACTCAAGATTAGAACACTCAAGTCCAAAGAATACAAATAACGAGCAGAACCCATGGAAATTCCGCGGTAGTTGAAAATTTTAAAACAAATAAATAAAACAAAAAAAAAAATAGAACAACGATGGATTTCCTTTTCAAAGAAGTAACTGACAAAGACAAATATTACCCCCGTGTCCTGATTGTGATCATGAGATCAGGAGGGAGCGTAGGGAAAATCGTAACTTACCTTAAAAAGAACTGTGGATAAAATGGGAAGTTGAGTTGGAAGTGTTATGGAAACGGACCTGTGTTACAGACTGTTTAGTTAATTAGAAAAACTGTGGGTGGAGAAGATCATATAATTTTATTGAAACAAACTTTCAAACTTGAGGAACTTATGCAGAACTTTGAACCCAAATCCTTATTTAGTTTATGGTGGTAGATTAATTTCAATAATATTCGTATGACATTATTATTTTCTAGTAGAACCCATAGAAATTCCACAGTAGTTTAAAATGTTTAAAACAAATTATAAATAAAAAAACAAATAATGACAAATTTAACAAATTTTTAACAAATTTTGTTTTAACCTTTCAAAGCTAAAAAGAATTGTTTTTTAAAATTTAGATTTTTTTTCATGAAAATTCAGCTCACAACACATTTTTTTTTTTTTTCTGAATAATTTTTTGATATAAATTATAAAGAAACGGATGTCAATTCACTTGCACAGTTTTAAAAATTTACAATAAAAAAATTACAGTACTCTCTCAACATGACTTAGCCAATTTAAAAACCATAAACAGACAGCCATGTTTTTTTTAAATTTTTGTTGAGAAAATGGTTTTAATGATCTTTAACTAATAAAGAGCGACTTCTGAAGGAGGTAATTCGTTTCTCATTAATTAATGTTTGCGATGATGATGTTTTTCTGAATAATTTTATATATAAGTTATAAAGGAACAGATGTGAATTCACGTGCACATTTATTTTTAATTAAAAAAAAAAAAGTTACAATCTCCTCAACATTATTTCTTTTTAATTATAAAATAAAATAGCCAATTGGGGACCGTAAACAGACAGCCATGTTTTTTGTTTTTTTTTGGAAAATTTTTAGAAAGGAAATGGTCTTAATAATTTGTAACTGATAAAGAGTGACTATGAAGGGAGTAATTCGCTTCTCATTAATTAATGTTTGCGATGATGATGCTTTTTTGTGACACAGGACGTACGGATAAGTAAAATTAATATTTAGATACAATCTTGAATTCTTAACATATAATGGCAGCAACAACTGGCATAAACACGGAGAAAAAGTCATACCTAATAATAATTTAAGATGATCTCTTTTTTGTTTTTTACTTTGGTTAATTTTAACAGATCAAGGGACCCTGTCCTGAGGCTAATACTTAGTTCTATGATGGTTTGAATTTATATCTGATAGCTCTTTTTCTTTCTGTTTTTTCTTTTTTATTTTATTACATTTTCACCCCAAACAAGGCACATTGCCACTTTGATGTAGGGGGCTACTATCAGGGACATAAGCTACAGGGGGTACTATGTGGGGAGTTGGGCAGCAAGATGTCGGTTCACGTTACACTTGAACTTCTGCATGTAAGTACTGTTGGGGAAGCAGGAACCCGGAAGGAAATTCCAAGTCTAGCGATTCTGGGGAAGAAACTACTGGAGTAGAAGGCTCTCTTACATCTAGGGATCTCAACTGTGAAGGGGTGGGGTTTTGCTGCTTGTCAGATTTGTTGGGGGTATTTACGTCGAAGTGCTTGCAGTTCGTCAGACCATTCACCATTAAAGTACTTGTAGAACAGGCAGAGGGATGCTACATTTAAGATTAAACATTGTTCTCTTTATGGCTGCTATCTGTATTTCATGCCAGCTTGGTCTTCCAGGGATTGGTTCTTAAGTGTGTTTTTTGTGTGAACGAACATCCTATAATATTCTACCAATCAATACTAAGTACATCCCGATGCCTTATTCCTAAAAGTAAGATAATCTAGTATCATGCAACATAAATTTCCTCATGCAATCCTAGAGCTGGTTATCGTAAAAATAAATATTCAGAATTTAAAAAAATTTTTACTGAAAAATGTTAAAAAAAAAAAATGTTCTAAAACTGGGTCAACCTGTCAAGTGTTGATTACCTCCATCATGGCCAAGATTATATTTTCAATTGGGCATATTTTTGTTTATTTTGTCTAGCATCCAAAGAACTTGACCAATCATCACTAAACTTGGTCAAAATATCTATTTAATTTGAATTGATTTAATTTTGGTCAAAAGTCAGTTTTCACAATAACTTTGGTACTGTTAATTGTAGACACTCACTAAAAAAAAAAAAAATTTAAATAAAGAAAACAATGAAGTCCTACATCTTATATGTCCTTGAAAAGTTTAGTCATGGTCTGAAATTTTAACTTCCAATTTTTCCAAATTTTACATATGATCTGATGCTCTTGTCATTTCAAATTTTTTTAACATCTCATGATGCCTTTTTGGGATCAAGTAAAGAATAGATACCCTGTAGCAGACGACGCCACCTGGCGGTGACAAGCGCACATTTCAACTAACACCGGTGATTCAACCTTGACATTGGCACAAGCGCCAGTTGTTTGTAAACACATCAAATAGCAAACATGCTCGAATATTCGCCACCAATTTATTTTTTTTAAATATATTTACAAAACTTTTGAAGATTTAAAGAAAAAAATATATATTTACAAAACATTTTTTTTGAAGTAAGTAACAAAACGAACGTATTTAAATAAAAGATATTTAAATAAATGAGTGTCTTTCTGTTTCGGATTTTTTCGACCAAGATTGATATTTATGTACCGTGTTTTTTGGGGGTTTTTTTTGGGGGGGGGGTCTGTGTGCGTTTTTAAGACAATTTATTATTTTTTTATTACATTTTCACCCCAAACAAGGCACATTGCCACTTTGGTGTAGGAGGCTGCTATCAGGGGCAACAACTACTGGGGTACTATGTAGGGATTTGGGCAGCAAGATGTCGGTTCACGTTACACTTGAACTTCTGCATGTCAGTAGAGTTGGGGAAGCAGTAGGTGTATCAGAATTTTTGTAGGAATTTTTGACACCCCTAGCACGAAACTGCGAATAAAATATAAAAAAACTCGTAACTTCTCTTTTAAAAGTGAGTTGTTTATTTTCTTTATGGATTATACTTCCAAAATAAACTATTAAAATTGTTTTAAAAGTAATAGAAATCTTTTTTTTTTTTAAACAGTAATGAATTTTACGAACTCAATATTTTTCAATTTTTAAACTTTAAAAATCTATCAAAATTTTTCTATTGATTCTATTTTTACGCTATTTTCAGAGTCAATGTGAAATTTTATGCTCTTTCCAATAAACCGAATATCATATTTTAGACAAACGTTGTTTTTTTTATTCACCCACCCCCCATTTTCAAGTGTCTATTAAAAAGTAAATAATTAATTTACTCACCAAAGTTTTATATATCACAAATTGAAGAGAAAAGGTCAATAAATAATATATTCAAATTTAAAACAAAAAAAAAGTACTGTTTTTTAGAAATTTACCTGTAAAGCTCGAAGTTTAAAACCCTTTTTTTTTTAACCACGTTGTTTGTTTTTTCTTTTGTTTTGATTTTTTAATGAAACCTTGGTCCTTGGTCCTTTAATTGAAAAAAAAATTAGGGCTTGAATTACATTTTTCGAGTAGTTATAAGCTTGGAAAGACAGGGGGTCGAATAATTCACGCCTCCCATTTTGAAATGTCTATTAAAAAGTAAATAATTAATTTACTCACCAAAGTGTTATATATCACAAATTGAAGATAAAAGATCAATAAATAAAATATTCAAATTTAAAACAAAAAAAGTAGTGTTTTTTAGAAATTTACCTGTAAAGTCCGAAGTTTAAAACTTTTTTTTAAAAAAAACACTTTTTTTTTGTTTTTGTTTTTTTAATGAAACCTTGGTCCTTGCTCCTTTAATTGAAAAAAAATTAGGGCTTGAATTACATTTTTCGAGGAGTTATAAGCTTGGAAAGACGGGGTGGAATTATTCACTATTTTTCACGAAATTTCTGACACACCTAGGGAAGCAGTGGCCTGAAGTGGAATTCCAGAGTTTAATTATTCTTTAAAACATTAACTTCAGCGACAATTAATATATTTTTAAAATAATATTTTTAAATATTAAATTTTGACGAATATTCGCGAGCAAGATTTTTTTAAAAATAAAAGGTATTTAAATAAATGGGTGTCTTTCTGGGTGCGTTTTTAATATATTTTCAGAACTTTTTAATAACTGTTTTATTCTTTTTATCAAACAAAAATAAAACTTTTATAATGACATATATATTATGGACTGTTTTTCAAACATGGAAATTTTAAAGTTGGTTTTATTAAAAAAAAAAAAAAAAAGACGAGGTGTTTTGTTTTCAATTAAATTATAAACTTTATTTGAACTTTCAACAAACTTTTACAGATATAAAAAATAGACTTTATAGATATTTTATAATAATTTTTTTTAAATATATTTAACAAAAAGTGTTTTTTTTTATAATTTCATTGTTGAATAAAATTTAAAAGTGATAAATGGTGAAAAAAAAAATATCTCGAAAAGAAAAAACACCTCGTCTTTTTTTTCTTTTTAAATAAAACTTAATTTTAAAATTTCGATGTTTGAAAAACAGTCCATAATATATATTTCATTATAAAAGTTCTATTTTTGTTTGATAAAAAGAATAAAACACTTAATAAATATAAAAATAAAAAACAGTCCATTAAGTTCAAATAAAGACTGTTTGAATAAAACTTATAAAAAAAAGAAAGGTTCATTCTATACGGTTTTGGCCATTTTTTTTTTTTGTGTACTTTTTTTAATACAATTCAATATTTATTTAAAGTGCGATGTATGTCGGTGGTCAGTGAAGGAGAAATCCTTTTAGGCCGAGGCAATTTTTATGCATAATAAAATCACAAGTATAAACAATGGAGATTATATATTATTTTATTCACATATCTTTTTATAACTTTTATTTTTATAAAGATGAATTCTAGATAGAAATCTTTTTATAATTTTTATTTTTATTTAAAAAAAAAACGCACTCAGAAAGACACCCATTTATTTAAATATCTTTTATTTAAAAAAAAAAAATCTTGCTCGCGAATATTCCTCAAAATTTTATATTTAAAAATATTATTTTAAAAATATATTAATTGTCGCTGAAGTTAATGTTTTAAAGAATAATTAAATAAATATTGGATTGTCTTAAAAACGCACACAGACCCCCCCCCCCAAAAAAAAAACATACTGTACATAAAAATCAATCTTGGTCGAAAAAATCCGAAACAGAAAGACACCCATTTATTTAAATATCTTTTATTTATTAAATACGTTCGTTTTGTTACTTACTTAAAAAAATCTTTTGTAAATATATATTTTTCCTTTTAAATCTTCAAAAGTTTTGTAAATATATTTAAAAAAAAAAAAGAAATTGCTAGCGAATATTCGAGCATGTTTGCTATTTGACGTGTTTACAAACAACCGATGCCATGTGCTTGTGCCAATGTCAAGGTTGAATCACCGGTGTTAGTGTACATGTGCGCCAGGCACCGCCAGGCGGCGTCGTCTGCTACAGGGTATCTATTCTTTACTTGATCCGTCTTTTTGTATAAGGCCAAATAAAATAAGCAAAGGGAGATAATTCCCAGTAAAGAAAATTAGTAAAATTGATAATATTTGTTTCCTGGCATAACAATCCTCACTTTTTATCCTTTAAAAGACATTTATTTTTTAAAAATCCCGGCAGGAATAAAAAAAAAATTAATATCTCTGATGATAATCAAATCTCAATTGTATTGTTTTGTTTTATATTTATATTGTAAAGTTTTCTATAATATATAATTTCTAATGTACATGCAATGATTCAAATAAGAATCTTCTTGACTGGACTTCACAAAGATCCTATGAAGGGGACTATCCATGTCAACTGCACGCACGCTTGTGGCTGACGAACCTGATATGGAACAAGCAGGTTTGGCCATAGCAGCTGTAGTCAAAAGTCACACGGCTGCAGCATTTCTCCTGCAGATTCTCTGTGTAGGAGACCTCAAAGGAGGTGACAGCCTGGTGGACAGTATGACAGCGAAAGTAGACCACTGGTGGTGGTCAATGTGGCAGACACCGAGGGACTTCTTCAGAGAGTCTTTATATCATGCCCCTGTCATAGCGGCCAGTGGATAGTTTGTCATATAGGAGTATCTTGAGTAGGTGATGATCCTCCATTCTGAAGATGTGCACAGTCCAGTGTAGCTGCAACTTCAACAATATGGTTTCGATGCTGGTGATCTCCACCTGTTCGATGATCTCAAGATTGGTGACATAATCACTCCAGTGATTCAAATGAAACTAATACTTTACTATATGACTGGCCATGACTTATGCAAAGTTTAAGAATTGTTACAAGGACCAGGAAAATTTTATTGATGCTCCAGTATCACATCACGGACAAGAAACCCCAGAGAAAAATATGAGAAGGAAATTCTTAATTCTCCTTTGAAAGAGGAATTTTATTTTCAACATTTTGGAAAGAGTAAGAAAATAAATTTAATTAATTTTACTATTTTTTTTTCTATTTCTCCCAAAGTGGCTCACTTTTTTTTTCTTTTTTAAACGTACCTGCTCAGCCATTAATAAACAGAAAAAGGCAGATCTTGCAATCAGTGCAACGTCTTTGTCCATCTAATGTAGAAATAAAAAGAAAGCACACAAAGAAATTCTTGCTTGGCACTGTCCTTCCTGCTCTTTGTTTCATGCTATCAAATCCATCGCCTCTGTCGAAAGTTTATGCGAGACACACAAACATACATACATACATTTAAACAGACAGGTGAGAGTTATATTATAGATTATTATTACTATCCAGTCATGGTTGACGGAACAAGAGCATGCTATCCAGTGAAGTAAAAGGGTTCCGTTTGAAATTTCGTTCAGATTCCTGAGTTCTGATAAGATACACCTGAAGAAGGTCTGAGATTACATCAACTGGAACGTTGTGAAAATGACACTCAAGATGCGAACAGTAGTCCGAAGAATTAAAATAATATGAGTAACAAATCCTCATCTCAAAATTATTGGCAAACATTTTAGAGAACATTATCAGAATTGCCGTCTTATAACGATTAGGGCTCTGTTTATATCATCTATATCAATGCTGTTGTTGTCATACTGATGAGTTTGACTGCATTCTGTTTCCTACAGATTCAGTGCAGGTTGTCTGTCTCATCATCACTCCACGTTCAATGATGTAGTCAAATAAGGTTTTTATTAACCCGGGTTCGTATCAATTCTCAACTAAACTCCAATTTCTGGTCCCCCCTCGCCAATCTTTCACGAAAAACACCCGTCTAGCTGAATCCACTGTCAAAAATTTTCCCCACTCTTTATCTGTGCCTAAATCAAAACGTAGATTCCATGAACAAAGCTTCTTTCTTAGAACTGCACGCCTGTGGAACTCTGTTCCGTCTGCCTGCTTCCCACCTGACTACAACCTGGATGTCTTCAAATCCAACATAAACAAATTCCTAATGAACCGCCCCCTTAAGTAAACACTTCATCAAATCTCCTCACTAACGTAATGTACTTACAATAACCCTTATCCCTGAGTGGCTTCCGGGCCTTGATAAGTGGTGACCACCATGTAAAAAAAAAAAAAGTGAGTCAGGTAAACAATCATCCCCTCTGCCAAATGTAACCCAATTTTTATTAATACCTTGAATCAGTCTGCAATGGTAGTTGAGAACACCAAGTATTGATGTAAAGACTTTAAATTTAGTTTTGTTTCATTTACAAATCATATAGCAGTAATAGCATGCCTGAGTTTGTATGACGCTGGCCACTCGGGCTGACTTTGAGCCATTACAAAAAATAAAAATAATATGTAATATATGAGCTCAGCATTTTAAATATAATTTTCAGATCCTATACGATTTTATAATTTTACAGACAAATTGTGGTGTAAGAGCAAATATTTACTGCAGAGTTATTTACTCATTATTATAATTTATTTTTTTAATAGTTCAAGGTTACCTCAGGTGACCAGATTCACTTCAGCTTACATTTTTTTCTGCTCATATCAACCAAACTACAGTGGGGGTCAAAAGAGTTTGCAGACCTATTTTTTCCTCGATTTCTTTATTAATTTTGCTTTATTTTTCATTTTGGACTCTTCCATCATTTGCTGGTTGCCATTCTGGTTCGTTCCATTACTACATTTTACGATAAAAGCAAGAATTTAATAATAGTTCGACATTTTCCACTTTTCAGGTGAGCCAAACGTTTATGCAGGTAATCTTAATTTATTGATAATGGCTAAAGGAAAGATGTTGACAGATAGGGAGAAGGGTGAAATTGTTACATTTCTTGCTGCAAAGAAGTCTACATTGGAAATTTCGAAAATTTTGGAACAAGATCATCGAACTGTGAAACGTTTCGTCATTGACGGCAAAGATAGAAGAAAAAAGCATAAAAGTGGCAGACCAAAGGTGACTTCACCACGAGATATTAGAAAAATCAAGGGGAGTTTGCTAGCAAACCCACACAGCACAAGCAAAGCTATTTTCGACCATGCAGGAGTGTCTGACATCTCTAAAAGGACCCAAAATCGGATTTTGAAACAGATAGCCGACCAGAGAACACAGACAAAATGTCCTCCTTTGAGTAATATAAACTGTCAGAAGCGACTAGCATGGGCCACTAAATATTTGAAAACCAATTTTCAAAATGTTCTCTGGACTGATGAGGCCAGAGCAACCCTCGACGGCCCCAACGGTTGGGCCAAGGGATGGCTTCTTAAAGGCAATAGCCCAAGCTTGCAATTCAGACATCAACAGGGAGGAGGAGTTGTGATGATTTGGGCTGGTATTATTGGAAGTGAGATTGTTGGTCCTTTTCTTGTCCCCAACTGTGTCAAAATGAATTCTGTGAACTACTCCAAGTTTTTGGAAGCAAATTTATTGCCCTGGTTGAATTCACAAAATGATGCTCTCCACCAGAATCTAATTATCCAACAAGACAATGCCCCAAGCCATGCTTCTCGGTTCACAAAAGCTTGGCTTTCAGACAAGGGGATTTCTGGTGAACATCTGATGGACTGGTCACCTCAGAGCCCGGATTTGAATTCGATAGAGAACCTCTGGTCGATTATGAAGAGGAAGGTTTACGAAAATGGGTATCAATTCCATAGTAAAAAAGACATTTGGGAGAGAATCAAGAAGGTATCTTCTGAAATTACACCGCAGCAAGTGCATACATTAACATCCTCTGTTGATAGGAGGCTGATTGGTTTGATTAAAAATGGAGGAAAGCGAATAAAGGGTTAAATAGTTTCATAAATTCGTATTGTTCTGTTAATTGTTATTTGAGTAATAACTGTTGTTTTCTTGTATTATGTTATCAATATATAATCACGATGACACAATTTTTCGAATTATATAATGTTTAAAAAAGGTATCTATTGCGGATAAATGAGTGCTTGCAAACTCTTTTGGCCCATATTCCTTCCTGAAATCATTTAAAGATCCATACTCCCCACCCACCCCCAGAATATGATTATTTGGTTTCCGTTTCTATGAATTTACTTCATATATTTGCATATCAAACAGTGAGTAACATAATTATATTGGAAAATATTGAAACATAAATTTATTAATTTATACAATTTGCAAACACTTTCGACCCCCCCCCCCACTGTAAAGCTAGAAAACCGGCATGTCAGATTCTCTAAATTATTCCATTGAAAACACTAGTAAGTATTAAAAATTCATTTTACATTCTTTAAAATTGGTAAATTTTCAAACAATGAAGACAAATACAAGTATAAAGGTTTGAATATTTTTAATAACAATCACATGAATAAATTTAGAAATCTTTTCATATACATTATATTACAAAATGCATATTTAAAATTGATAAATTGTATGATTTCATGCTTGCTTAAAATGTACAGATGAGTTCTCTTTAAAAAAAAATAAAATAAAAAAATAAAATAAAAAAATAAAATAAAAAAAATAAAATAAAAAAAATAAAAATACGAAAAATGATTTTTCAATCCCATGTAATTGATGTTAATTTGGTTATGGCCATCTTATGTTCTGCTCAGAGGCAAAAACGAACTCCACTAAAATGTATATTTCTCATTAGTTTGAAATATACTTTCTTTTATGACTTTAATAAAACATCTATTCAATATCAAACTTGCATTTTATTTACTCTTTATTCCATTCTTTCAGTCATCAAATGAATTGTGTTTCTTGCTTTGATTTTTAAAGAATTTTCCTTTTGGACCCTAAAAAAAAGATAGAAACATTCATTATAGAAAGAAATCTTATTTATGCAGAATTGAATGTCTGTTTTGGATCAAACAAATAAAAGAAATGTGCTATCTGTGCATACCTGATGTTGCTAGGTAAAAACATATTGTCAGACAGAGGGTTTAGTCACATACTATTGAAGATACACAAAATATCCTAAGTTATTACGATTTTCCTGAAAGTTGACCATATTTTGGATTTTTACAAGCCTAAAACAGTCATCTTCATTTATGAAATTCAAACAGAGAAATAAAATCTCAGAGGTTAAATGGAAACTTACTTCCCTTTTGAAATGCAGCTCATGTTGGTTATACTAATAATTAAATTAAATTAAAAATAAATTAAGTAAATAAACATTATATAATATCTGAAAATAGAATACTTAAGACAAGGCTATTACTAATTTCCATTAAAAATTTAGTGCTAATTATTAAAACAGATTTTCTTTAAAGTAATATGCAAACGAGACAACCTCTTGAATGTTGATTCCGTTTGACTAAATAGTATACATAGAGATCATGCAGGAATAAAAATATGCAAGAGTCTGTTCTCAGTATTAAAATCTATTTGTGAAACAGTGTACTACTTGTATATATGAGGTGCCTTCAATAAGTTTCCAGACATTTTGTACAGGCATTTAAAATTGCCGTAGACTCTTGAAAATTTACTATGTTATTCTATCAGATGACTGACCAATTTTTATGGTTTCAGGTTCAAATGAACAGCAACAGCAGGAATTGGAATACACCCTACTAAAACCTGATTGTCACAGCTGGTGAATTTCAAAAATGCAATCTGGACGTGAGGACACTTTAGAACAACATGCAGTAAAATTCTATTTTAAACTTGGAAAAAATGTCACAGAAACGTATCGAATGCTTCAGATTGCTTTTGGGTCATCTTGCATGAATCGAGCATCAGTTTTTGAGTGGCAGAAGAGATTCAAGGAAGACGGAGTCTGTGGGGGATGATGAGAGGTGTGGGAGAAGTAAGGAAGTTAAAACACAAGAGTTGATTGGCCAAATAAAGAATTTCATGGATAAGGACTGTCTTGTGTCTACACAGATAATAAGTTCATAGTTTGATGTCAGTGTTGGAACCGTGCAGACAATTATTCGAGAAGAACTGAAGATGCAAAAGATTTGTGCGAAGAGAAGATCACAGACTATTTGACCAAGATGGGCATCAACACTTCCTCATCTTCTCTACAGTTTAGACCTTTCTCCCTGTGACGTAAGAAAAGCTTAAAGGCTAGCATTATGAGGCAATGGAGATGAAAAAGGTTGTGATGAGGATCAATGACATGCTCACACAAGAGGACTTCCATGGAGTCTTTCAGAAGCTGTTGGAACAGTACGACAAGTGTACTGCAGCCGGAGGAGATTACTTCAAAGGAAACTAGTTTCATGGTTGTACTATCAATAAAAGTGCCTATACGAAAAAAGTCTAAAATCTTATTGAAAGCAACTCGTTTCTTCCCCAGAACTGCAGATCTTTGGAATTCCCTTCCGGGATACTACTTTCCCAACTGTACTGATATGCAGAAGTTCAAGTGTAATGTGAACAAACATCTTTCTACTCATCTCCCTTCATAATGCCCCTGCAAATTAAGTCCCTGATAGTAGCCCCCTGCTTCAAAATGGCACTGTGCCTTGTTTGGGGTGAAAATTGAATAAATAAAAAAAACAAAAAACTCATTAACCAAATTGTAAATAAACAAACAAACAAACAAACAGACAAGAATTCAACTTTATTATAATAGATTGTATATTATTAAGACATAATATATTTTTTCCTTTTTGGGACACTTTTCTTCATTAATAGCTAAGAGAAAATAAAAAAACATCATGGCAGACAGTTTCTATTCCATTTATTTGAAATGATCAGGGCGAGGAGTGGGGTCGTAAAATATGCTTAAATATATTTTAATTCATGTAGATTTCGGTTTATTATTATAGAGCCAATTCTCTACTGAACATTATATTGTACCTAATACATAGATTTCAAAAGTAAAAAAAAAAATAACTTTGGTGCTATCAGCCAGAATCAAAACCAAAACATTTAGCACTTCAGCCACAATCTTTACTGTTTGAGCTATCGACAGATAGATAAGATTTAAAATGAAATCACTTCTAGCTATGAACGAATTTGCGCACGCGCAAAAGTAATAGAAATTATGTGAGCCAGTTGAAATAAACATTTTGCATTTCAATTTGCCAACATATTTCTGTACACATTATTCATCCATCCAAACAAAGATTTTACTATAGATTTTTTTAGTATAGATTTATTGCTCCACAGTTTGTTTCAAATTATTAAACGGGGTCATAACAAAACAGTTTTTTAAAAGTGTGCTTTATATATTTCTTTAAAAAATTTTTTTTTTATTTTTCATTATCCGGGAACTCATTTGTTTTATTTATCAACAACTTTCAAGCAAAATATCATGAATAAAATAAAAAACAATTTCATAAGTGAACAGTAAGAAAAAAAACCAAAAAACCTGGAGGCCTCCAGAGCGCTACTGAAAGAACTAATTAAAATTAAGTAGGCCTCAAGAGCACTACTGAAACAAAGTTTTTACCCCTCCCTCTAGAAGAGAAATGAACATTTTTGCATTTCAACTTGCCAACATATTTCTGTATGCATTATTCATCCGTCCAAACAAAGATTTTACCCGTTATAAACGATCCTTGTTGCATGATTACTATTTCCTGCTAATTTCAGTGTTATGTGACTCGCAGTTTAAGAGTTTTTTGGTTAAAAATTTTCACACAAACACACACACGTACATATATTTACTGTTTTATTTATACAAAAATACATAAATGAAATATTTAAGATTTATTTTTTTAATTACTGATTTAATACTAAACTACTTGCGACTCATTAGATCATGACGACTACCAATATTTGTTCCACTTTGATTTCATTTTAAAAAAATCCACAAACTGTGTTATAAGAAATTCTTCTTGCATAACGAAAAATTATTTCTCTTTATATTATTTAGCACTTACGCATAATAGCCCTCCCTGCTGGCAAAAATATTAAATGACAGCAAAACATTATAAAGAACTTGCCAGGTAGCAAAAAATATAAGCCGACAACAAAATATACTAACACTAAAAAAATGGTACTTGATACGCATTACTTAACTACTTAACATTATAAAGCAGGGATCAAGGGTAAGTGGAGTTATCCTGGAAATGTTTGGTGACATCTTCTACTACTTTTACCGTGTAGTAGCTAATGAAAAGAGATCCTTTGTGTTAGCCTCAACCATAGTTACCCACTCTACGCACTTTATCGTCAAGTTCTTGGGTTATTTTTTGTCATCATTCAAACACGGTAGTGTTTAAATATATGGTTAAGTGGCAGTTTTAGTAATTTAGAACTGCTTAAAAGCTTCACCGCTCACTCATTTTTTGACTAAATTTCAAACAGTTATTACACTTTATAGATCACCTTCTCAGCTATATTTTGAAAAAAAAATGTTTACAATTTTCATTCAGTTAAAACAAGAGCTATGATGAATTTACTGGTGTTCAAAATCGTAAAAAAAATGTAAGGAGGTGAACGACGTTTTTTTTATGACTGGTTTCCATAGCAACCAAATCGCTTCAGCGACTACTGGTGCTACTAATTCACCGCTCTCGAAGAAAAGAGAAGTAACAAGTGAAACAGAGATAATGAAAGGGAGATAATTGGAGGGATTTTATTGAAAGCAGACGAGTGCCATACATTGTTATTACATATGTATATGTTATGTTTATAGGGGCAAAAAAATAGGATTGAAATTAAACAAAGAACAAATGAATTTACTGGAAGCCTGGAAAAATCATGGATTACAATAGAAAAATACGAGCATGAAAAATAATATGGTTAAGCTTAAACATGGAACAAAAAAAGGACAAGATATTCTCGTAAAAATATAATAAATTTATTTTCATGCTTGCATTTTTCTATTGTAATTGTCACATAGTTTAAAATGACACAGTCACTAATAAATAGAATTCTACTAATGTTATATATCTGCTGCAGCCGATCGTTAAATGTGTTTTCAAATCTATATAATTTCTAAAAATCAATCGTTATCATTTCTTTATATACACCCGCTTGTTGGGGATACTAAAATACACTGCTGGTTATAAAAATATTTTGTTTATTCAAAATAACCTTTTCGGTTTTCGAATGACAGTTTTGTCATTAGTGATGGCGTGTGAGGCGGAATGTGAAGAAAAGTGTGTAGCTTCTTGCCATCGTGGTCGCGCTCTCTCTCTCTCTCTCTCTCTCTCTGTTGTCTGCCATCTCTTTTATTGGCCTAGATGACGTCGACATTCAAACATGCATTATCTTGAAAATGTGAGTCAATCTCGCTTACCCAATCTCCGGAGATTCTACGTCCCACATTTCAATCTCCTTTGACATTATTCCCAGGGATCTAGGTTATCCAACACTTTATATATTCATTAACCATACTCATGAAATTTTTTTTTTTTTTTTTTTTTTTTACACAGTGATCACCACTTATCAAGGCCCGGAACAACTCAAGGACAAGGGTTATTGCAAGTATATTACGTTAGTGTGGAGATTTGATGAAGTGTTTACTTAAGGGGGCGGTTCATTAGGAATTTGTTAACATTGGACTTGAACACATCAAAGTTGTAGTCCAGTGGGAAGCAGGCAGACAGAACAGAGTTCCACAGGCGTGCAGTTCTAAGAAAGAAGCTTTGTTCATGGAATCCGCGTTTTGATTTAGGCACAGATATAGCGTGGGGGAAATTTTTCACAGTGGATTCAGCTAGATGGGTGTTTTTCGTGAAAGATTGGCGAGGGGGGACCAGAGATTGGAGTTCAGACGAGCACCTGCCATGGAAATAACGATAAAACAAGGATAGGCTCGCAACGTCTCTTCTGTGGGAGAGAGGTTGCAGGGTAGAGAAAAGGGTATCCCCCACTAAGCCACGAAGTCTATTTTGTACTCTGTCAAGGCAGGATAGGCTGTTTTTAGCAGCTCCTGCCCAGATAAGGCAACAGTATTCCATCCTTGGACGTACTTGGCTTTTATATAGATAGAGAATTGCATCATTAGTGAGATATCTTTTGGAGCGGTAGAAGAATTCCACCATCTTTCCAGCGACCTTGGCAACAGACTTGATGTACGTGTTCCATTTCAGACCAGGAGTAAAGGTTAAACCAAGAAGCTTGTCAAAACACGAGGCCTCACCCAGACGAGAGCCATCTATCACAATTGATGCCAGATGGGGATCAGAGCGTTGATGATGTAAGGATAGGAGTTTGGTTTTGGATGCATTAAAGGTAACCAGCCACATCTTCCCCCACTGAACCACGCGCTCGAGATCAGAGGAGAGAGAATCAGAGAGAACTTTGTCATTTACAGCCTTTGATGTGTTGCCATAGATGGTCGTGTCATCAGCATAGATGTCAACGAATGATTTAAGTATGTGTTTATCAATTATCAATTAGGAATTTGTTAACATTGGACTTGAATTATCCTTACCTTCTTTTCATGTTTATGAACTTTCTTGTGCTGAAACGATTTTGAATGGCTAGATCCTGATAAAAAAAAATAAAAACAAATGTTAACAATTACTCTTTTAATTTAGAGTAAAAGTAAAATGAAAAAAAAAAAATGGCAAACTAAATAAGATGAAACTATTGCTATCAAATTAACTTCCTGAAACCTGTTCAGAAATGTGAAACCAAACGAATAGCCTCCATTAGACAATTTTTATATTCTGAACATCTTGCTGGCTTGGATGCATTCAAGATTTGACACATAATAATTGACTTAGTAAATATTAAAAAACAAATTTTTAATGGAAATCATTCCAGACAAATATTAAAGCCTTCTTGAACTTCTGCATGTCAGTACAGTTGGGAAAGCAGCATCCCGGAAGGGAGTTCCACAGTCTAGCAGTTCTGGGGAAGAAACTATTGGAGTAGAAGGCTTTCTTACATCTAGGGATCTTTACTGTGTAGGGGTGGAAAGAAGCTACTGGAATAGAAAACTGTAAGGTATAAAAACTGAATTTATGGAGACTACTAGAATGATGAGTCAAATGAGCCAGAACAAAAGCAAGGAATAGGTCAGACAATTCTAAAGAACACATGTAATGATAGTATTTATAGAAAAGACTGAGACTAGCAACATCCTATGAGAAAGAGGTTGCAGAGCAGATAGAATGGGGCCAATTAAATTGCAAATACGTTTCTGCACCTTATCAAAAACTCAAATGAGAGAGATTTACCAGACCAAATATGACAATACTCCATACATGGTCTTATGGTAGATTCGTAGAGATAGAGAATAGTGTCAGATGTGAGTAAGTGTTTAGAACACTACAGAGAACCTACTTTACAAGAAACAGAAAGAGAAATGGATTTAATATGCATATTCCAAGAAAAATTTGATGAGAAAGAAAGACAGAAGTTTCAGAGTAGATTCTTCTTTGAACAGGACCATCCATGAGAATCTCAGGAAGAAAAGGGACACACCTATGATTGAAAGACAAAAACTGAGTCTTTTTTTTTTATTACATTTTCACCCCAAACAAGGCACATTGCCACTTTGGTATAGGGGGCTACTATCAGGGGCAGCAATTACTGGGGCACTATGTTGGGATTTGGGCAGCAAGATGTTGGTTCACGTAGCACTTGAACTTTTGCATGTCAGTACAGTTAGGGAAGAAACTACTGGAGTAGAAAGATCTTTTACATCTAGGGATCTCTACTGTGTGGGGGTGGGATTTAGCTGCCTGTCGGGTTTGTCGAGGGTGTCTACGTCGTGGGGGCACAAGTGTCTGCAGTTCGTCAGAGCATTCACCATTAAAATACTTGTAGAACAGGCAGAGGGATGCAACGTTTCGTCGATGGGACAGAGGCTGAAGCTTAGATGCCAGTTCAGGGCCTATCAAATTGGCGACTCTTTTTTGAACCTTGTCTAGGAGCGAGAGACTAGTAGCAGATGCACCAGCCCAAATGTGAGTACAATACTCCATACATGGGCAAATGGTGGCCTTATAGAGGTACAGGATACTTTCAGGTGTCAGTTTTCTACCACGGTAGAGAGAGCCTACCTTTTTCGCAGCGGCCCTGGCAAGGTTTTCAATATAATTGTTCCAGCTCATGTTTCCTGTGAATGTTAGGCTAAGCAGTTTGAAAGATGTACTCTCAGACAGGGAGTCACTGGCCATTGCTATTGGTGGCAGAAAAGGTTTCTTGTAATTATTGAAGGAAACCAGTTTAGTCTTGGCAGCATTGAATGTGACCATCCATTTATGTCCCCATTCCACTACAGATTGGAGGTCATCCTCTAGTGTTTTTGCCATTTCTTTAGATATGTGTTCGTTTATTTTCCTGTCATGCCTGTTATAGAGTGTAGTGTCATCAGCATATATACCCATCTCAGAGGCAGTTTTGTCGGGGAGGTCATTAATAAATATTAGGAACAATAGAGGTCCAAGGATAGACCCCTGAGGCACTCCCGCATGTTTAGATGTACGACCGTCGAGGACAACCTCGATTTTTCTCTTATCTAAGAAGAATTTAATTATGTTAAGTATTCTACCAGTGATACCATATGATTTAATTTTCCTGAAGAGACCCTTGTGCCATACCCTGTCAAAAGCCTTAGATATATTTAGAGCTATCGCTCTGCCCTCCCCCGCTTTGTCCAGTGAATGGTATATACGTTCAGAGATTACAGTGAGGATGTCAGCTGTGGAACAGGCTTGTCTAAATCCATATTGTTTGTCAGTCAGAAGTTTAGCATCTGTAAGGTGCCGGTCTAGAGCATGGTTAATTATGGTCTCAAATATTTTGGCAAAAAGTGGGAGGAGGCTAATGGGGCGATAATTTGATGGGTCAGTTCTTTCGCCAGAATTCTTGAATATTGGTACCACAGAAACAGTTTTCCAACAGCCCGGAAAGCATGATTCATTAAGGCATTTGTTGTAGAGTTTGGAGAGAACTGGAGCTACTTCGGCTGAGCATTTTTTAATAGCACAGCTGGGATGAGATCAGGTCCACATGCTTTGGAAGTGTCAAGGTTTTTCATGATAGCGTGTACCTGAGCAGGGGTGATTTTTAGATTGTCTAGCGTGGCGTCTGTCTGCAAAGGAAAGTCAGACAGGTGGTGGTTGGTAGGGTCTAGTGTGGAGTTCGAGACAAACCAGCTGGCAAGCATATTAGCCTTGTCGATTGCTGAGCAAACAACCTCGTGATTGTTGGTTAGTGGGGAAATTGCTGATTGCCCATTATTTACTATACTGTTGTAGATTTTCCAGAAGTCACGATTTCCTAATTTTTGTGCTTCGATGCGTTTTTTAGTGGTTTCAGTAAATTCTCTCTTAGCTGCCGCTATTTCTTTCTTAACGTTACTTCTAGCTTCTATATACTTCTGTTTGTTTGAACTGAACTTATGTCGGTTAAATCTGCGGTATGCATGCTGCCTTTGAGCAATGGCAGTTGCGCAAGTTGAAGTAAACCATTGGGGAGAGTGGGGCTTGCTATAAAATTTCCACATGGGAACATGTGCTTCAATTGCTGTTTTGAACCATTCAATGGTCTCATTTGTGCACTGTTCAGCAGGAAGAGAAAAAATATTTCCCCATGGGGCATCTCTGATAAGATCTCTGATGGCTTCCCAGTCAGCTTTTTTATATCTCGTTGTTTTGAGCACTGGCTCTTCAGTTTTGGGTCTAGAATTTAGGGCAATTTCTACCATTATCACTGCATGGTCAGCGTACCTGAGTGGGCTGTCAGCATTTGTTGTACAATCCTCGGGAACTGTTGTCAGAAACAGATCTAGAAGTGATGCTTGTTGTTCTTGCTGGTCAGGGAAACGGGTTGGAAACGTAACCATTTGTGATAGGGAGTGAGATATAGCAAAACTATGTGTTGTGCTGCCCGCTGCATCTGTGTGAGTAGAGAATCCAAGCCAGTTTTTGTGGTGAACATTAAAGTCACCAAATACATGTACTTGAGCGTTAGTGTCGAGGGAGAGTGTTGTGTCTATGCTGTCAGAGACTTTGTTTATTATGGTGCAGTCCTGGATCGAGGGAGAGCGGTAGAGAAAATAAAAGTAGCTAATGTTGTGTTGTATGTTTAGTCACATAACGGCTTGATCGTCCATTTCTAGGTTTGTTTCTCTAGTCAGGGGGAGGGTGTTACAAATGTAGACTCCAAGTCCGTGCATATGTCTGTCAGAGTCCTTACGGCAGAGTGGGAGATAGCCAGGCATGTTAAAGTAGGTAGAGGGGATGAAGGAGTGTAGGTTAGTCTCACTTAGTGCTAAGATATCTGGAGTATTTGTTAGGAGAAATGCTTCAACATGAGCTAAATTAGTTCTAAGCCCACAGATGTTAGTGAATGCAAGCCTCAAGGGAGGAGGCGAGTTGGATTTGTTTGTCCCTAGGCCTGGTTTAAGCTTATTTTTTGATTGTACTGTCATCATGTTTTTAAAGAGTTTCAGTTAGGTGAGGGGGAGCTGAACAAGAGGTTATGCAGGGTATCAGACATGCAACACAAGTAGACCATTAGCTGACCTTTCTTCAACTAGGACTGTGGCCTCTGGAAAGCCCATTGGGGCTGAGTGCAAGGTCCCTTTCCATGCACGACATGGCACTACAAACATCCCGATATTATACAACTGTTGATGCAGCAGCCGCTCTAAGCACTACCAAAGAGTTAGGGTACCTGTACTACCAGTCGGAAACAGCAGCCAGGAACTGTCAATCCGGTACCCTCAGCCCATCAGAAGAAGATCACCACAATCTAATTGCACAGGCATGCATGGTACTCAAGCACTCCCAAGTGCCCAGTTATGAGGAGTGGGATGTGTCGGGAGTGGAGGAACGGCATTCAATGCCCTAGACAAGAAACAAGATCTACCACTAAGTGTTTTGTCAATTCACTTGTGATAGTGTCTCTGCGCCTGACTAACAGGCAGAGTCTTAACAGGATTTAATGAAACAAGCCATTTCGTACTCTAATCTATAACTGAACCAAAGTCAACTTGTAATTAGGTGCATATTTCAACTGATCCAAGGGAGATGGGATAGAAGTGTCACCAGAATCAGCATAGATATTAATTTAATTTTTATTTTATTGTGGACTATTATCCTCATCTTTTTCTTAGTTGTTTCACGACGTTTCGGCCAAATATTCCTCTGGCCTTCGTCAGGTGGTAACCGCGACGGGATAGGAACTCTGAATCTCCTGACTTTATTCACTGCAATTACTGTCTTTCGTAGTTGTTGTCATCTCAACAACTACAGAAGGCAGTTTATGTAGAAGACCAGAATACTACACTGTTTAATGCTTTCGAAATGTCAAGTGCAATGGCCCTACCCTCTTCTGAATTATCCATAAACAAACAGATTCGTTCAATTAGAACAGTTAGAAGACCAGCAGTTGAATGAAAACCATGAAAGCCATACTGAACATCACTAAAAAGGCCCAGATTTTCCAGAGAATCAACAAACTTGTTGTTGACCAACCTTTCAAACACTTTGCTAATAACAGAAAAGACTAACAGGGCAATACTTAGTTGAGTCAGACCGATCACCAGTATTTTTAAAGACAGGGACACCAGAGGATTCTTTTCAACAAGAAGGGAAACATGATTTTGTGAGAGGATAGAAGAAAGTTCAGGAGCACAACATTTGAAAACGACAACAAGAATTGAATCAGGACCAGTAGCCTTAGACTGGTCAATATCAGAAAGAACCCTAGCAACCATGTTTGGGGTGATAATCATAGAATTAAGAGACTTATTAGTTTTCAAAGGAAAATCTGAAAGAACCGCACCAGAATCACAAAATAGAAGAATTGTCAGCAAAAAGATGAGCAAAGAGATCAGCTTTATCCTTAGAAGATGAAATAATCCGGAGACAATTAAAAAGAGGAATAGCAGACTTGCCACTATTAATAACACTATTATAGATTCTCCAAAAACCATAAAAGCTAACCTTTGGTTGGTTGTTTTTGTTTTATGGCATATCAACTCTTTTCAGGTTATTTAATGCCAAATCCAGTGATTTTGAAGAAAAAATTTTTAATAGAATATATTTGTTTTTTTTTTTAAGTCGGTTTCTATTTAACCCATAGTTGGGATCCTAACAGGTACTACCACTCTGGGTCAGAGTGAACCTCGGAGCAATGGCAATTAAAGGGTGGCTCCACACTCCCCGAAGCCCGCAAGCTGGGGCCTCACCATCGGGTATAGTTTAAGGTCATATTAAGGACTGCCAATCTTTGAGATGAGATAATCACATATCCTTATGAGAGTAGCTAGATTAGCCTCAGGAATTGCTTCATTAGCTCTTCTGAATTATTATTATTCTTATTATTAACTATCTTGCAAATAACCCTGTCAATATCCAAGTTTTAATCATGAATGTTGATAAAACAAACAGGCATTCATGACTGAAACTTGGTTGTAATTTATTTATACAAAAATATGGTTGGAATGTAGAAAGAATTGTAAATTTTATTAATGATTTCATTATTGACACATTTTTTTTTCAGGGTGGGGAGTATCCTGTACAATTACATTAGACGCCCCGGTACTTGCACAGTTTAATCAAGACATTAAAAAAAATGAAAATATCGAAAAAAAAGTTTAAATTGTACGTATCCATAATGGAATGAAGTTCTTCCCCAAAAAAAAGTTCATTTAATTTCGTCAAGTAGTTTTTTTTTTACAGCAAAAAAAACAATTTATTATGATACTGAGCAAAAGGTTCGATTTTTAGGAAGAAAGCTAGTATTAAAGATGGGGAGGGAGTGTCAGCGCTTTAACTGGAGTTATCTCTCTGTGGCGTGTTCTAAAAATTCAAACAAAAATTTTAAAAATTCAAAGATGTCTACCTTCAACGTGCTGTAATAAAAACACGTTTTTCCACTGTAAAAAAAAAAAAAAAACTACTTGATCAAATTAAGTGAAATTTTTTTTTCAAAGATCTTCAGTTCAAAACGGATACGTACAATATAACCTTTCTCCGATATTTTCATTTTTTAATGTCTTGATTAAACTGTACAAGTGCCGACGTCCCTTTTTGGATGCTCTCTAAAAGGGAGAGAATATTAATTGATGCACCAGCCTAAATGTGCCAATATTCCGTGCATGGACATTACATGATTAATTTTTATTAAAAGATAAAACAAAAAAAAAATGGAAAGAAGAAAAGGATTAGAAAATCTTTTTTTAACAAACCTTCAAACATCTGTAAATTGGCTTGTGAATAATCAAAAGGCGTAAATGTATCAATCTGGTTGTTTTTCTGCTCTGTGCTCAAAGCTTCAATTATTTCCACATCTGAATTATCGGAGTCACTAATTTCAACCATTTCAATTTTTTTTTCTTCATTATTGGAAGGCTTTCCTTTTGTTGTGGAAAAGAGTCCTCGTTCCTTCTTGCTTTTATTTCCTTCATCAGAATGTCCAAATTTCTTCTTCTTTGCAACACTTGGCTGTAACAAGAATATTCATGAAATTTATAGCAAAAAAAAAAAGATACAAGATAGAAGGAAATTACATTTCTATTCTATATCTTCAGATGATTTATTTTTAAATTTCTTAATGCACTTCAGCTAAAAAATATTCAAACTCAGCTTGAAAAAAAAAAGTGGACAATTTTTTTTCCATTTTTGTTTTTCTAAAAATAATATTTTAAATATTTCAAAATTACTTTTTTTAATTAATAACTATTTTAAGCTGAGCATTAGATCTTTCAAGCTTAAACAGTTTGTTTACTATATATATATATATATATATAGTAAACAGTTTGTTTACTATATATATATATATATATATATATATATGTTACAGCAGATCAGAAAAACATTGGTATAGTTGGTTTCAAATCCAACACAAAGGGGAATAGTCTATGACCATTTATGCTGAACTTTCTTCAGTTTTTGTTTATATCTGTCTAAACATAGGTTGAAGAAAGTCCAGCATAAATAGCCATAGACTAGTGCCCTTTGTGTTGGATCTGAAACTGACAGTACCAATGTTTTTCTGATTCTCTGTAACATATTTTTTTTTTTTTTTTTTTTACACAGTGATCACCACTTATCAAGGCCCGGAAGCCACTCAGGGATAAGGGTTATATTTAAATAAATATTACACTCTCATATTGAATTCATTTCTAACCGAGCCCTTTACTGGGGTTTTCTTCAACAAACCTTATACAGATAAACATTACAAGCGTGTGCTGTATATTTCGTGGACATCAGCAATATTTCATATCTAATATGCTTCAACAAGTCATATCTTTTTTATTTGTGGGTCAATTTTTAAAAGAATTACATTGCTGGAAAGAGAATAAAATAAACATTCCTATGATATTAATTTATTTTGCTTTTATATGTTCAATGTTTTGATGCTCCAAGTTAAAAATGAAAAAACAGTAAAAAATGACGGCACCAAAAAGGGAACTATTTTTTCAATGTTTACATTTCATACATCGCATTTGGACATTTATTTCCATGTACAATATGTAAATATTTGATAATTATTGTGTGAAAATTTCTTTGAAATGTTATCTTTTATATAAATTCAAGTTCATTTAACGAGAAAACGGCTCGCTATGCGCTCATGCGTTGACCAGCACTGAGCTGACTAAAGTCAGCTCATTAATGAGTTTTGTTTGTATTCTCTTAAAAATAGAAAACTTTCTGCTTTCGTTTTATTAGACTACTCATTTTTTATTCAGAGTTTGTCAATTTTTAAAAATTATTTTTGAGTTTTTCAAATTTTATTTCCAAACAATGCTTTTAGTACATGCATTTCTATTATGGTATTTATAACTTCTTCCTTGTACTTAAGGTAGAATTGTCTTTTTTTAGTAGTCAAAAAACAAATGTATAACAAATAAAAATATTCTTAACATGGGGATGGAAGGGTATTTTGTCAACTATTCTGTACTTTTACCTAACAATTTAATTAAAAAAAAGATATTGTGAAACTTTAATTTGAAAATACTATTCGAAAAAAATAGCACAGTAACGTAAGTGCATAAGCACCCAAATAAATGTTACCAAAGGCAAGATAAGTTACTCTTCTACCTAGTTAGATAAGTTTTTAGTGTTTTTATTGAATGTAAAATGTTTGTTTATTTCGAAAAGTAAGTAGTGTCGAGCGTTACACAAGAACAAGAAAAATAGCCACATGGTATCTCATGTCTTTCAAATCTCCACAATGACTTTAAAATATACAAAATACTGTTAGAAACCCAACCAATAAACGTCCTCGTGACATTTATTGGGTGGGTTTCTAGTATTAAAATTTAGTTTAGATATTATTGAAGTTTTCTAAACCCAAATTTGAAGAGAAGGTACAGAGTGGCCAAAATTAAATAACTGCCACTCACCCATGACATCATTAATTCACAGTCGTTTCTGCAATCCAGCCATATCTGGCACAAATATGTTTAACTAGATGCCTACCACCAAGTTTTAGTTATGAATGTTAAACAGTCTTTATTTTATTGCCGTTCAATGATATGCTCCAAATGTCCACCTTTGTAGTACAAACACATCTCGTTATGACTGATTGGGGCCATGATGATTATCTTCAGTCCAAAAATAAACACACGTGCATACAATGTGCAAAATTATCAATAACATTGGCACATTCCTTCCTTTAGCACTGACCTGATGTTGGATGTGATGGAGATTGTTTTGATATACATTACCTTTGAAATAAGAACTCAATTGGAACTCATACATCAAATCCATTACCAGAGTTGCTGGGAATATGATGGGATCGTACTACCATTCCAGTAGATATCCCACTGCTGATACAATTCTCTACATGTTTAACAGCCAAGTACGTCCAAGGATGGAGTACTGTTGCCACATCTAGGCAGGAGCTGCTACAAGCAGCTTATCCTGCCTTGACAGAGATAAAAATAGACTTCATAGCATAGTGGGGAATGCCCTTTTCTCTTCCTTGCAACCTCTTTCCCACAGAAAAGACGTTGCGAGCCTGTCTGTTTTA
Source organism: Euprymna scolopes (assembly GCF_053919585.1). Taxonomy (NCBI): domain Eukaryota; kingdom Metazoa; phylum Mollusca; class Cephalopoda; order Sepiida; family Sepiolidae; genus Euprymna; species Euprymna scolopes. Next base: position 156,233,210 of record NC_136485.1, on the reverse strand, counting down.
CCATTATTTTCATGGCAAGTGCTCGTCTGAGCTCCAATCTATGGTACCCCTGGCCTGACTTTCACGAAAACACTCGTCTAGCTGAAACCATTATCAATAATTTTCCACACTCTTTATCTGTGCCTAAACTTAAACGTAGATTCCATGAACAAAGCTTCTTTCTAAGAACTGCATGCCTGTGGAACTCTGTTCCGGTTTCCTGCTTTCCAACTGACTACAATATGGTTGTCTTCAAGTCCAACATGAACAAATTCTTGACGAGCCATCCTCTTAAGTAATCCAATTTACCAAATTTCCGCTACTAACAATGATTGACATGTTCCCCTTGACCACTGTACAGTCATTAACCATTATCCTTGAGTGGCCTCTGGGCCTTGATAAGTGGTAACTCCTTTATAAAAAAATAACACGCAAATAAAAATCTGGGATTAACATCAGATGGATCACACCTACTGATGAGAAGATCACTAAATTGTCCTCGCATATCAATGGCAATAAAACAAAACTGTTGGCCATTGATGATTGAAATTTGGTGATCAAGTCGGGCATAGACTGAAGTTAATTTGTACCAAATCTGGATTGCAGAAAGAACTGTAAACTTTATTTATGATTCCATGTGTGACATTTGTTGAGGAGAGGAGGAGGGGGGCACCATATAGTGTGATATAAATTTTAAAACTGCTGGTACTGAAAATCAACATATGAAACTGATTGCACATTTCAAAACGGATATAAGCCTCATAGACAAATCTCTAGTACTCGGTGAAATAAATAAGACTCAAAAAAAGGAACAATTTTCAAACTAGTTTATCACCATTATTTCAAGATGGATTATCTCCAATTCAGATTGTATCATAACGTGTCAAGTGTAGTTGAAATCTAGCTAATAGTTTCTAAAGCAGACAGACACTTCATTTAATTTATTAGACACATCAGCTGAGCGAGTGTAACAGAAGAAACTACTCACAGAAGTGGCAGCGCACCTGTTTGACATGTCTGGTGCGGGTACCACAGAAAGAAAAAGACATAAAAAACTTGTCTTAGCTCGACATTTTTTTTATATGTGGCACTCATTTGCATACAAGGAATTGAAAAGAACAGGAAGTTGAATGTTTGATAGTTGTTGCAATATTTTTGATTCATAATGGGGTATGATCCCACACAGTCGGGCGATTCTATTTATAAACGATGCTGCTAGGAACTGACGAATCGAATTAATTCACATTCCGCTACCAACAAATCAGAAACCAGAATTGCTCCATAAATATTAAACCTTTTCTGTAGCAATTTTGTATGTTTTTTCCATCTCGACACGATAAGAATTGTCTACTGCAAACCAGTCACCTCTCAGGACCTGTGTAGAACAACGAACCATCAGAAACTGTTCTGAAACTAAATCTGGCTTACACTTCTAGTATGTTTCAGTATATAAAGAAATAATTTTGGGTTTTCCTTTCGATAAATAATGCTCTCTCAATATGTTCAATGCTTTGCAACCATCATCCAGGGCTTCTCACATTACTAGTGATAGACTTCAGTCATCTAAACACTGTATTAATTCCGGAAAGACAGTGTCGTTCATTTCTCTTCCATGTGTCAACTGGGTCGAAATTTTTTATTTTTTGAGTTGTAGAAGGGCTTTCGGGACTTGAGTCTGGAGGTATCTGGGGCATCTTTTCAACTTTGTTGGATTGGTAAGTCCCTGTTCTCAACGTTTTGAATCAATTTTTGAGTTGCCCCTTCCCTCCTATGGGGTGGGGGCGATTGAGTTTGTTAATGGAAGCTATTGTGTTGGGGTTGACTTCAGGATTACAGTAATCTGTAATAATGAATCCAAAATAATAACGGGAGAAGAGACAGTAACTCCAAATGCTTCAAAGAATGTGTATCAATGATGATAACACATAGGAAAAAAAAAAAAAGGACCAAAATGAAAATGCCACTTGTTATTATAAACATAAAATATTTCCAATTATCTGTTTTACCACATCAAAAACTACTTGAAATTTTGCCCTTAAAGTCAGCGATTAGATATAATAGGGCTTTACATTGCAACTGAAACAGTCGCATTTGTGAGCAATTTTTCCAAGTGGCAACCAGAAATAATAAAATGCTTATCTTTTGGTGATTGTGTTTTTTTCACTGGTAATCTTCCAAAGCTTACTACCGAGTGAAAAATGTCTTTTCAACCATTATTTGTTTTTTAATAAAACGACCAAAGTCAAATTATTTAAACAATAAAAGGTTTAATAGAACAATATACTCTTTTTTTTTTAACGAAGGCTGTTTAAAATAAATATCTGAAGAAATTTTAATGTTTATACCTTCAAATCTTAACATAAAATTCAGTGCATATTTAAAATTAAACTTATTTAAAATAAAACTTATTTAAAATAAAAATATAAAAAATCTTTATGATGTACATGCTTATCAGGAATTGAAGATGTCATATTCCAAAAGTCACATGTGTTTGAATAGTTACTTTTCTATTTGACTAGTAAACGAAAATATTTAGTTGCCAAAGGTGAACTAAAGATAAGTTTTTTCTGTAAAGTCCTGTATGGTATAGCAAGGCAGGGTACTTGTACAGTTTAATCAAGACATTAAAAAATGAAAATATTGAAAAAAAAAAAAAAGGTTATATTGTATATATCCGTTATGGAATGAAGTTCTCTGGAAAAAAAAATTCACTTAATTTCATCAAGTAGTTTTTTTTTACAGCGAAAAACAATTTGTTATGATACCGAGCAAAAGGTTCGATTTTTAGGAAGAAAAGTTAGTATTAAAACTGGGGAGGGAGTGTTGGTGCTTTAAACTGAGTTATCTCCCCATGACGTGTTAAAAAAATTCAAAGATGGCTGACTTCAACACATTGTCATAAAAACGTGTTTTTCTGCTGTAAAAAAAAAAAAAAAAAAAAAAAAACAACAAAAAATAAAACTACTCAATCAAATTAAGTGAATTTTTTTCGGGGATCTTCAGTCCAAAACGGATACATATAATATAACCTTTTTTTTTGTTGATATTTTCATTTTTTAATGTCTTGATTAAACTGCACAAGTACCCAAGGCAGAATTACATTTGTCTAAAAAAAAAAAAAAAAAAAATACAAATCTATGAATGTTAAAAATTTCTACCTGAAAACTTAGAGGGATAAGTTCATTTGAGTTTTGTTGGTCGTCTTCTTCATCTGAAGAGGTGAATCTTTTATGAGTTCCTGCTGCTGCTGCCGCTGTTGCAAAACATATGTAATTCAACAATAAGTTTTATGGAAAATAAACAATAAAAAGTCATATCTACATGCACAAAAAAGTAATTTCCGGAATATGTTAGTCATTAACATTCTCACAAAAAAAAAAAAAAAAAAAAAAACTTCATAAATTTGCAATAAATGCCAATAAATTTGTTTCAATTAATGTACTCTTCAATCTTCTTTAAATATATTTTTTTTTTATATATATAATTTTAAAATATAATTATCCACTGACATGTATTTTGTCGTCTCCAACTCATCAGAGTGGCTGAATCTAGCGAGATTTTTTTATATATGGTATTTTGATCAGTAGGCAATCACCTCGAGATGTTATCTTAATAAAAATGCTGATTGACATCATCTTGCTGGGTTGATGTCAGGAAGGACATCCTGAATATAAAAATCTTGTCTCAATTAAGGAAATTTTCACCCCAAACAAGGCACATTGCCACTTTGGTGTAGGGGGCTACTATCAGGGGCAACAACTAGTGGGGCACTATGTAGCGATTTTGGCAGCAAGATGTCTGTTCATGTTGCACTTCTGCACGTCAGTACAGTTGGAGAAGCAGGGACCTGGAATGGAATTCCAAAGTCTAGCAGTTCTGGGGAAGAAACTACTGGAGTAGAAAGATCTTTTACATCTAGGGATCTCTACAGTGTGGGGGTGGGATTTTGCAGCCTGTCGGGTCTGTCGAGGGTGTTCACGTCGTGGGGGCACAAGTGCTTGCAGTTCGTTAGAGCATTCACCATTAAAATACTTGTAGAACAGGCAGAGGGATGCAACGTTTCGTCGATGGGACAGAGACTGAAGCTTAGATGCCAGTTCAGGGCCTATCAGACTGGCGACTCTCTTTTGAGCCTTGTCAAGGAGCGAGAGACTAGTAGCCGATGCACCAGCCCAAATATGACAGCAATACTCCATACATGGGCGAATGGTTGCCTTATAGAGGTACAGGATACTTTCGGGTGTTAGTAGTTTTCTAGCACGGTAGAGAGAGCCCACCTTCCTCACAGCGGCCCTGGCAATGCCCTAAATGTAACTGTTCTAACTCATGTTTCCTGTGAACGTTAGGCCACGGTTGGTTGTTGGTTGGTTGTTTTTGTTTTACGGCATATCAACCCTTTTCGGGTTATTTAATGCCGAATCCAAAGATTTTGAAGATAAATTTTTTTAATAGAATATATTTGTTGTTTCCACGTCGGTTTCTATTTAACCCATAGTTGGGACCCTAACAGGTACTACCACTCTGGGTCAGAGTGGACCTGGGAGCAATGGTAATTAAAGGGTGGCTCCACACTCCCCAAAGCCCACAAGCTGGGGCCTCACCACTGGATATAGTTTAAGGTCATATCCAGGACCCCCATTGAGGGACTTTTACCCTCTGCAGGGGGGCAGTCGCGTATTCTAATGCCCCACCGACAGGGCCAGTTAGGCCAAGGAGCTTGAAAGACGTACTCTCAGATAAAGAGTCGTTGGCCATTGCTATAGGTGGTAGAGAAGGTTTCTTGTAATTATTGAATATGATGATGGACATTATGCATTAGTGTTCATTAATTTGAAAATAGTAAAAAAAAAAAAATCAAAAAAAATCATCAATCCATCAAATGCAAGAGACACATAAACAGCAATCATAAACATCATTTACAAAGAATAAAATCAAGATGATAATGATACTAAACCTTACATTTAGAATCCTTATTCCAATTTTGATCAAAATCCATGATATGCTTTGGATTCTAGAAAATGTCTAAAATTTAACACTTATGAGATCTTAAGAAAAATTGAAATTCAGAGAATCTTATTTAATTAATGGCTAATGACTATGGTTCAAATTCAATACAAAATCTGAAATATTTGAATTTTTAAATGGCCATAGTCTACCTCTACTAACAACATTTAAAATACCCCAAATAAACTAAAATTTGAGAAGTATTTATTGATGTCATTAAAATTTCACAAAAATTCTAATTTTTACAGAGCTTCCACCACACCACCTTTTAAATAAAAATAAACTAAATGTAATTCATATTTTAACACTTTTTGCCTAACAAATGTGCTCCAAAATTCATGATCAGTTAATTAGTTTATGAATGAATCCTGCACATATCAATATATAAACATACTAGACAGAGAGCGAAATATATCACTAGGCTACTTATATCTCAACTCTGAAATGTCCGCAAGTAAAACAAGTCAAATAAACAAGAGAAGTTTATATGCAAAAATGCTTTTGGCAATTATGTCAGATAAAAACAGTTGAAACTTACCTCTCATTTGTTCAGAATCTGGTGCTGGGAGACAAATCGTAGACATCCGTTTAACTGCATCTTTTTGAACTAATTTCCATGGACTCTGGATAACACAGTTGAATGCAATTAGAAAAATGGCAGAAAATTTGGCCATAAAATATCTTCACTAAACAAAAAATAGAAATCGGGTTTATTCACACTAAAACATTAACAGAATGTGCTGATTAATCAATAAACCATCATTAAATCGATTTAAATTATTTACTTGCAAAGATTACATGTCCACATTCTTAAGCCTTTATGACCTGAATTATGATGTAAATGATTAAAAAAATATTTATTGTTAATTTTAGTTAGTTTAAATGGTAATGATAATATGATTGTCTTCAAACTGGAAAAATTATGAAGTTCAATTAACTACTACTGAGAATTTTTGCATTTCATAAACTTATCTTGATTATTATCCATAGTGCCAGAAAAAAGTGTGCTTATGACAACAAACGAAATCCTCCACTTTCTGAGATAGATGATGGCATACTGAATGTAAGCAATGGACAGTTCCAATCTGGAGGTACCTGGCATCTACGCAGATACTGAACTAATACATACAAGGTGTGTTTGAATCAACTTTATTTACGCAGTTATATTCATTTATTTACGATTGAACTAATTAGTTCAACCAGGTCATAAAAGGTTAAGCATTTTCTTCTAAATGCTGTATAAAATTATAGATTTGTCATTTAAATTGACTAGAAACTTTACTGAATGAGTTCAACTAAATAAATGTTTTAATCAACAAAACAAAGGAAATAAATAAGCTTCTTTTTTTTTTTTACAATACCATATAAATGCATCTTATTGTTTTGGGGGGAGGGGATGTACTCAATCATAAACTGCTAAAATCACAAATGTATTTCGATAACAAACAAGCCGCTTTCTTATTTCAAAATGTTACTCGTTACATGAGACCAATAGCTTCTCTTTAGTGAATAAACATCCGTATGTGATAACCCTCTTAATATATTGGCTATAGTCAGAAAACTGCGGGCCTAAAAAAGGCTAACCATGATAAAAACTAACTACGTGTGCATTATAATTGGATATTAAACAAAGCCGATAGCCATTAGTCGTGTGCTCTTGTGTAATGAATGAATGCGTGAATGTAGGATTGGCATTAAATTCTTAAAGATTATCTAAAATGACCAAAAAATGGGCTGAAATGACTTAAATAAATAAAAAGTAAATGACTTAGAATGACTTTAATGAACTTAAGGATGAATTGAATGACCTTAAGAATGACTTGAATGCTTAAAAAATAACTGGAATCCTTCAAACACAACTTGAATGATCTGGAGAATGACTTGAATGGCTTTGAGACTGACTGGTTGTAAGGTGGGTGATCATTTTACATTAAATTAATACAGAAAACTGATCCCCCACTTTATATCACAAAGTTACAAACATAAGTACAGCATGTAGTAAGAACAGATACTACACTTTGAGATATTATATCCTTTATTCATGTTAAAAAAACAGTGAAAATCAATAATGAACAAAAAAATTAGGCAGGCACATGGCCAACTCAAAAGGGGGGATTGTGTGGGTCGTTGGTCATCCTTGTCACTCCAGAACTAAACAAAATCAAAAGTTTCTCCCAGCTAGTATCTTCTTTCACCATAATACCGCATTCACCCTTTCATACTGGGGGACGTCCTACTTAACTCCCAATTTTTAAAACATTTTTTACTGACGTGTAAAAACAAAAAAGATAACAATAAAATGGTACAATAATTCATTTGTGTCGAGGGCGGGGGAAGAAAAAAACAAAAGGTGATTAGTAGGACTCTCCCAACCCCATCTAGTTGGATAGACTGCCTATTCCACTAGGTTTGTAAAAGTAACCTCGCTTCTGCGGGTCAGTCTCTAAGTGGGGATGCCCTCTAGATGCGAGTGAATGGAGAAAAGAAAATTTTGTGGGTAAGGGATGGGGGTTAGTTTGTATTTCTTTCTCTCCAAGATGGGTAAAGGCCAAGAAAAGCATAAAAAACTAAGAACAGCATCTATTAACAACAGACCTTTGATCTTAACCAAAAAGGCCAAGCACAAAAGTGTTACGGACAGACTGACAGACCAACTGACGGAGTGACTTATAGAGTCGCTTGCACGCGACTAAAAATGCATTTTAAGTAAAAATACTATTACATACTGTTGTGTTATGTTGAAATTAGTAAAAAAAAAATAAAAAATTATAAAAAATGAGTAAGCAGAAGATATGCTAGAACTATTTTTTTTTACAAAAAACATTGCTATTATCGTATATTCTCAATCTGTCATTTTCTAATTTGAAACCATGGAAGTTAAGTGAAACAAGGGAGATAAATTAATTCGTCATATGGAATTAGCCACAACAGAGGAAACCAATAAAACTGTATTATTTGATAAATTTTATTTTCTTTCTTGTAATTATTTTTCTACTCTGTCATTTTTTTTTAAGTTTTGCAATTTTTACTAATTTAGACATGACAGTGTGCGTATTAGAGTTTTTACTTAAAATCAATACTTTTATTACAGGGTGAAATGATAAAATTGTCACCCTAGAAAAGACAACATTATTCCATTTCCGTTTGATGAAAACCGGTTTTCTTTTTTTGTTGCAGACCATCTACTAGTTGGCTAGTTGTGTATAAATCATAACAGCAATAGGAACCTTCTATCATGTCTGAAAGTGACACAATTTTCAACAAGCGAGATCAGAGATGCGCTGCTGTACAACTCATGCTCTCTACTGATCTAAGTTATGACAATAACAGCAGGACAATTGCCAGCGCCCTCAAAATGCAAATCTGAATGGTTCAATGCTTGAGGGCACAGCTCAATGAAGTTTCCAGCCACGGTTATGGTCTTTGGTGTGGTTTCAAGTGAGGGCCACATCATGCCACCTCACATCTTCGATGTCGACTGGAAAGTCAATACCAAAGTGTATCTGAATGTGCTGAAGAGTGTGGCGATCCCCTGGTGCAATCAGGTCACCGCTGGCAAACCCTGGCTGTGGCAGCAGGACTCAGCACCGGCCCACAAGTCCAAAGAGACCCAGGCTTCGCTTCAGAAGGAATGCTACAGCTTTGTACTCTTTCTCTCACTGGCCCCCTGTGTGACACTTACGTCACCCGCGCGTCGTCCAGTGGTGGAATGACCCCGGTTGTCGGTTTTGATGTTTCCTCACCGATGATGTCACGGCCGGTTTCCTAAAACAGACTTGTCATGCAAAAACAATGGAAGAGACCAAGTCAATAAGCGTTTCTTTTTGTTTAAACTTCTTTGTATTCAATCAGGGTACAATCGCAGTTAGCTGTTTAGTTAGGGACTGGCCACTTGTTAACTGCGAGGTTTTCTCCTCTCTCTCTCCGACAGACAACTCAATTATCTACTTGACAGGGACAGTCGATGGGGGAATCTACGTTCGTCGGACCCAAGGAAGCAAGGCTCTCTCTCTTACTCTCTTACTCTCTGACTGTCAATCTCTCAAGGCTCGCTGCTTATATTGTGGGGGCGTGGACTGGGTCTCTTCCCGTTTCAGGTCGTTGGCCAATCAGAATTAAGGGATCACTGTCCGTCAAATCTTCGCCAGGCGGTATATACCCAAAAAAGGAGCTGTCTTTCTTTCTCTGTTGGCATTCGGTTGTTCCCTAATGGAATTTGACAGGACATAAAAACAGAAATGCCTAACTTAATTATTTTTGAGAGGACATAAAAACCGCTGAATCCGATTCCACAAAGGCCACGCGCCTGTTCAATAGGGTCACGTGTCGCCCCGCTGTTCGGCGACTGTTTGCCCCTGTAGATCGGAATTTCATTGGTATCCTCGCCACCCACGGGCTGTCATGGCCAATTTAACGTCATCACGTTCTTCCACCATAAGCTACGATCTTATCTTTTTTTTCTCTTCTTTTCGTCGTTTACAGCTGCCTGTTTTCCCTTTCTTTTTCCACGGGTTCACCGCTACTCTTGGCCTTTTGGTCAGGATCAAAGTGCAGCATCTGTTCTTCGGATGCCGCACTTCCATTTCTTGTTCTCTTTCGGTGGAGGAGAAATCCTTCACGACTGGGACAATTCTTATTTTTGTACCCTTGAGCGTCTCTCACCTGAAACTGTTGGACTATTTTGTTTGGTCATACATAGAGAACATCACCAACATGACCTCTCAAGCCAGCCTGGTCGCCACCATCCACCAAGTATTCGCCAAGCTCTCACCTTGTGGAAAAGGCATGCTCCCAGTTCCAAACCTGTATCGAGATGGTGATTGAGACTGAAGGCAGATACATTGAATAGATGTCAGCTCTACTACATAATCAAGTTACCAGAATCGATTTTTTCAATGAAAGTTTTAAAATAAAGATGCAGTGTTGTTTTATTTAGGCCAACACTTTTATTGTTCCACCCTGTATTCCATTATCATGCACAAGCACAAAAAATATCCCCTTACTCTTTACGGGTAGTTGTAGTTCCTGTGGTGATGTCTGCATGACAACCGAAAGCTGCATTGCTCCAGTTAATGGAAAAGTCTAATAGCTTTCTAGCAATCGTACATATAAATGTTATCAGCCCTTAATAGATTCAAATGACAGCTCCTGGAAAGTATGAGTCAGCAGAATCTAAAAAGAATTCTCAATCTGATTGGTTAGGTGTTATCATCTTGCCGGGCAACACCTGTAAAAGCATCCTGCAAGGAGTAAACTTTTAAAATGAGAATCAAAAATAAACAAAAACCACCGAATGAGGACTGATAATTTGTATCATTTGAATAAACATGTGCAGAAGAACTGAAAATATGACAGCTCAAAGAATATGATCAAACCAAACGCACACTTAAAACAAAATCTATTCGCCTCCTCCCTTGAGGCTTGTATTCACAAATATCTGTAGACTTAGAACTAACTTAGACAATGTAGAATCATTTCTCCTACCAAACTCCCTAGATATCTTAACGTTAAGTGAAACAAATCTACACTACTCTATCTCCGCTAACCACTTTGACATGCTTGGTTATCTCCCATTGTGCCATAAGCACTCAGACATATACATAGACTTGGAGTCTATATTTGGAACACACTCCCCCTTGACTAAGGAATCTAAACTAGAATCAAACGACCAGGCCTTAACGTGCTTTAGATTAACCTTACAACATAGCGTTAATTACTTATAATTTCTCTACTGTTCTCCCTCGACTCAGAACTGTACCCTAATCAACCATGTATCTGACACCATAGATGCAGCACTATCTAGATACTAGTGCCCAAGTACATGTATTTGGGATATTTTCATGTCCACCACAGAAATTGGCTTCGTTTCTCTAGTTACAGGTGCAGTTGGTAGCATCACACATAGGTTTTCTATATCACATTCCCTGATATAGAATTATGTTCTCGACTCGTCTTTTAAATCAACAGGATCAATAAGCCTCGCTTCTAGCCTTCTATAGAGGATTTTGTAACAGATGCCATAACCCACTCAGGAATGCTGATCAAATTGTGATATTGGTAAACATAACCCTAAATTCTCAACCCAAGGTTGAAGAGCTATTGCTCAAAATGAAAATACTTCAAGAAGATTGACTGGGAAGCTATCAAGGATCACATCAGAAATGCCGAATGGAGTAGTATCTTTTCTCTTCCTGGCGAATAGTGTGTAAAAGAGGCTATTGAATAGTTCAAAGCAGCAATTAAAGCGCATCTTCCCACACTGATGTTCTATAGCAAACTTCATCTCTTCAAAAGTTCATTTATACTAGTGCAACTGCCATTGCTCAAAGGCAGTATGCATTTTGCAGACTTATCCGACATAAGTCCAGTACAAATAAATGCTAACAGCCCACTCGGGAACGCTGACCATGCAGTGATAATGGTAGAAATCGCCCTAAATTCTAGACCCAAAACTGAAGAGCCAGTGCTCAAAACAACGAGATATTTTAAAAAGGCTGACTGGGAAGCCATCAGAGATCTTATCAGAGATTCCCCATGGGGAAATATTTTTTCTCTTCCTGCCAAACAGTGCGCAAATGAGACCACTGAATGGTTCAAAACAGCAATGGAAGCACATGTTCCCATGCGGAAATTTTATAGCAAGCCCCACTCTCCCCAATGGTTTACTTCGACTTGCGCAACTGCCATTGCTCAAAGGCAGCATGCATACCGCAGACTTAACCGACATAAGTCCAGTTCAAACAAACAGAAGTACATAGAAGCGAGAAATAACGTTAAGAAAGAAATAGCGACAGCTAAGAGAGAATTTACTGAAACCACTAAAAAACACATCGATTAGGAAATCGTGACTTCTGGAAAATCTACAACAGTGTAGTAAACAATGGGCAATCAACAATTCCCCCACTAACCAACAATCACGAGGTTGTTTGCTCAGCAACCGACAAAGCTAATATGTTTCCCAGCCGGTTTGCCTTGAACTCCACACTGGACCCTACCAACCACCCCCTGCCTGACTTTCCTTTGCGGACAGACGCCACGCTAGACGATCTAAAAATCACCCCTGCTCAGGTACATGCTATCATAATAAATCTTGACACTTCCAAAGCATGTGGACCTGATCTCATCCCAGCTGTGCTATTAAAATAGTGCTCAGCCAAAGTAGCTCCAGTTCTCTCCAAACTCTTCAACAAATGCCTTAATGAATCTTGCTTTCCGGGCTGTTGGAAAACTGTTTCTGTGGTACCAATATTCAAGAATTCTGGCGAAAGAACTGACCCATCAAATTATCGCCTCATTAGCCTCCTCCCACTTTTCGCCAAAATATTTGAGACCATAATTAACCATGCTCTAGTCCGGCACCTTACAGACGCTAAACTTCTGACTGACCAACAATATGGATTTAGACAAGCCCGTTCCACAGCTGACATCCTCACTAATCTCTGAACGTATATACCATTCACTGGATAAAGCAGGGGAGGGCAGAGCGGTAGCTCTAGATATATCTAAGGCTTTTGACAGGGTATGGCACAAGGGTCTCCTCAGGAAAATTAAATCATACGGTATCACTGGTAGAATACTTAGCATAATTGAATCCTTCTTAGACAATAGAAAAATCCAGGTTGTCCTCGACGGTCGAACATCTAAACAGTGTGATATAAATGCGGGAGTGCCTCAGGGGTCTATTCTTGGACCTCTATTGTTCCTGATATTTATTAATGACCTCCCCGACAAAACTGCCTCTGAGATGGGTATATATGCTGATGACACTACACTCTATAACAGGCATGACAGGAAAACAAATGAACACATATCTAAAGAAATGGCAAAAACACTAGAGGATGACCCCCAATTTTTAGTGGAATGGGGACATAAATGGATGGTCACATTCAATGCTGCCAAAACCAAACTGATTTCCTTCAATAACTACAAGAAACCTTCTCTGTCACCAATAGCAATGGCCAGTGACTCCCTGTCTGAGAGTACATCTTTCAAACTGCTTGGCCTAACGTTCACAGGAAACATGAGTTGGAACAATTATACTGAAAACATTGCTAGGGCCGCTGCAAAAAAGGTAGGCTCTCTCTACCGTGCTAGAAAACTACTGACACCTAAAAGTATCCTGTATCTCTATAAGGCCACCATTCGCCCATGTATGGAGTATTGTCACATCTGGGCTGGTGTGTCTACTACTAGTCTCTCGCTCCTAGACAAGGTTCAAAAAAGAGTCGCCAATCTGATAGGCCCTGAACTGGCATGTAAGCTTCAGCCTCTGTCCCATCGACGAAATGTTGCATCCCTCTGCTTGTTCTACAAGTATTTTAATGGTGAGTGCTCTGACGAACTGCAGACACTTGTGCCCCCACGTCGCAGACACCCTCGACAAACCCGACAGGCAGCTAAATCCCACCCCCACACAGTAGAGATCCCTAGATGCAAAAGATCCTTCTACTCCAGTAGTTTCTTCCCCAGAACTGCTAGACTCTGGAATTCCATTCCAGGATCATGCTTCCCTAACTGTACTGACATGCAGAAGTTCAAGTGCAACGTGAACCGACATCTTGCTGCCCAAATCCCTACATAGTGCCCCCGTAGTTGCTGACCCTGATAGTAGCCCCCTACACCTGAGTGGCAATGTGCCTTGTTTGGGGTGAAAATGTAATAAAAAAAAAAAATTTTTAAATATAGAAGCTAGAAATAATTATAGGAGTAAAATAGTTGCAGCCAAGAGAAGGTATTCTGAAATCACCAGAAAATGCATAGAATCACTGAAATTAGGAACTTGTGCTTTCTAGAAAATTTATAACGGTATGCATTACAAATAAATAGAGAGAGGGAGAGTAGCATTGTCAGAAACAGCGGCTTACATAAACAAACTGACTGACTCAATGAATTAGCAGTGTTCCCACTGATAATGCTTCTGGTGTTTCTGTTCATTGTTTCATTGTTGTTCATGAATTAATTTTATAATTTTCTATTTAGAAAAGGTTGGATTTCCTATATTTCTTTGATACAAATGTGCTATTTTTATACAAAATCTAAACAATAAAAAGATTCTTTTTGACCTTGTTTTTTTTTGCCACTTTATGATGGCTATGGATTTCTGTATGGGAGTAGAGGTAAATAGAGAAATACATAAAGCCAAGGGATCAATAGTGGAGGAAAGCTTGAGAATGGCTACCCTAGAGGAAGACTTCAAGTTTGTACTGGAATGGGAGCATAAACAGACGGTAATATTCACTGTTGTCAAGATTAAGCTTCTTTTCGTTAATAATTACAAGAAACCTTAACTACTGATAGCCAGGACTAATAATACACTACTTAAGAGCTCATTGCTCAAACTCCTCAGTTTAATATTCACAGGCAACATGAATTGAAACAAATACATTGAAGACATTGCCAAAGCTGCTGCAACGAAGGTTGGCTCTTGTTATCACGCTAGAAATTACTTGCACCGAAGAATATCATGTACCACTACAAGCTACCATTCATTCATGCATGGAGTATTGTTGCCAAATAAGCGAAGTAAAAAAAAAAAAAACAGAAAACCGAACGTTAAAAAACCCTGCTTAGCAGGGGGGTACCCGGCGTTGCCCGAGTGTTTGTAGGTGTGTGTGGTTGTTAATGAAAACGTAAGAATAAGCGAAGTAAGTAAAAAAAAGAAAACATAAAAACGAAGCGGGGGGGGGGGGGGGGGTCCTGGGGGGGGGGGGGTAATCAAAACATCGAAAAGAAAAACACAAAAAAAAGCTAACGTAAGGCAAACGATGTTAAATGTAAAAATCGAAAAAACAAAAAAGAAAACAGAAAAATGAACGTTAAAACTAAAAAAAAAAAAACATGTGAAAAATGGCTTAAATAAGCCTGTTTCGATATTAAAATTTAAAAAATCGGTGGATACCCGGGTGTTTTTGGGTGTGTGTGGTCGGTAGGGGGTGTTAATGAAAACCTAAGAATAAGCGAAGTAAAAAAAAAAAAAACAGAAAAACGAATGTTACGTGAAAACTGGCTTAAATAACACTGGTTCAATATTTAAATTTAAAAAAATCGAAAAAAGAAAAAGACATCTCACACCACGATTCGAACCCAAAACGTTTAGATAATGACCCAACCCTCTAACCAACTGAGCTAACCCGACGTACATGAAATTCAGTCAATTCTTCAACTATTTAAACTAAATCAGGTCATGACGTCATCTGGCGCATACTTAGAACCGGTCGTCGTCATGAGAGGACGGTTTTTGTTGACCCTCCCCCCTGTAGAAAACTGTTGATTTTGGGGTGAAAAAATTAACGTTTTTGGCCAATTTTTCGATATTTTTCGAGCGAAGGATGGAGCTTCAATATGATACCGAGTTTGTGAATTTTTGTTCTGTCTGTCGAAAGTTTTTAGCAGACACACAAACATACATACAAACACACATTTTCGCTTTTATATATATACTAGCAGGGGGTACCCAGCGATGCCCGGGTGTCTTGAGGTAAATCAAAACTCCGGGGAGGGGGGGGGTTAAATAATAAAAAAAAAAAAAATGTTTTGGTAGTTGAGTGTATGAGGATCGAACCCGTACCCTTGAGTTGGAAATTAATGTGTGAAAAAAAAAAAAAAAAGTGCTACGTTAACCATTGAGCCACAGCGACATACAACTTTAAGCAGGTTTGAATTTATTTATTTAACTATAAAAACAGGCGTGCGCAATAAAAGTTAACTCTGCTGCTTCCATTTGACCTAATTAAGAAGGTCAAATAGAAGTCACGCAAACCCAAATCTGACTGTTTCTTCCACCAACAGATGTTGAGGAGGGGAAAGCAGCTCCCAATTGTCCAGACTGATATACAAGATTGATCAAAGCTGATTGCTTATGGACGTTTTTTCCCGGCACAATGCCGAGAAGACGTCATTTGAGTTTAGTTTCACATATTTATACTAAAAAGCCCAATCAACACGCGAGAAGCCAAAATAGCAATAATTTTGTAAAAGTCGACGTAAATAAATCTAGATGCGACGCGCTTTCCCAAATCGTACATATTATTATTTAGGACCCATATAAACAGTTGTAAGCTATCGTAACGACCTCGGAACCGTGTGCGAGAAGAGCCTTTTGAACACATACACAAAATGGTCACACACATTTTGCCTTTTATATATATATATATATAAATAACTGGAGTTCCTTCAGCTATAATCGAAACCGAAACCAAAACTTACGAAGAATTCTTGGTAAAATTATTTATTACAAGAAATGATAGGTCATAACAATTAAATGACAGTCACTCGGAATAAAAAAGATGTAAGCATGACACACAAAATAACACACATGCTATCGTTTTAATGTATAGAAAATATAGTAAAAAAAATAAGGCATTTTTTTCCATGGTCTTGTGATTAGATAATAAAGTAAATTGACTTACAAAAGAAGATAAATCTCCATTGTTTTTCTTTTCTTCATCTACTGGGAAAAACTGAAAATATAAAATCAGTAGCAAAAATGAGAATTTTACTTAATTACGTTTTAATATGATTGCTGTTTTTGTTTTTTAATTAGCAGAACATGATTGAGTTTTGAAAAGGAAAAAGTAAACCATATATTGCTCCACTGTTAAAACGTTTACATCCAACATGCTTTAACCTTCAAAATTTGACTATTAATAATAAGTACACTAATATAAATTTATATATATCTTTATAAATAGGTTTGTTATCACATCTTAGAAGACATTTCTTAGGTAAATTAAAATTATTTGAAAATTAGAAAATGCCAAGGAAAACTTTTTTTATTAAATGATAAAATCATTAAAAAAAAAAAAAAAATTACTATATATATATATATATATATATATATATATATATATATATATATATATATATATATATATATACACTAGCTAAAGTACTCGTTGTTGACTGGGTTCAAAAACAGCCTACAGAAAATGGACTCTGATTTATGAAAGTATGATAGGTTATGAAAAGGAAGGGTTGTAAAGAGATAGCTTCGAATTTGGGGGTATCAAAACCAGAGCAAAATATGATGAAAGTAAAAATAAAATAGATAAACCGCATAATTTATTATACCATACCTGTTCACACTGAAACACTTATCACAATATTCTGTGGATCTATATTAAAAAAAAACTTGTTAAACTTTGTGACATATTTCCATTCTATGGAGGTCATGAGCGAACGAACACCCCATAATTTTATTATACCATATTTCTTCAAACTGAAACATAATTATCAAAGTATACTTACGCAGATAGACATGAAAAGTCTTTATTAAAGTTTGTGCCTATTTCCATTCTAGGGGGGCCAGGCCGAACGCAGACCACACAATTTTAATGAACCACCATTCTGCCAGATCAAACATACACATTCCTGTGTCTCGATACATCTTCTATCATTATATGTAATCAGTTTTTTAAAACAGTCAACCATATAGGAGCCTATTCGTGACCAGACACACATACACACACAGACATTCAGCTTTATATTATAGATATATATATAGTAAGTTATGAAAATATATATGGCAATTAAGCTACACAGAATATTCCACGTTTCATTTTCATGAGAATTCATCAGTCTTACATCTGACGAATTCTCATGAAATAGATATTCACAGAATATTCTGTGTATCTTAATTGCCATATATATTTTCATAACTTACTACCTAGCTCTACGTATGTATTTAGCACTGTTGAAATAAATACTGAAAATTTACACATAAAATTATATCGTATATTAATTTATGTGATTAAGTGAAATAGTTATATTATCATTTAATAAAAAAAATTTCCTTGGCATTTTCGGGTTTTCAAATAATTATAATCTATACATCTTAATATCATGTATTATATACATCTACATATTTTCCGTGCTGGATTTATTTATCTGAAAAATTTAACATTCTCACTAATATTTTTGATGGAACGGATACTTTAGCATGAATAATAACATAAATACAGTATGGGAATTTCATGTTCATACATACATAATCACTTTTCATTTTTCTTTTTTAAAAGATGGGATTACCAATTGCTTAAGATGCAATGCAAAAAAAGTTTTAAAATTTCATCTGTTTGATCAAACATGAAACGTAACTAAAATAAATTTTCTTAGTCTTCAGGCTAGGACCAAAGTATAGTATGTGTTCTGTTCAAAAATTGTATGTAGGAATCGGCATTTTTGTTGGATGCCCACAGAATGTCTTCAATGGTTTCGGAAATAGAACCCATAACCAGACATATTCTGAAACTCCATTAACCTGAGTACTAAAGTAAATATCTCAGAATTTAGATAAAAACAGCACAATATTGTGTGGTTTACATTTGTGGCAAACATCCAGAGAAATGTAAATATGTCACAAATTCCTACAAGAGTTAGTGAGATAGACCCCCATAACTAGATATCTTTTGAAACTACATTACAGAAGGAGGATAGTCTAGAATTTCCCCGGATCTCACTGGTAATAAATAATATAAGAATAAACCTTTTTGATATCCATTCTCGAATTTAAAAACAGTATTATCAGTTCTAATTAATATTTCATGAATATTTGATGCTTGTGCATTATAATTCAATATCAAAAAAGTGCATTTTAAGAAAAACATTATGTAATTATGTGTCGAAATTCATAAAAATTACAAAAATTACGAAAAATGATCAAGTAGAAGTATTATTTAACAAAAAACCTTATCCTATATTCTGGATCCACTATTTTTTTAATTTGAAATAACAAAAGTTATCTTAAAATGAGGAAAAAATATGGAATTGGTCCCAATAGATTAAACCAAAAAAACTACATCCGATAAATCTGATAATTTTTTGTAATGTTTAGAATTTATACTAATTTCAACATGACACGTAATTATGTAACAGAGTCCAAATACAATGCACAAGTACTGAATATTTTGAGGAAATCAGGAATAAAAAATGTAGAATAAGTTAGAGTTTGATTACAAAAACGTACTTACCATTGTAAAAGGATTCGTAAATGACTTTTTAATATTTTCTGCAATTTCAAATGCTTTAGTCGCAGCAGTTTCCTATTAAAAAAGAAACACACTTTTTATTTTACTCTAATCACTTTTAGAAATTAACTTATTTTAATTGATTTCAAATTTCAATAGTCAAAAGAAAAAGAAATAGATACCAAAGTTGGCCATTGAAACACTGTTAAAGTTGGTTTTTTCTTCAAGCTCATCACTGCGTTTTCAGAGATTGTTGAGGCACTTATGGGTTCTGGTTCTGTCATGCAATCTGCAGAGGAACCAAAAAAATAATTTCATTTAAAATTCAAAAGTAAAAAAGAAAATGGAATTCTAATCTATAAAATTTTTTCAGCAAATTTCGTACATATTTAATGGCAGTACAGAGATACATTTTTCGGTGTTTGTCCAGAATTCAAATTATTAAAAACGAAAATGAAAGAAAATCTATATAATGTATGTCCCTGTGACAAAAAAAAAAACCCAAAAAACCTGCTGTACACCAAAAATCACATAAAATGATCAAGTAGTTTTATTTTTAAATAAGTAAAAACAAATTTTGTGGCCAAATAAACAGCGACGATACTGCAATGTGACAACACGGGAAATGAGTTTAAATAATTTAAACTTGCAAGTTTTTAGAAAGTCATTTTTCATATCGGGGGACACTGGAAAAATTTTAATTTGTTTAAAAATGATTTTATTTTATACTAGTGGGGGTACCCGGTGTTGCCCGGTTGTTTGGAGGTATGTGTGTAGGGGGGGGGTTAAAGAATAAGCGAAGTAATAACCGTTTAAATATGAAAATAAAAACGATGTTAAACTTCTTTAAAAAAATCAGCAAAACCAAAACAAAAAAACAAAAACAGAGAACAAATGTAAAACTTCTTTAAAAAAGAAATCGGAAAAACAAAAAGTATAAATCAGGGAAAAAAATGATGGACACATTTGGAAAAACAAAAACAAAAAAACACAGCGAAAAGCGAAAAAAAAAAGAAAAAAATGGCATAAATTACCCTTCGATTCGGTTAACTCCATGGTGCATTTCACCCAGTAGAATTAAAATTCCATTCTAGTTTTTTAAGCAACTTCGAAGTAAAGAAAATCCAAACCGGTGTTCCTTCGTATCTGTCTCTTGTGGACGATCCTGCAATGGTGTTAAGTGGTGGCAGGGGAAGGAGGGATTTATTAGAGAGAAAAGATTTTACCACTTCCATTGATCTTAACCGATTTTGACAGTGAACTCTCAGCAGATAGAATATAGGAATCTACGATTATCGAGGAAGTGGATAGGTAATAGGCCTATAACACACCTCAGATATTGTGCTGCAGTTTGTGCATATTACATTTGCATGAAATGTCTTAATTTTTAATCATATTAAGGTCAAAATCAGAGGGGAAAAAATGGGTTCGTCTATAATATAAAGCTGAATGTGTGTGTGTCTGGTCACGAATAGGCTCCTATATGGTTGACTATTTTAAAAAACTGATTACATATAATGATAGATGTATCGAGACACAGGAATGGGTATGTTTGATCTGGCAGTACGGTGGTTCATTAAAATTATGGGGTCTGCGTTCGCGCCTGGTCCACAAAGTATGGAAATCAAAAATTTTTAAATTTAAAAAAAAAAAAACGTTTACAAGTGTTTTGATATAGATGTACATAAGAATATTTTGATAAGTATGTTTTAACTTAAATAGGGATAGTATAATAAAATTGTGGGGTCTGCGTTCGCGCCTGGCCTCCATAGAATGGAAATAGGCACAAACTTTAATAAAGACTTTTCATATCTATCTGCGTAAGTATACTTTGATAATTATGTTTCAGTTTGAAGAAATATGGTATAATAAAATTATGGGGTGTTCGTTCGCACTTGACCTCCATAGAATGGAAATATGTCACAAAGTTTAACAAGGTTTTTTAATATAGATCCACAGAATATTGTGTTTCAGTCTGAACAGGTATGGTATAATAAATTATGGGGTTTATCTATTTTATTTTTTACTTTCATCATATTTTGCTTTTGTTTTGATACCCCCAAATTCAACCCAAATTTACAACCCATCCTTTTCATAACCTATCATACTTTCATAAATCAGAGTCCATTTTCTGTAGGCTGTTTTTGTACCCAGTCAACGACAGGTACTTTTGCTAGTTTTATATATATATAGGGATAAATAAAACTACTTCATCAACTTACATGATTTTTTTACTATGATATTTTCTTTCTGTCATGGGTATGTACATCATACTTTATTTATTCTTTATTTTTGTTTTTAATATAGGGACAATTCTGTGTAAAGACATTTTTTTTTAATTAATTTAAGCTGAAAACTAAGGAATAGTTTTGCATGTATTTTGTGTAATTAAACTATATAACAAAAAAGTTTTACGGAAACAAAAGTTGATTAATTCAGTTTTAGTATAATAATAATTGCTTGAATGCATGAATCATTAAAATAAGACAATTTAATCAATTTATTAACTTGTTTTTCGTATTATTCGGATTCATCGGACTAGTGTTCTCATCATGAGTGTCATTTTCACAACGTTCTTCAGGTGTATCTTGTCGAACTCTGGAATGTTTCTGTCAAATCCAAAAATTGGGACAGAATTTTGAACAGAATCCTTTATTTACTTCACGGGGTAGAATGCTCTTGTTTTGTCAGCCATGACTGGATAGAGGTCCTAAGTAATTCACAATTGTAGCAAGGACCTGTGTCACAGTGGTTAGAGTACTTGTAACTTGTGTTTCTTCTTCAGCAAAAAAAAAAAAAAAGTGAGATTTTGAAACTGCAAATGTTTACTTTCATAAAAAAAAACAAAATCAGTTCTTACCCGAATCATCCACTATTTTTTTCGACAAATCATGGGGACATACAAGCAAACTGTTAGCATCATATTTTGGATCTTGTACGGAAGATGCTTCCTTTTTCTCAGTTGGAATAAAAACCTTGGAGGAAAAAAAAAATAAAATGAACAATATATATAGATAGATTTATTCAATAGAAGAGCAAATATGTAGACTTAAATTAACCTATATGAATTGGAACTGTTAAAAAAAATTTTCTCTAACTAAACAATATATGTTTATATCTGATTCAAGCAAAAATGAATTCTATCCCCCCCCTCCCACTTGTATATGGTAAAAAAACAAGATACAACTATATTATAACGTGTAAAGTCCACAAAAGAAATCAAACCAGCAATGAGAAGTTATTTAACAAGTGAAGCTTGACAGGGTCTAGCTTGATTAGTCCCACACACAATGCTGCATGTGAGATGACGCCACAAAAAATAGTGAAGAAATGATGAATGTGAGAAGTGTGAAGGGCCAACGTTGCCTTCACATTTTAGCCAAATTACAGAAAAATCTAATAAATGGGATAAAAGTATGGGGTAAAAATTGTCATTTTTTGCAATTTTGGGACATTTGTGATCCCTTTTGAGCTCCTGGGAATGCTGAATCCCAATGAAAATGGACAAACGATTCAGTTTCATGCCTTAAGACAGGTATATTTGAATTCAGTAACATGGAAAACCACTATATAGATATACATATCAAGTTTTGGAGTAATATGAAGAAAGAGATCCAAAAGACATGTTTTTTGTAGCCCTAAAAGTCCCAGAGGGATGCGTGGTTGGGGATAGGATGGTCTGCTTATATTATAGACGATCTTGTCCGCATGGGTAGTTTGATGAATTGAATGGATTGGTAGATGGATTTAAAAGCAAAAGGTCGCATACTGACGACAGAAACATACCAGTTTATATCAGCGAAAGAATGCAGATTTATTTACATGAGAAATATTAAGGATATAGATAGAAAGAATAACAGTTCGTTGAGAAATGAGTATGTTACTTGCAACTGATAAGAGGCTGACGGGTTAGTCAGGAGCGCTGGTTGGGTGGCCGATGCCTCCACCAGTAGCGACTCTTCATTACATGTTGATTGCCCAAGAGTTCAGCGGAAAAAATGAAGAGAAAAGAAAAAAACAGGAAGTCACGTGGCTGTGTCGCTCTCCGGTTATCAGAGTTAAAGGACGAGAATCGAGTAAGCCTGAGAGTTTCAACTCCCACAGATGTGAACCAGAATTTTGCCAGTCACTCATACTGGATTTATAATAAGAACAATGGCCTCCAAATTTTGATCAAGTTTTATGAAAACCTAATGGATGGATCAAACACTATGGGGCAAAAAGTGTCATTTTGGGGCATTTTTGTCCTCTTGAGTCTCTGGGGATACCGAATCCCAGTATAAATGAATAACGATGCAGTTTCAGGCCTTAACACATGTATATTTGAGTTGACCACCATGAAAAACCACTATATAGTCAGACATATCAAGTTTTTATTAAGAAATATAAAAAAAAGAGCAACAAAAAGGGACGTTTTTAGCAAACCAGAATTTTGCCAGGGTCACCCATACTGGTTTTATATTAAGAACAATGGGCTCCAGATTTTGGCCAAGTTTCAGGGAAATCTAATGGATGGATCAAAAGTTATGAGGCAAAAAATGTCATTTTTTACCTCTTTTGAGCCCCTGGGGATGCAACAGGAATTTTTGCAAAAAAAAAATTTTTTTTACTGTGCACATCTATTTAATGAAATACAATTTGTGGCAAAATTTTAGGAAAAACTAATGGACGGTTATCTGGCAATTGTCCGGACTAATGGACGCACGGAAGCACGGACACCACTGAAAACATAGGTCCCTCTCCGATAAATCGGGAGACCAAAAAAGCAGTTTATGATTTTGGAATATCAGAATTGCTAGTATAGCAACCGTTAGATAATAATGCTACCATGAACATTCCAATGCCACATTGATATTCAGAAATGCTTGGTTGTAATCAAAGCATACAAATGGTAGTAAACTCACCTTAACTAGAGGGCTTTCTTTTGCTTCTTTTACTAAATTATGAATTTCTTGCAAGTATTGACGTACAAGTGGTGGGATAGGATTACAGCAGGCCAACACTCCTTGTCTCTCACGAGGCAATATCTCAGTAATCTGTAGCAGCATATGGTTTGGTAACACATACCTGAAAAGAATATAGGCAACATGAATTTATTTCTTAAAGATTTAACAATTTACAGTAAATATGTCAACATCTCTAAAGCTATCAAGAATGCTGAGGATTTCTTCACATCATTCAGAAAAAGCCTTTTTTTTTTTTAATCATCTTTTAAAACATAACGTTATAGTGCAACCACACTCCAAATGACTCCAAAATCCAGTTTTAATGCCAAATATATGTTACTCAAAAAACGTGCAGAAACAGAGTTCCACATACAAGTGATCACACTGACACAAACTTGTGACATCAAGGTTGTGCTAAACAACCAATGAAAATCTTTCAAAATTATTATAAAAATTGTCGAATTTTGGATTCAATCAGTTTGCCGTTGACTATGCCAGGGACCGCATTTGATCCTTGGCCGCCATCTTGGTTACTGCCAATTACTGATCTGAACTACATCGCCATCTTTGTTACTATCAACTGCATTTGATTCTTGGCCGCAATCTTGGTTACTGCCAATTACTGATCTGAACTACGCCGCCATCTTTGTTCAACATAATGTCTCAAAACTTAACAAAAGTAAACTTAATTATCTCCCTTTGATTCTGGTAATATCAGACGTGTCATATCATGCTCCTGTTTTGCACACACGCAAAAGACATTCACACTTACGCAAAGAGACTCTAAAAAAAAAAAAAAATCATGCGAGTAATGTTTTCCGATACCTCTTCGATATTGAACTGTTCCTCATTACCTTTGTAACAGTTACTGTAAATAAATGTTTATCGATTATAAATTATAATCTCGGCATATTCGTGTATTCATTCTTACCCAGACGACCAAGCGACCACTGTACATTATTCCTCTACTAACAACAGAGGATGACTTTGGCTTTTACATATGTCATAAGATATGTCATAAGAGTTGTAACATTTGTTCAATTGATATGTTGGCATCACGATGTGGTAAGCTACTGGTTATGCTTTACACCAAAAGAAAAAAAAAAAATCAATACATCACTTACTATTGACGTTTCTGAATTTTTGAGGTGAGGATTGGTTATTTGTATTATTTGAATTCTTCCTACTACCATTCCCATCTTGAGCATCATTTTCACAACGTTTCAGTCGATGTAACCTCCGACCTTCTTCAGGTGTATCTTGTCAAACTTGGGAATGTTTCTGTCGAACTCGAGAATTTGGACAGAATCTCAAGTGGAACCCTTTATTTACTTCACGGGGGTAGCATGCTCTTGTTCCGTCAGCCATGACTGGATAGAGCTTCTAAGTAATTTGCAGTTGTATTTTTCAGTCGCCCACACTGAGGATTGAACCTTCAACCTTCAGGAGAATAACAATTTAACAATTGATTTTTCCACGTATTCTACCCACTGCGCCAAGGGTCCTTGCGGACAGAGTTTGACAAGATACACCTGAGGAAGGGCGGAGGTTACATCAATTGAAACATTGTGAAAAATCACACTCAAGATGAGAACAGTAGTTGGACGAATCAAAATAATACGGATCACTTACTATTGTTAGTCATAACCAAGAGAAAAAATGAATGAACAAAAGTCGTGCATTATACTTTTTGTAAAATGTATGGTAAACACGTCAAAAGTGAATCAAAGAGGGATGCAAGTAATCAACAATGAGTAAAAAAAAAAAAAAAACTGAAATCAAATTGAATTACTCAACCTGGAAAGCTGGATTTCACCTACATTAAAAACTGCCCTTGTGGGGAGGCAAGTAAATAGAAATATAATTATACATGTCTACTGATCACGGGCAAGAATATTTCATATTTGTTTCGAAATAAAAAAAAAAAAATGTGGCTGTTTAGAATTCCCTTAAATTACAAGAAAATCAAAAATACAGAAATCTTTGACGCATGTACACATGAACGACAGAAAAGATTATATAACAAAAAATCAAGTAAATTGGCTAAATAGCTTTATTTTTATATAGAAAATCATTTTTAAATGATTTAAAGTGATTAATTGGAAATCGTAGACATCACAAGGCTAATCTTGCAAGTTTGAATTATTGTGCAGTTATTTCCTTTCATTTCTTCAGGATGGAGATGCGAGACGGTCACTCCTTGTTTACTCATAAAATTTGATTTTTGTTTTTAGTTAAAAATAAAACTACTTGTTCAATTCACATGATTTTTGGAATATGACATTTTCGTTCCATTACAGTATGTACATCATGTAGATTTTTTTCTTTTTTAAATATAGGAGAATTCTGGACAAGAACCAAAAGAAATGTAATAGATGCTAGAAGTGTTGTTACATTATCTTAAAAATGAGAGGCACATAAGTTATGAGAAAAAGAAGAAAATCAATTATTTTATTTATGCTTACCCTATACTTTCATCTTCAATCCGAGCCGTTCTATCACGCCACATGTATAGCAGTTTTAGAGCTAACAGTTGCTGAGAATTGAATGTTTTCCTGCTTTTGTGATACAATTCCATGTACGATTCCGTCTTAAATATTGGCTTGTGGTAAATCTACAAAATACAAAAGAAACAAATCTTCATTAAATCTCTACAATCAAAGTTATGGGAGCTTAGTTCTCCACACGCAGACACACAGACGGAGAACCTTAAGGTAAACACAATTATCGCCCTTCAACTCTGGTAACAGCATACTTTGCTACCATGGGGCGATACAGCTATGTTCACTCCCGTTTTGTATCTTTCTTCCTCTTTTCACTGGGCCTCAGGATAATGCAGATGTGACGGAAACAACTTCCCGGTTCTGGCGATAACCAGGCTGCATTCGAACTCTCAAAAAATATTGAGGCCTAAACACAAGTAACGTTACTCATTCATCTTTTGTTAGAAACTCTTACAACTTGATTTGTAAATAAATGTAAATAAATCTACATTTATTTGTTATCGTATATCGGTATACTACATGGTTTCATTACGCGACCTTTGCTTCTTTCACCTACCTTACAACATGGAGGATTGGTTGGTTTTGTTTTACAATATATCAACCCTTTTCAGGTTATTTAATGCCGAATCCAAAGATTTGGAAGGAAAAATTTTTTAATAGAATATATTTGTTGTTTGCAAGTCGGTTTCTATTTAACCCATAGTTGGGACCCTAACAGGTACTACCACTCTGGGTCAGAGTGGACCTGGGAGCAATGGCAATTTCCAAAGCCCGCAAGCTGGGACCTCACCACTGGTTATAGTTTATGGTCATATCCGGGATCTGGAGGATGGGATTACCAATTACATAAGCAGGCAACCCTGTCCTCCACAAAGTAATAAAGGAAAATTTTAGAATAAATACTTGCAAAGAGTAAATTTGTACAAATTTATTTGATTTGTACAAACTAAATAAATTTGTACAAATCAAAATGGTTTGACTTTTTTTTCACCATTTGATTCTGTTGTTGGCATTGGTTTCCTAAGTTCTTTCTAGAATTAGGTACTTATGAGAGAGACTATGTGAAGGTTGTCAGCATCCATAATGAAAGTAGGTTTATCTTTTTATTACCCTAGTAAATCACCATTCACCAGGTAAACATTAACTAGAGATTGATGAGAGGGGCGTTTTTTAACATGAGACTGTTTTAAATGCATAAAGACATACAATATAATGCACATAAAGTTGAAAAACATCAACATTATTAAAATAAAATGTCTGTCATTGAAAATAATAACCTAACTTGAAAAAAAAAACAAAAACAAACTATTAATGACCCAAAAGCGAACAAGTATCACGTTGACACACAGGTTCTCATTAGATCATTTGAAATTAAATCATGTTAAGCCTGACCAGTACCAAATTTGAGAATATCAGGCACTGCATATGAGAAGAGCAAAAAAAAAAAAAAAAAAAAAAAAAAAAAATCACTCTTGAAGATGCTTTTACTTCAATGTAATTTGCGGTACTTGTTAAAATACAGTCGACAAATTAATTTTTTTAAATATGCCGTTTTAAGCAAAAACAATATCACGCACTTAATTGTCATGCCAAAAACAATGTATCCAAAAATTACGAAAAATCGAGTAGAAAGTTATTTATAGTTAAAACCCCTTTTTACAGAAAATTGGGTAAAATCGCATTTTTTTTAAAACATTATAAAGCAGACACTAGAAGTCAGGATACAGGAAACATAACTCCAAAACAAATATTTTAGATTACTTGTGTCATGGCTGCAATATTTGTTGTCTACAGTGATAGACTTCCTTTTTTTTTTTTTTTAAAAAAAAAAAACACAATAGCAGTTGTGAGTAGAACATTTTTCGTAATTTTTGGATATATTACTATTTTCAAAATGACAATTAAGTGCATAATATTGTCTTTGCTTAAAACGATATATTTAAAAAAAATCAATTTGTCAACTTTATCTTAACAAGCACCTAACTTGCTAATCCACACGTGTTGATACAATTACGGTGGAAAAGCCACCCAAAAAGCAAAAGCTGAAATACTGACCGCCTTTGTTTACAAATGAGGATTTTGTAATCAAGAAGCATGGTGGATCTTTGACATAGCTCAAAATAATAAAACCAAACCTGAAATGCCAGAGATAACGTCTAAAATGCTAAAGTGACTATCACTCATTTACTTTTATTTCATTCAAATGCATGTCGATCTGCAGTCGTGCAGAGGATACCTCACTAGGGTGCTCTCAGAGCATTATGTTTGTTAATAAATTTTTTAAAATATTGTATTAAAAAAAAAAAAAAAAAAATTTGAAAGAAAAAAATTTAAAAAAAAAACAAAAAAATGTGACTTACTTTTAAGCAGATCTCTTTATTGTATTTAAAAAAAAAATTTTAAATAAAAAACATTTGAAAAAAAAAAAATTGAAGAAAAAAAGATCTGAAAAAAAAAAAAAAAAAAAAATGTGACTTACTTTTAAGCAGATCTCTTTACTTCGAGTTAATGTAGACCTCATCAAGTTTTTCTGTTCATTGCTCTTCTCCAACAGTTCATTTTTCATTTGGTCATAAATATATAGCAAGTAATGTGTATCTTCACGAGCATAGTTAACCAAAACATCAGGTAATGGTCTAGAACGCAATAAAGAGAGAAGAAAATGAGGAAAAAAAAAAAAAAAAAAAAAAACAGATGCCTGGTACTTGACGAGCAAAAGATACACAATGTAAAATTATCCTTGATTTTAACATCAGATCTGATTAATATTATTATTATTACAGGGTGCAACGATAAAGTTCTTGTCCTAAAGAAAATAATACTACAGCTTAATTTTGAAACTTTTATTAAAAAAAATCAATTTAGGTTGCTTGATTACGTAGTAGAACTGACATCCATTCAATGTAGCAACTGGGAGCATGCCTTTTCTACAAGCGCCGGCAGGAGCTTGGCGAATACTCGGCTTTGGTGTTGCGGGACGTCATGTTTGTGAAGTTCTCAACATATGACCAAACAAAGCAGTTCAGAGGGTTCAGGTTGGGAGGGCATTGAGAGAAGGGTACAAAGTCGTAGCACTCCTTCTGGAGCCAAGCTTGGGTCTCTTTCGGACTGTGGGCTGGCGTAAAGTCCTGCTACCACACCCAGGGTCTGCCAGCGGCCACCTGATTGTACCAGGGGATCACCACACTCTTCAGCACATTTTGTGGTGATTTTCAAGCCAACTTGGAAATGTGAAATGGCATGATGTGGCCCTCACTTGAAACCACACTAAAGACCATAACAGTGTCCACAAACTTTGCTTTCATCACCCTGGGCACGTCCGTATTATTCATGGCAATCCAGTAATGCATTTTGAGGGTGTTGGCAATGGTCCTGTTGTCATAACTTGGATCAGTAGAGAGCATGAGTTGTACAGCGGCACTTGCTTGTTGAACATTGTGTCACTTTCAGACATGATAGAAGGCTCTTGTCGCTCTTGAGATTTATATGCAACTGGCCAACTAGTAGATGGTCTGCAACAAAAAAAAGAAAACCGGTTTTCATCAATTGGAAATGGAATTATGTTGTCTTTTCTAGGGCGATAATTTTATCATTCCACCCTGTATATCATCATATTGGGTTAAGCTTACATTTTACATGTTGGCATGTGTTGGACTGCTTTTAGAAATTGACTTTGCTAACCTATCTCTGTCAAAGTCTACTGATCCCTCTTTCTCTCAAGTCCATCTTTATCATTTACTCCCATGTTTTCCATAGACTTCCACTGTTTCTCAATTTTTTTTTATTCAAACCATATTCTGAGGCCAAAGACAAATCTTTCTATAAAAAAGACATTAAATTGTTAGAGAAACATTGGAATCAATGTTTCATCCTAGAAAGATGCAATGTTGATGAATAAAGTCAAATTTTATCTCAAAGTATCTGTTTTATCAGTTAGACCCAACATTTATACGTTAATTTTCGCATTTAAATATTTATTTAGTTAGTTTGCATCATTTCAAGTAAAAAAAAAACTTAGAAAAGAAAATTCATTTTTCTCACCTGATTCTCCAATCTGCTAACTGATATTGTTTGTCAACTTCTTTCTTACAATATCTTTCCAAGAGGTAGGCAAGAGAGAAATGGCTAAAATTGAGCACTCTAGCAGCTTGGCCTGTATCAAACATATTTACAATATAGATTCCAAAGTCTCTCTGCAGCCAGACAATATCACAATTAGCACCATGCAAGACCTGAAAAAGATGTTGGGTTATCAATTATTTAATGAATGACTCGTCTTTTAAAAGATAAAACTAATTATTATACAAAAGCAAACAAGAATTACGTTGACACACAAGTTTTCATCGGGTCAGTGAAATTAATGTTAAGCCTGGCCAGAAACAAATGGGGGACCATTTGAGAATATCAGGCACTGTAGTCGAGAGAAACGTGATTAGCAAGTACTTAGGTATGATTTGCTAATCCACAGGTGTTGATAAAATCACGGTGGAAAAGTGTTCTGGGGTAACTGACACCCCTATTCCTGTCTTCACATGGACTCTCCCATCGCTGTGAAAGGAAGCCATTTTGGACTCTCTAATCAGAGATTCCATGCCAGCCTAATCGTTGACATGACTTTACCGACTCTCCTGTTTGATATTGTGAACCCCTAAAATAAGGCTACAACAAAAAGCCACCCAAAAACAAGAGCTAAAAGACAACTTGGTGCCTTTGTTTAAAAATGAGAACTAAACGATCAAGAAGCTCATAATTCCCGGTCTCAAAAGTCAATAGACATCTGATAAAACTCACTTCTGCCAAAAAGAACGCCCTTCTCTGATCATCAGATGTTTTATTGAAACCATCTGCCTTTCATATGCATACTAGCGGGGGTGACCGGCATCGCCTGGTTGTTTGTAGATGTAAAAGAAAAAAAAAAGTTTTGGTAGGGAGGTAGGCTCGAACCTAAAGCCTTGAGGCGAATAGCCTGATAAACATACCACGACGCTACGAGGGCAGAGAAGTGATAATGGCTGAAATTAAATGTTTAAAAAAGCAGGTAGTTAAACGAATGTCAACGTGTGGTTTTCTAGGTCAAACATCACGCCATAGAGAAATTAAATCACAGTGCGAATTTTGTAACATAAAAGTCGTTCAAATAAACGATATAGACGACCTCATTTTGTAAATCGTAGATATTACAATCTAGGGAGTATATAAAAAGTTGTAAGAATTAGTGACCCCCCCCCCCGAGCGCCCCACCCCCCCACCCCACCCCGAAAAAAGCCTTTGCCAGACATACAAAAAAAATACACACACAAACATATTTTCACTTTTATATAATAGATTAGATGCCCTGAAGTCTCGTTACCTCATGAAATCGCCAACTTATAAGTAAACACAGCAGTCATTTTTTTTTCTTCTTCATTCTCCTTGCTTGACATACAAAAAACCAGGTTTGTACTAATTTTTAATCACACTAGCCTGAAATGCCAGAACCAGAGATAATACCTGGAATGCTAAAGTAAAAATTAGATTGATTCTCTAGAAGTGCAAGTCATGTTTAGTTCCAGAACAGTTTTCCAATGGTTCATTGTTCTACACAAGTCCTGAGAGGTGACTGGTTTGCAGTAGACAGAACAGTTGCCAATGGTTTGTTGTTCTACACAAGTCCCGGCAGTTGAATAGTTTGCAGTAGACAGTTCTCGAGTTGGAACCCACAGAGCAAAAGATTCTTCCGTGTCGAGACAAAAAAAAAAAAAAAAAAAAAACATGCAAAATTGTTACAGAAAGGTTTAATATTTATGGAGCAATTCTGGTTTCTGATTGGTTGGTAGCAGAATGTGAATTAATTCGATTCGTCAGTTCCTAGCAGCATCGTTTATAAATAGAATCGCCCGACTGTGCAGAATCACACCCCATTATACGACAAATATTGTAACAGATTCCATAATTAATGAAATCAAATATAGAAATGATTAAATGAAAATAGACCGATTTTTACATTTAACACAATGGCTGCCACTTGAATTTTCCTGCAAAGCTGTAACTAGGATTAAATTTAAGCAAAATAAAATAGAATCTCAAAATAAAGGCAGATTACCACCAGCAGGTTGCAGCTGAATTATCATGTTCGCTCTCATGATTAGAATTTATATAATTATCTACTCAAACAAGCAGTGGTAACGGATGTCTTTTTTTGTTCACATTCTTGCAATGTTCAGAATCGGAGTTATTATTAGAGACCATGTTATATTTATTAATTTTATAAGTCAAATCCATTTTTTTTCAGTCTAAGTCTTTTTAAGAGAGTGATAGACACAGCTAAGTCAGATTACTCTGAAACCACCAGAAAGCGCATCGAAGCACAGAAATTAGGAACCCGGGATTTTTGGAAAATCTACAACAGCGTAGTTAATAATGGACAGTCAATTATTCCCCCACTAACAAACAATCATGAGGTTGCTTGCACGGCAACTGACAAGGCTAATCTGCTTGCCAGTCGGTTTGCCTCAAACTCCACACTGAACTCGGTACACCACTCACTCCCTTATTTTCCTCTGCGAACAGACGCCACACTTGACGATTTGAAAATCACCCCTTCTCAGGTACATGCTATTATAAAAAACCTAGACACCTCTAAAGCATGTGGACCAGATCTCATCCCGGCTGTGCTATTAAAAAAATGCTCTGCCGAGGTTGCTCCAGTTCTGTCCAAACTTTACAATAAATGCCTTAACGAATCTTGTTTTCCCGACTGCTGGAAAACCGCCTCTGTGGTACCAGTCTTCAAAAATTCTGGTGAAAGAACTGACCCACTAAATTATCGCCCCATTAGCCTCCTCCCGCTTTTCGCCAAAATATTTGAGTCCTTAGTTAATCAAGTCCTAGTCCAGCACCTAACAGCTGCTAAACTCCTGACTGACAAACAATATGGATTCAGGCAAGCCCGTTCAACAGCAGATATCTTAACTGTAGCTTCTGAACGTATATACCGTTCATTGGATAAAACAGGGGAGGGTAGAGCGGTGGCCCTTGATATATCTAAGGCTTTTGACAGGGTATGGCACGATGGTCTTCTAAGGAAAATTAGATCATATGGAATCACTGGAAGAATTCATAACGTAATTAAATCCTTCTTAAGTAATAGAAAAATCAAAGTTGTCCTCGACGGACGTACATCCAAACAATATGACATAAATGCGGGAGTGCCACAGGGGTCTATCCTTGGACCTCTATTGTTCCTGATATTCATAAACGACCTCCCTGATAATATTGTTTCGGAGATGGGTATATTTGCCGATGACACCATTCTCTATAACAGATATGAGGGGAAAACAAATGAACACATATCCAAGAAAATGGCAGAAACACTAGAGGATGACCTCCAATCCGTAGTGGAATGGGGACAAAAATGGTTGGTCTCATTCAATGCTGCTAAGACTAAGCTTGTTTCCTTCAATAACTACAAGAAACCTTCTCTACCACCAATAGCAATGGCCAAGAACACATTGCCTGAGAGTACTTCTTTTAAACTCCTCGGCCTAACGTTTACAGGGAATATGAACTGGAATAGATACATTGAGAGCATTGCCAAGGCTGCTGCAAGGAAGGTTGGCTCCCTCTACCGTGCTAGAAAACTACTTACGCCTGCCAGTATCCTATACCTCTATAAGGCAACCATTCGCCCATGTATGGAGTACTGTTGTCACATCTGGGCTGGTGCATCTGCTGCTTGTCTCTCGCTCCTGGACAGGGTTCAAAAAAGAGTCGCCAACCTGATAGGTCCTGAACTGTCATCTAGGCTTCAACCTCTGTCCCATCGACGAGATGTTGCATCCCTCTGCCTGTTCTACAAATACTTTAATGGTGAATGCTCTGACGAACTGCAAACACTTGTACCTCCCCGACGTAACTACCCCCGACAAACCCGACAAGCTACTAAGTCTCATCCCTTTACAGTGGAGATCCCTAGGTGCAAGAAAGCCTTTTACTCCAATAGTTTCTTCCCCAGAACTGCGGGTCTTTGGAACTCCCTTCCGGGATTCTGCTTTCCCAACTGCAATGATATGCAAAAGTTCAAGTGTAATGTTAACAAACATCTTTCTACTCTTCTCCCTTCATAATGACCCCGCTAATTAATTCCCTAATAGTAGCCCCCTGCTTCAAAGTGGCACTGTGCCTTGTTTGGGGTGAAAATTGAATAAAAAAAAAAAAAAAAAGTCTCTTCAAGTTAAAAATTAGCTATAAAAATTTTTAATTAAATAAAAATATTTTCATTGAAGTTAAAAAAATAACTAGAGAATTTTTATTTATTTATTTGTAGACTGTTATCTTCATCTTTATAGTTGTTGTTTCGCAACGTTTCAGCCAACTATTCCACTGGCCTTTGTCAGGTGGTTAACAGCGACGGGATAGGAAATGCTGAGTCTCTTAACAATATCCTCAGTAATTACTGCCTTCCATAGTTGTTTTCAGCTCACCACGCTTTGGCCAACTAATCCTCTGGCCAGCATTGAAACCGCTATCTTCAGACAATGCTCACCTGAAACAGTAGAGACTCAACGCCTCTATCCACTGCGCCATGGACCCTAAAGGCCATTGCAATTAACCACCTCACGAAAGCCAGAGGAATAGTTGGCCAAAACTATGAAGATACGGATAACAGTCCACAAATAAATAAATAAGTATACACATTACTCATCTCAAAATACTGTAGAGAATTGTTCAGAAATTACATGAAAAACAATGGTTTGTATTACTGATTTGGATCAAACTATTATTCTCATCTTGAGTGCTATTTGTGCAACACAGACTGAAACGTTGCACAAATAACACTCAAGATGAGAACAATAGTTCGATCAAAACAAGTAATACAAAAAACAGTAGCGCTTGTGCATTGTAATTTGATATTAAAAAATTGCATTTGAAGTAAAAACACAATTACATTATTACATTTTTAGCAGTTTCGTTTACTCTGTACTAGCCTGGGTGCCAGGCGTTGCGTGTGTTGCGCAAAAAAAAAAAAAAAAAAAAAAAAAAAAAATTGGTAGTAGGCAGGCAGGTTTGAACCTGTACTGCAAAGAAGGAAAATTTAAAAAAAACAAAAAAAACGTGATGTCTTTGTCGTTGCGGCTATCGCCAAACCGGAAGTAACGTAGGTTTAAATTAAGGCTAGTCAATCGAAAACAAGGGATGACTTTCAAAAATATTGACAAAAAAGGTACCTCTCCCTTGTAGAAAAGTACCCAGTTGAGGGTGAAGGAATTAATATTTTTATCCAATTTTTTTTTTATATTTGTCATCCGAAGGGTCAAGCTTCAAAACGATACCAATCTTGTGAAAATCCATCACCTCTGTTAAAAGTTTTAGGCAAACATACATACATACATACATTTAAACAGACAGGTGGGATTTATATTATAGATGACAAACTGACTTATTTCCCTTATTTTCACTCCACTTCCGCTATTTCAAATTAGGAAAGGGTCGATCAATAATAAAGTTTGTTTTTTTTTGTAAAAAATGGTTCTAGCAGACTTTCTACTCAATCATTTTCCGTAATTTTTTTTTTAATTTCGATATGACATGTAATTACAGAAGTGTTTTTAGTTAAAAAATGGATCTTCTTACAAAACATATTAGAAAGTTGTGAAATTTTTTGTCATTATATCAATGAAGGGTCTAATAGAGCAGGGCTCTACATTTTGAGTAAAACAGTCGCATTTGCGAGTAATTTTTCAAAGTGGCGACTAGAAATAATGAAACGCTTATCTTTTGCCGATTGTATTTCTTTCACTGACATTCTTGCAAAGCTCAGTACTGAGTGAAAAATATCTTTTTAACTTTTTTTTTTAATAAAACAAGCCAAGTCAAATTATTTAAATAATAAAAGGTTTAACAAAACAATATATCTTTTCTTTTTTTTTTTTTTTAACAAAGGCTGTTTAAAAAACATCTGAGGAAATTTGAATGTTTATGCATTCAATATCAACATAAAATTTGGTGTATATTTAGAATTACACTTATCAAAAAAAAATTTTTTTTTAATCTTTGATGTACATACTCATCATAGAACGAAGATGTCATATTCTAAAAATCATGCACTTGTGCTCCCACGACGTGAACACCCTCGACAGACCCGACAGGCTGCAAGATCCCACCCCCACACTGTAGAGATCCCTAGATGTAAAAGATCTTTCTACTCCAGTAGTTTCTTCCCCAGAACCGCTAGACTTTGGAATTCCATTCCAGGTCCCTACTTCCCCAACTGTACTGACGTGCAGAAGTTCAAGTGCAACGTGAACCAACATCTTGCTGCCCAAATCCCTACATAGTACTCCAGTAGTTGTTGCCCCTGTTAGTAGCCCCCTACACCAAAGTGGCAATGTGCCTTGTATGGGGTGAAAATGTAATAAAAAAAAAATTTAAAAACTTTTCTATTTGGCTAGTAAACGAAAATATTTAGTTGTCAAAGGTCAACTAAAGATAAATTGTAGAGTTTGATGTTTGGAAGAGCTTATGTTAATGATTTTCTTGAATTAGCAAATTGCAAGCTTCTTTTTACCATAAAAAAAACAACTCATTTTCTTTCATTTTCGTGATAATAGTCAGAAAAAAAACTAATTTCTTCAAACATTATACTTACTTTGATTATTTTGGGATTAGTGAAAACATCATTGAGAAGTTCCATTTTCCTTCGAAGTTCTAAAACATCAATGAGATAATCATGTTTGCGTGTGGATATCTGCATAAGGCAAGTCAAACCTTGGAATGAACGATATGAATGAGCCTGAAAAGAGAAGGTTGTACGTTTTTTCAAATAAACTTTAAATACAAAAATATTCATTAAAACATAAATCAAAACTCATTTTTATTTTCCTACGTTATACATATGAAACTGATCCACTCTATTTTTTGGTGCTAAAGAAAGTAATTTAAGTGATTTCACATTTTTCCAATGTCCCCATGTTAAAAATGGTGACACACAAGTCTTTTTTTTTTAAACTTTTTAAAACATTAGTATATATTGGGTCCAATATAATATAATAATACATATGAAATCTGCATTAATCAAAATATCATATTTAAGCATATTTATGATCAGGCAATGCCAGGCTGCCTGCTAGTATATATATATATATATATATATATATATATATATATATATATATATATATATACACAGTAATAATAATTAGTAATAAATAATGATATTCACAACTAGAAATAAAATATGTTTAAGGCTCACAAAACTCGTACTGTCTGCAAAGACCAGTGCAAAGGTTAGAGTACTTGGAAAAATCAATTATAAAACATATTTTCCTGAAGGTCGAAGGTTCAATCTTCAGTGTGGCCGATCGAATGTTACAATTGTGAATTACTTAGGACCTTTATTCAGTCATGGCTGACAGAAAAAGAGCATGCTACCCCCGTGAAGTGAATAAAGAGTTCTGTTTGAAATTCCGTCCAAATTCCTAAGTTTGATCAGATACACCTGAAGAAGGTTGGAGGTTACATTGACTGAAACGTTGTGAAAATGACACTCAAGATGAGAACAGTAGATTCCAAATAATATGCATAACCAATCCTCATCTCAAAAATTCAGAAACACAAGTATTGCGTGAATTTTAATAAAGACTACTTACTTCCAAATCAATTGCAATGACATCTTCCTTAGAAAGCTGATCATTTAGTTTTTTTAGTTTTTCTGATGTATCTACAAATGTGTACGGTGTTTCTTCCATGGCTGGGGGTTCCTATAAGAGAAAGATAATAGATTTTAAAAATAACATCACATAAAACAATTAAAAATATTTCTAAAATATATTATTCATTCAGCTTGGTTTATAAAAAAGATTGTGTTAAAGTTTTATCGAAAAAGAAACATTTTTAAATGCATGCATAGAACTGAATATATGATTAGCGAATCTCTCAACAAAGGCTTCCTTTCTAGGGCAATTTCTCTTGACATATCAAAGACCTTCGATAAGGTATGGCATAAAGGCCCACTTCACAAGATTTCCAGCTACGGCATAACTGGAAACGTTTTCTCAATTATTTCATTTCTCTCTGATAGGCTCATAAGAGTAGTGGTTGATGGGCAGAAATCAGAAGCCCACAGTATTAATGCTGGAGTCCCTCAGGGGTCCATCCTGGGCCCGACTCTCTTCCTGATCTATATCAATGATCTCCCAACACACATACTTAAATCATTCATTTGCATCTATGCTGATGACACGACCATCTATGGCAACACATCAAAGGCCGTAAATGACAAAGTTCTCTCTGATTCTCTCTCCTCTGATCTTAAGTGCGTGGTACAATAGGGGAAGAAGTGGCTGGTTACTTTTAATGCATCTAAAACCAAGCTTCTATCTTTACATCATCAATGCTCTGATCCCCTCTCTCTCTCGGCGTGATTATTGAAAAAAATGCAAAAAACAAACAGATGAACGGGAGTGAATTACTAGATCCAATCCCTCCTTTGTCGGAGGACCAACATGTTATAACTTCTGTTGTAAATGATAATATTAGTGATGGGACGATTTCCAATATTTTTCGCGATTCCGATACAATTACCGATTCCATGCTAAATTCCGATTCCAATTCTTTATAAATTTCTAATTATTTAATTATAGAGTTGTTATTTTTCCTGATTTTCATAAAAACACGTGTTAAATATGCAGATATTTTCCTAAACGTCAAAATACACTTGTGGAAGATGATCTATCGATTTTAGCTTTACTGGTATTTTAAAATCAATAAATATTTATGTTATCATTATTACGAGCAATGGAGGATTTTACTTCAAACAAAATCAAATAAAAAAAGACAATTAAAAGAATTGTTTTGGCATCGGAAAATAGGCATCAATGTTTCTGATTCCAATACAGATTCCGATACCCCCAAATCTTCTAATTTTTCTGATTCAGATTAATCATCCCAACACTAGATAATATTCTGTATTTTTTTTTTTTTTAAATCAATAAAAATAAAATTGTGTGTGTTTGACTTACCTGTGGTTCACATTTTTCAAGTAGATGAGGGAGGATTTCAAAATGTTCAATTTCATATGCATATGGATGAGGGTAGCTGAAATTATATGATACACAACAGCAATTTTAATATTTCATTAATGTTATTTGAAAGCAATAGATTCAAGAGATTTTGAATTGGCTCAGGAAATGTAGCATTTGGGACAAAGCTTGGAACACAAGTTCAAATCTTTCTCAAGGTTTGTTTATTTCTAACATTTTTAATACGTCTTTTGAAAACTTATTTAAACAGTGAAAAACTAACCTAATAAGACAGACACTAAAACAAATTATAATTGCAAAAAGTATATCAAAGGTATTATTTTAATATTCATTTCCTAAATTCTAGTATGAATCAAGATCAATTTATAGCAAACTCAACAAGTATTTTAATTGGCTTTATGTGATCATCTCATAGTTCAACTAAATTGTATACTCTTCACTCTACAATAAACAGCAAGAGAGAGAGAAGGGGGGGGGGTATTTAGACAGCATTTTTTAATTTAAGCAAACATTGTTAAAAATAATTTTCCCCACTCTTTATCTATGCCTAAATCCAAACGTAGATTCCATGAACAAAGCTTCTTTCTTAGAAGTGCACGCCTGTGGAACTCTCTTCCATTTACCTGTTTCCCACCTGACTACAACTTGGATGTCTTCAAGTCCAGCATAAACAAATTCCTGATGAACCTCCCCCTAGGAGACGTTTTTTTCAGATTACGATGTGGAATACAATGTTTTTCCGAACCCTGGTTCCGGTATTTGCCCTACCTTACGGTGTTATTTATAATGTTGATCATATACATGAGTATTATGTACTGTACTGTATTTTGTTACTAATTTTTAATGCCGTATCCCAGGGTACTACTGTACTTTTTTATTTTTCAATTTTTCTAATATTTTTCTTGCAAAATTCAAAAACATTAATATAAGTTCCACATGTATCATTAACATTTTCGATTCTTTGTCAAATCATCATCAGGTGAAAAATCAGAAGCATCTATTCTATTGAAAGCAATTGAAATAGAGATTCCTCTAGTCAACATCAGCAACACATTCCTTGGCCTTTTGGCTAGGAACAAAGTGTAGTACTTGTTCTAATGCTACACTTCACCTTTTCTGACCTCAATCAGTGGAGGAGAAATTCTTCTAGACTGGGGCAATTTTTAATTTTGTTCCTATCCAAAGTGCCCATTATTTGGAGAGCTGGATTTTCCCTACATTAAAAATCGACCTTGTATCTAACTTTGCCCTCATGGGGAGGCAAGTAAATAGAAACATCATCAATATATTCAAAGGTGTAACATGAATGGCTGTTTGGGTTTTGTTGGAATATTTTCAAGGGTATAAATCTCTCAATACAATTAACTAATTAGATATATTGTATGTGATTCAGGACACATTCATTTTGAAAATGGATTTTAGATAGAAAAGATCTTAAACTGTTTAAACTGTTTTTGAAGTATCTGTGAACTGTGCGATGAAGTATCTGTGAACTGTGGGATCGAACAAATTTATAATGCAAAGGGGAGTAACTCGTTGCTTCTTTGGTAAAGTTGCCTCCCTTTGTCCATAGACCTAAACTTTAATTTCTCGCGATTTCTCGTGAGATCAACGACCGGAAGTGGATAGGGGAAGGAAAAGATAGTAACTTTGAAAATGGCGAGATGAACATCATGCTCATTCATCGATTATCATATTTGGACTTCTAACTTTCATCCATTATGTTTGAATTGTAGTTACGTGTGTGTGCGTGTCTCAATAAACGTATATCGGTATGTAACAGTGAAATGTTTCCTTATTTGTTCGTAAGTGTTATGTTTCTTTCCATATGAGCTGCTACCTACCAAACGTGAAGGTTGGACTCCCTACGGTAAGATATTTTATATTACATTGATCTAACGCATTCCACGATATAACACTAGCTAATCAATAAAAGCCCATTTTGTTTTTTATTCATCAATGAAACCAATTCTCATACTCACACAAATTCTGGATTTTCAAGTTCTTCAGTACTGGCTGAAATCTGTAGACTTTCTGAAAAAGAAAAAGAAATCTGAAACATTGTACAATGAGTAGATATTTTATTAGTAGTATGAAATTGTTCATTAGATAATAACCGAGATGTGGAGCAAGTATATTTGGATGGACTTGGGGTTATTAGCTGGTTGGATGACCGCATCCCTTGTCGATACGAGGTAGGTTCATTTCACAGTCGGATTTCGGCGCGGTTTGCTTGATCTGTGTTGGTTAATAGAATTCTTGTGTGCAGGGCGTTTGCTCAGTTGGTAGAGTGCTTGCCTTGTATGCAAGAGGCTCGGGTTTCGAATCCTGAGTTCGGATGTGTCTAACTGACGAGCCCAAATGAGGGCGAAACTCGAGTCTTGGACTTCCAGTTCTTTGACTGTCATGGCTCTTGTGAGCTGCGACGTTGTTTGGCTGTGGAATTTATTATATATATATATATATATATATATATATAACTAATTTCAACCATTCTTAATTAAAATAAGATCGAAAATCTTTTCAATGATTTTTAAATAAAGAAAGATTGGAAAAATGTAATAGAAAATAGTTGTAGCGGAACATGCAAGGAAATAAGCAGCACTCGCTAGATAAATTATATTTATAACCCGTATGAATTTTATTGATAACACCACTTAAAAAGTCTACTCACTGCCACATGTCCATTTAGCCTGGCTTGTGTTTCTCCTTCCTCTAATTGTATGCCGGCCCATTCTCATCCTCAACTTTATATGCCCAATATCATTCGACCCCCCCCCCCACTTTGCTTCTCCAACATTATGCCAGCCGTAGCCAGCCATTTCTCGCCTTTACATATCCATTTTTTTCGACGTCGATTCTCCAACCATGTGATGTATTGTTTTCTCCTTTTTTCCTTTTTCTTCTTGCACACACTTCCTAATTTACATATACACTTTTTTCAGCTGTTGCTGCTGCTAATCTCTTCGCAAGCCAGCCATCCTTCGCTGCTGCTGATATTTTCTCACGCGCTCGTATGCACTGTGTTACACATCACAATGATGCCAGATAGACTCTTTCCTTGCTTGACAGTGCTAATGACAGAAGTTCCTGAACTTATTAAATCCACCCTTAACTCTTGCTGTCACACCAGCACCAGTTCCTCTCTGTACTCTATAAGAAATTATTTTCATAAAATTTTCAAATAGGCTTGTTCAAAACAAATAATCTACATAAAATTTAGTAGTTACCTTCAAGAGATTTTAGGGCATTAGGTTTTCTACGAATGACTGGAACAAAGGGACGATTTCTATTGTCAATATCATCAGAAAATTTGCACTGAGGTCTGTATATCTGTTTAGCAGCCAAAAGACGGTAATTATTGCTGCTTGTGCTTGCTGAAGATGGTGTCTGTAGAGAAAGAAATAACAAAATGCTGTTGATCGTGTTAGAATATTCAAAATTCATAATATTCAAGAAAAAAATTATTATTCTGAAAAAAAAAAAAATTGATAAAGAATTATGAAGTTTTCATTATAAATCAGAAAAAGTCGGATTTAAGAGATAAAATAAAAAATTTAGAAAAAAAAAAACAACAACATTTTAGAGGTTTTGCTCTATATTCTTCATCGATATTACTTACGATATGTATTCTGTTGGAAATAAATATTTGGTTACTATAAGCAAATGTATATAGCAACGATTCAATTTTAAACAAACAAAATTTGTTTAGATCTGCAAAAAAATCCTTATTGTATTGGAATGAGTTTAGATGCAGTTAAAAGGATTTGACACAAAACAAATATTTTAAGTAGAAACTTTTA
This sequence comes from Euprymna scolopes, assembly GCF_053919585.1. Classification (NCBI taxonomy): domain Eukaryota; kingdom Metazoa; phylum Mollusca; class Cephalopoda; order Sepiida; family Sepiolidae; genus Euprymna; species Euprymna scolopes. Next base: position 156,189,991 of record NC_136485.1, on the reverse strand, counting down.
TTTAATCCCCACACTAACGTACATGCAATTACCCTTATCCCTGAGTGGCTTCCAGGCCTTGATAAGTGGTGATCACCTTGTAAAAAAAAAAAAAATTGTTCTGATCCTTTCATATCCACTAAGTATTAAGCATATTTAATAAATCATTGCAGAAATGTCTACAATTTTACGTAATCATAAAATTAAATTATGTATTTAAAATAAATTTGTTTTAAACCATGCAAACATAAGTTCTATTTTCTATAATTTTTATTCGTTAGCTTGAAGTGAAAATGTAAAATGAGGGAAGAGACAAAAGAAAGAGATAATCTATAAAGAAAAAGAGGGTGGAGAGATATATATACAAGAGAAGGAAGAGGGAGAAAATCGAGAGAGTGACCACTGGAGGAGTGAAAGTCCATTTTCAAATCTCCATTTCTTGAATTACAAGAATGAGTCATCCACTTGACCAGTCAAACTAGAGTGAATCACACCAACATGGCTATTCGTTGGCTAGCCTGTCAAAGAGTACATTGTTCAGGTACGCATGCGCATAGTTCATGAGAAGTATACGCCGTGAAAAAAAAAGCCGAAAAAAGGAAAACACGATTCAGTGAGCCATCAAAGCGAACAGGCGAGGCTGTTCTTCAATCCCACTAGCAGAAGAGAAGGCATCTGTATGCACCAACACCATGGTCATGAGAAATAATTAAGAGAGGCTAAAAAGTTATCTTTATGACTAAAAACAACAAAAAAGAAAGAACTTTCTGGAGGAAATAATGTGACCACTGTACGACCTCAAAGAAGAATCTAAAAGAAATACAGAGTATAGAGAAAAAACGTCATGCCTGTGGTTAAAGGCGAAACTTGTTGAAGGAAACACTGCAAACAAAAAATGAAAGGAATGATGCAGCTGTAAAACTAAATTTTATGTACTCTTAAAGAAAAATCTATAGAAAAATGAGCTGTTTGAAAGAAAACATAAAAGAAGCAGCTAAAAGAAACATGAATCTTTAAAAAAACATTTTCCCACCTCAGAAAAGGAACTGTGAGTTTATCCTCTTTTCTCTCTATCTCTCGCTTTCTCTCATTTGACATTTTGTTTATTTAGCTAGTGAATAAGATATCCTAATCCATAATTTTGCTTGTTCTTTTCATACTCTTATTTTTTTTCTTTCTCCTCCTCATTACTTTGTTAATAAACTTTAACGTTTAAATTTGTGTTTGTCTTTTTTTTTCATCATGTTCTGTCTGTGTATTCTACTTTATGGGTCTGTGAAAAGTCCCAATTTTCAGTCTTATTTAAAGCCATTGAGCACCAAACACAAGGCCTCTTTTCCCTTTTAAATAATTTTTTTTTAATATTTTACTACGTAACTGTCTTCATCATTTCCAACAGAGTGGGGGGGGGGTGACAATAACAAATTAGTTTTAATAGAAGATATGCTTTCACTATTAATATTTTATTAAAGGAAAATTGTCCCCTTATCAAGATTAAAATCAAGATAATAATGAGACTAAACCTTAGATCTAGAATCCTTATTCCAATATTGATCAAAATCCAGTACATGATTTGGATTCTAGAAAATGTCTAAGATTTAATAAGTCTTAACAAATTAAAATTCACGGAATCTTACTTTAATTGGGGTCTAATGATCAATGCAATCCAATATTTGAATTTTCAAATGAGGCATCCATATTATGACCCCACCTAAAACCCCTTTAAAATATTTAAAGTAACTGAAATGTGGGAAATATTTATTAATTCATGCCTAATACCTATTGTTAGAAGTAGAGGTGTATCGATTAATTGGCAGGTAATCGACCTAATCAACTACTTTGTCGATTAATTGGTAATCTGCTAATTTGCCGATTAATCAGCTGATTAATTACTTTTTTCTTTCCTATTAAATTTAAATCATTTCATCATTGCCAAATGGCTCATCAGATAGCTTAGACACATCACCATAGTAACTGCTAATTTAACTCGATATTTAATTAAGTGCCCAGCCATTATTATACTTTTGGCTTTATTAACTAAAATTACAAAATATAAAGTACAATTTCCAATTCTGAAATGAATATAAGTAAACAATTAGATAAGAAAAAAAAAATTTCCAACCGATTACAAAGTACAAATTGTAATTCTTGAAGTGAAAATGTGGGAAATATAAACTGATGCCGAATACCAATTGTTAGAAGTCACAAAAATTGCAGGTATTTGAACTTTCACACCAATTTTTGTATAAAACAAAATTAAACTAAATATAGCCTATATTTTGATCCCTTACACCTAGCTGCTGTATTCCAATATTCATAATTATCAGCTAATTCATTTACGAGTAAATCCTGTACCTATAAACGTACAAGTTAATAAAATAGAAACTATCATGCGTCACAATATAAAAAATTTTTTTTTTAAATTCATAATCGGACATTGTTATTAAAAATGTTTCTCATCTGACAAGCAACAAAAAATACATAAGTATGCATAAACACATAATCAAACAAGTGCATTTTAATGAACCAAACCAGTAATACCTGGTATGGTATGAGTCTTGGATGGATTATGCCAACTTCCTCCGAAAAAGGATGAGTACAAAGAATACCAAATTTACAAGCATCCCCCAGCTACATGTATATTCCAGTCATAAGATGACATGCACCAATCCGAAATAGTCATCCACCTGATACTGACCACCTTCCATGTTGCTTAACTTTGGTGATCTAATGTCAACACGATTATGCCATATATATTCTTTAACCAAAGGAAATAACATTTCATTTTTAATGTTGATAATTCGCTAAATTCAACACTTTTAGATTAACACATTATTTCTCTGAATATAAAATTTGTTTCAAAACGTTCAAAAGTAAAATCTTCTCTACCATATAATTAAACCAAACAAGATAAAAGACTAAAAAAAAAAAAACTGAAATTGTTGAAGTCAACATATAGACTGCATTCATAATGGAACTTCTTGATTTTATTTGAATGACCAAAAATATGAAGCAAAGACAAAATTAATAAGAATCATTAAATATATATAACAAATAAAGAACAAAAGTCTATATGCTCTGTAATCACATTGAGCTTCTTAAATTAAGGATTTGTATATAGAAAAGGTGAAATATAATTGAAAAAATCATATTTCCACAGAAATATATATATATACTAGCAAAAGTACCCATCGTTGACTGGGTTCAAAAACAGCCTACAGAAAATGGACTCTGATTTATGAAAGTATGATAGAGGAAGGGTTGTACAGAGATAGCTTCGAATTTGGGGGTATCAAAACCAAAGCAAAATATGATGAAAGTAAAAATAAAATAGATAAAACACATAATTTATTATACCATACCTGTTCACACTGAAACACTTATCACAATATTCTGTGAAACTATATTAAAAAACCTTGTTAAACTTTGTGACATATTTCCATTCTATAGAGGTCAGGCGCGAACGAACACCCCATAATTTTATTATACCATATTTCTTCATACTGAAACATAATTATCAAAGTATATTTACGCAGATAGATATGAAAAGTCTTTATTAAAGTTTGTGCCTATTTGCATTCTATGGAGGCCAGGCGCGAACGCAGACCCCACAATTTTATTATACCATCCTTATTTAAGTTAAAACATACTTATCAAAGTATTCTTATGTACATCTATATCAAAAACACTTGTAAACGATTTTTTTTTCATTTTTAAATTTTTTATTTCCATACTTTGTGGACCAGGTTATAACGCAGACCCCACAATTTTAATGAACCACCATTCTGCCAGATCAAACATACTCATTCCTGTGTCTCGATACATCTTCTATCATTATATGTAATCAGTTTTTTAAAATAGTCAACCATATAGGAGCCTATTCGTGACCAGACACATACACAGCTTTATATTATATATATATATATATATATGCATGTTTCATTGAAAAGCAGGGGCAATTTCTGTTTGTTTCTGTTGCAATCCATTTTTTCTTTTTGGCGGGTGAATGTCTGAACATCTCTTGCTGACTAACATGCCATTTATCTTCTCTGAATAGCATTATTTATCAACACCTGACAGCACATAACATCCCCAAAACTGAATTTAGCAATGTACTAATTGAAAACAGCGCCATTTTAGCCGTCTCACACTGTGATTTGTGCCTCCCAATCATTGAAGCCTTACTAATCTGTATGAAAAAATCAACTGTCAGATTCAGTATGAAGGGGAAGGCACACTTAAGTGCTTTAATTGATTCTAAACGATTTTAATTGTTTTTTTTTTCAATAAATTCACCGCAATTTTTAATTCATCACTCGCCTGAGAACGACTTATGGAAGTCGAAAACATTCGCGACTATGGCAAATTTCTTTTTACACTCGAACAGAACGTTTGAACATTAGCCCACTAAAAAGAACAAATTTACTGCAAGAGAAACAAACAAAGCGATTCTGTGGTATTTAATTGTTACGCTCGCCTGAGCATGACGGAGTTACCTGCCATTTGTTTATATTTACGTTACACCTTTTATTTGGAACATATTTTTTCTGTTATTATTATTAATTTTATTTATTAACCATTTAAAGATTTTATTCAAATATCTATTAAATATTTTTTCATGCATAAAAGTTATCCATGAACACGTGTTTCTAGGTATCACCCGTCTTTAGCATGGCTAAACTTTGACAAGGATCGAACTCGTAACAGTTCGATCGGCAGGCTGATGTTTTTACCACCACATCAAATGTTATGCACAATTTTTACCGCTTTTAAATGTAAGCTCTATTGTCGATTTATTTTTTTTTTTTATTAGCGATTTGTGGTATTTAATTGTTATGCTCGCCTCAGCATTTGAGAGTTCCATGCCCTTTGTTTAAATTTACGTTGTCTATTGTTATTATTAATTGTATTTACTAAACATTTGAATATTATATATATATATATATATATATATATATATATATAAAAATAAAAGATACTTACCTTTTTATTCCAACTTGCAGCATTTGAATGTTTGGGTGTAAAATTTGCGATTACAAGAGATGTTTCAGCTTTCTTCACACCAGAGACTTCATCTAATAAATTTCCCTAAAATTATAAGAAATGGAAAAAAAACAATCAATGATAACATTAATTAAATCTTCCAGAAATAATAACTATGTATCATGAAAATAGATATGGGGAAAAAATGAATACTGAAATAATGTTAAGTAATCATTTTTTCATTTTGCACTTTTCTATTTAAATCTTGCTAATCCCTATTATACAATTTTAATGGTCATCATATTTGTGCTTTAAAACTGTCAATAATTTAAGTATACCAAACGTCATTAGAACCACTTTATCTGTTCTCAAAATTTACATTAAATATGAAATAAGCAAATTAAACTCAACCTGTAACATAAATAGAGGAAAGCGAAATAGTATACACATACATAACTACTGAAGGTTACAAAAATAGTCTCTCTTCAACTAAGGAATAGTTTTAAGTTTCTAAAATGTTTATATTAAACTGTTTACATATTATCTAATTAGAAATACTTATTTTACAAAGGTTATTCAATAAATAAGGCACATTTAGAAAATTAATATAAAAATAAAACTTTTGAAAAATTATATTAATCTGTATTAATTTATAGTAAAAGAATGGTGCTTGTCCAGTGTTCCTTTATATGAAAAAACAATGTGGCATAAAGTCATAGCGGATCCATAATGCACAAAGAGCCAAACAATCCCCCTTCTTTAGAGCTACTAGACAGTCAGCTACATCCACTCCTACATTTGCCCATGAACTAACATGATAGGAGAAACAGTCCAGTCAGAGTAACCCCCTAACTATATTTCTCTTATGATCTCACTTTCTCCCCAAAGTAAAAACGAAGGAAACGATTATAACAAAATTGGTGATTCAAGGGAGGCATAATGGAGCAATATTAGCAGAGGAAAATAAAAGCCATGCACGACAAAAAGATTTTCAGAGAATCATTCTATGTATTAGCCGGCAAGTATGATGGACACTTAAAAAGCACTGCATCCAAGCTATGATATGAACCTGTGGAATATCAACCAGCACGCTGGGCGCCCAAGTCAGCTCATGTGGCGATGACTGAAATGGAGCAACAACTTCAGTTTTCTGGTATTGTGAAGGAACTAAATGAACATTGCGAAACATGTGTTGTTTCAATCTAGAGACCTAGTGAAGGATTAAGGAATCATCTAAACACAAGTTGAGGTGCTTGTTAGAATTATGAGAACGAGATGGGCATTGTAAGACATAGTGCTTTAGTCTAAGGGCCTAGTGAAGAATTACAAGATCGCCTAAATCATCATCAGGAATACAAAAGAATTTTTATGAAATATGCTTGATTACAATCAGATATATGTGGTAAAAAAATTATGGAATTGCTTAACTTAAATTTGATGCATTGGTCTACATCATAAAGTTAAGATAATAATCAACTCAGAGCTTAAGCCAAGTAACTAAGGGATTTGTGAGCACAAAAACAACTAATAATTGGCCTTGTTACATAATCACAAAGGATTTTTGCTGAAGAAAAAACTAAGAGAAATATTCAAAGGAGAGGGGCCATACCAATATGGCTGAAAAGAATAAAAGAAATGAAGAGGAGAGAGTAAGGAGTAAGATTGAAGAGTATATGGATTATATTATTATTTCTTGATTCTTCGGCAACTTCAGGACTGGACGCATTACTTTTTTGTATATTTTCTTTTATAGCTTTTTTTTTTTAATATTTTGTTTTCATCACCCAGCTAAATACTCCATGTTTTCTTTCACCCAACCTCAATAGCCAACCTCCCAGCCCTGTTGGACAACAGATTTTGCAATTACATTTGTGTTTAAATGATTTTTTTATTTTTTCCAAAGGAGTCACTACTTATCAAGTCCTGGAGGCCACTCGAGGATGAGGGTTAATGAGTGTACAGTAGCTTTTTTATTTTGATTCATTCAATCACTTTTTGCAGTATCATTAATTTTTTCTTTTTTGTGTTTGTTCCCTCTCCTTGTCCATTGAGTGTTGTACATAAATTCTGGGAGATTGAACCGTCTACTGTCATCAAAGTATTCTTATGTATACATCCGTGGTTGTTCATGCGTTTTGTCATTTTTTACATCCGTGTGCCTCACTTGGATACATAGTAAGCAGAGCTGATCCTGAACCAGACAACGTGTCACAAAGGCCGTAAATCTAATGGCTGACATCTTTTATATTTTTTTTTATTCATATGTTGTGGACAATGTAGGGAGAAACTACCAATTAGTAGAGTCGTAGATTCTGCAGAAGGGATCACACCTGGTGACTGATCTCTCCTAGCTCGTAACAACAAAAATAAAGAAAAATCCGCATAATGTACATACCCATGATGGAAAGAAACTATTGTACACCAAAAATCATATAAATTGATCAAATAGTTTTATTTTTAAATAAGAAAATAAAATTTTATGGCTAAACTATGAGACGATCTCACAATGCCATCTTCAAAATGGTGTTAAGTAACAAGGGAGATAACTCCAAATAATTCAAACTTGCAAGAGTGAAAAAGAACATTTTTAATATGAGGAGTGGGGAGGCATTGCAAAAATTCAAATATGTTCAAAAATGATTTATATGTTTACGTGATTTTTAGTGTACTATATTTGTTTCGGTCATAGATACATACACCATAAAGATTTTTTTTTATATAGGAGGGAAATTCTAGACAAGCACCAAAAAATTTTGTCTTACATAAATATTTATTCTAACACAATTAAAAAAGGTGGCAATCAACAGTGCTCTTAGTTTGAACAGAGCTGTCATCAAATCTTTGATGAAAAATATGAAATTTACAAAAGAATCCGATATGTGCAGATAAGCATGGTTTAGTCAAAAGTTTTTCTTTTTTTTTTTGACAAATGAGCTAATTTGGAGAAAAAAACATGAAGCCTTCAATCTCCCAGGATCATCTTTTACTAAAATACAAAAACTAATAATGCAGTAAGGATAGTGTAAACAATCTGTTTGGTTGGAAATTGTAATCGCGATTTTTTTCTCTAGAATTCAGTTATGATAAGAAAATAACCAAACATTTCCTACGCAAATCTTTTGCACTCGCCACCAACAGCATTTCCTCCAGCATGTTTTAAAAAAAAAAAAAAAAAAAAAAAAAAGAGCTCTCGGTTGGTTTCAATAAAAAAGCGGGGCAATGTTGGCAGCTAGTTTGGCTGTCCCATACCCAGCATTACAATCTTCAAAGGAAGAAAAAAAAAATTTAAAAAAAAACAAACATTTTTTGATTTTTACAAAAAATGATTACATTTATTCTGAGATTTCTGCCTCTCCCAAAAACATTTTTGAAATAGAGAATAGAAACCATGATTCCCTTCTATAAAACATACTGAGATGCCATCACTGTACACAAGCCAGTTGTTTACATAAGGGAAAATACATTTCATGTATTCTGGTATTTCTATTCGTTGATTGTGGTTACATGATAATTACACGTATGGGGTATGTAACGTTGCAGCTACAAAGAAACAAACGAAAGAAAGAAGGAAAAATCTGGGTCAGCATTTTTTCTTTTTTAACACAAGCATTTATTACCATTTCTCTCTCGTTTCAACACGACTTATAAAGTTTCTCTTTCTTTCTTTCTTTCTTTCGGCCGCATGCCAGCCATTTTTCGTCTTTGACTTTACACGTCCATTTTCTTTGACATTGACTTTCTTTCTCTCTCGAGTACGTGGTGTACTTTTCCTCTTTTTTCCCCCCTTTTTCTTCTTGCACACACTTTCTAATTTGCATATATGTATTTTTTTATCTACTACTGCTGCTGCTAATCTCTTCGCAAAGCAGCCATCCTCCTCCTGCTGCTATTTTCCAACGTGCCCACTATGTTACAGGTAATCGCATTCAGTTTAAACAAACACATTCAACACCTACAATTTTTCACCTAACAGGCAAGTATACTTCACACTTCAATCTTTTCTATTTTGATTTCAATAATCACTAGTATAATAGTAAATAAAATAATATGCAAGTCATATAATCACAAGAAACACCCACAAGAAATGGTCACACAATATTTTTTTAAAGAAGAAAAAAAATATTTTTAACTTACAACTTTTTCCAACAACTGATCATTAGCATCCATGATAAAATCAAATTTATCTTCGATTTCTGTCATGCTTCCCGAGTCACTCATCATGTTGCCCTTCACATGTTGATGTTTCATGATGTCCTGAATCCTGAAACAAAAAAAATATCAGCCAAATTATTTTCAAAAATTAATAACAGACTATTCTAATACACACTTACAGAAATGCGTATGACCGATTAAATATCGATTTTTACAATGTTAGGAAATTAATAAATTTTGTAAAAATTGAATAATTTAGCAATGTTTAAGTTTAATGATTTTTAAGTAAATTCATTAATGCAATTAATTCAATAGGTTATCCTTTAAATAATTAAATTATACTTTAAAACAAAATTATGTTTCTATAAAATTTATTACTTTTTTTCAACTTGAATCTGCATATAGTTTGTTTTCATCATTAAAATTATCGATTTGAGGTCATGTACAGGGAGAAACGATAAATTTGTCGCCCAAAAGAAAACAATATTATGGCTTTATTTTGAAACTTTTGTTGAAAAAATTCAGATAAATTGATTATGTAGTAGAGCTGATATCTATTCAATGTAGCCTTAATCACTGCCTCAGTAGGGGTCCAGAACTAGGAGCGTGCCTTTTCCACAAGGGCTGGCAGGAGCTTGGCGAATACTCAACAGATGGCAGCAATCAGGCTGACGGTGTTATGGGAGGTCATGTTGGTGATGTTCTCAACATATGACCAAATGAAGTAGTTCAGCAGGTTCAGGGGAAGAGCAGGGGGCCAGTGAGAGAAGGGTACAAAGTCGTAGCACTCCTTCTGAAGCCACGCCTGGGTCTCTTTGGACTTGTGGACTGGTGCCGAGTCCTGCTGCCACACTCAGGGTCTGCCAATGGCCACTTGATTACTCCAGGGGATCACTACACCTCTTCAGTACGTCCAGGTACACTTTGGTATTGACTTTCAAGCTGACTTCGAAGATGTGAGGTGGCATAATATGGCCCTCACTTGAAACTATACCAAAGACCATAACTGTGGCCAGAAACTTTGTTGAACTTTGTCCTCAAGCGGATTTGTACTTTGAGGGTACTGACAATGGTCCTATTAACTTGGATTGGCAGAGAGCATGAGTTGTACAGCGACACATCTCCGATCTCGTTCCTTGAACATTGCGTCACTTTCAGACATGATAGAAAGTTTCTATCGCTCTTTGGGATTTGTACACAATTGGCCAACAGTAGATGGTCTGCAACAAAAAAAGAAAACAGGTTTTCATCAAACAGAAATGGAATCATGTCGTCTTTTCGGGGGGGGGACAATTTTATCGTTCCACACTGTATTAACATTCTTTTATATTTAGTGATATTGTACGCGGATCTGAAAATATTTTACCATGCCTCTCCGTCTTCTGCAAAGTTGCAGATTTGATGTGGTACTTCTTGCTTGATAACTTCTAAAATAAAAAAGGGAGGAAATCTTTACGTCTTGTCCTTTGAATGTCTTTGTGGAATGTTATGATTATGGTGATTCTTGGGTTACTGCTGAACATTTTGAAGTCATTTTTTTTTCCAATTAAAAATCCATGGATTTGTTTTTCAGACATTCTGGATTCTTACATGAAATATGTCCCAGTAATTTCCATCTTCATTTTAATATGAAGAAAGACAGATGAAGTTCTTGACATCTGCTGTACAAGTTCTTGTTAGTGCTGTTTTAAAGGTACTATTCCAATCAGAATCCACTAATTTTAACTGTGAAAATTGTCTACCTCCTATTTTTTCTTTTTTTATCAGGTCCGTAGTTCCACAGTTGTATAATACAGGGTGACCCAAAAAAACAAAAACAAAAGCTAAATGGAGGCCATCTAGAACATATGCTGTAGAACGGAGAAAATAAGACCAAAGACCCTAGTGTTTTGATGTGATGTTTTGAATATTATAAACTAGTTATGACCAAAGTTTCATTTCATTCGGACAAAACACTAAGAAACAGGGCCTAATTAGAGTTGGGGCCCGTTTTTATTGGGTCATCCTGTAGACCTGGTTTTGCCAAAGTGTTATATAGCTTTAATCATCTCTGATATTGTTTCCTTTTATCTATATCTTAACCAGATTTTGCATACTGGCGATTGTCAACTGTTTCTTTCTCATAAATCATCAGAATCTCCAATGATTATAATAACGGTTACAAAATCAAAGTTTGAAAGTCTGTATACAAATTAAATATCAATATGATTATTGTATGCCATTTTACAAGGTTATATACAAGGATAAGAACAGGAGTAATTAGATTTAAAGTTGATGGATCAATTGAAAGTGATTGAGAGAATAACTGAATAGCAAGCAGTCAGATAAGCATAGATAAAATGCAGGTTTGTTTTATGTCTGGGTAAAGTACCGTTTGTGGGGTTAGAGAAAGTTTTTGATAAAGCGCCAATAGAGGTTGTCTACTAAGCATTGCATAAATTAGGAGTAAATGAGTAGTCAATGACGGTTGTTCAAGCAATGTACAGAAATGCTAAAAGTCATGTTAAAATTAACAGCACATTTGTTGGTTGGTTGGTTGTTTTTATTTTACGGCATATCAACACTTTTCAGGTTATTTAATGCCGAATCCAGTGATTTTGAAAAAAATTTTTTAATAGAATATTTATTTTTTTTTTCAAGTCAGTTTCTATTTAACCCATAGTTAGGACTCTAACAGGTACTACCACTCCGAGTCAGAGTGGACCTGGGAGCAATGGCAATTGTTTTGCTACACTATCTCATTGATTACTGTACACACAATAACCCTTATCCCCGAGTGGCCATTGGGCCTTGATAAGTGGTGAACTCCATGTAATAAAAAAAAAAAAAAAAGGTGGCTCCACACTCCCCAAAGCCCGCAAGCTGGAGCCTCACCATCAGATATAGTTTAAGGTCATATCCAGGGCCACACATTTAGTGACAGCTTTAATGTTAAAATAGGGGTACATCACAGTCCAGTACTGAACCTATTCCTTTGTGTCCTAGAAGCATTGTCCAGGAACTTTAGTATGGGTTGCCCAAAAGAGGTATGTTAATGATTTAGTACTTGCAGGTAAAACAATGGAAGATCTGTAACAGCAAATATGGCCACATGTGAAAATATTAGCAGCAGCCAAAAAATAGCTGGCTAGAGAAAAACGAGAGAAAAATACACCACGTGGTAGAGGAGAAGCAAAGTGCACACTGTGCAAGATGGGCATGTGAATTCAAGGGTAAGAAAGCACTGACTAGCGCCGGAGACAGAGACTTATAAAACGAGACTTTTGGAAAGACTTGGGAAATCTAATGAAATGCATTGTTTTGGAAGAACCACAAATAAATGCATTTGAATTGCAATTAAAAAATGTTGAATTAGATTCTTTTTGTTTTCTATTTTTTATTTGTTTGTTTCTTTGTGATGGTGCTGGATAGTGTGTGGGTCTGAGAGGTTTGAAACATAACGACACAATTAAAAATAACGGTCACATTACAGACCTACTTCTTAAGACTTGAAGGAGGAATGTTATGGCATAAATGGGAGTGAATGTTACCAAGACAAGGTTCATATAGATTTTCAATGCCCTTTTTCAAGGATTGTTTAAGGTTTTTCAAGGCCTTCTCCAGACAAAATGTAAGTTTTCAAAACAAAATATGGAGTTTGTTTTACAATTCAAAGCAATTCGAAAAAATGTAAAAAACAAAAATCAAATATACAACAAATAAATATTACCATAGCCAATAACATTTACTTTGCAACTTACCTGCATCATTCTTTGATGGTTTTAAGTAGTTTTAAATGCTTTTTATTTCATGTCAGATATTAACTCTCTTTACGGTTTTTAATTTTCAACCAAAATTGTTGCCGTCTTGTCCATTTGTTTTAGCCCGATCGACCTAATTTTAAATTATCACATTTGGAGGGGGGGGGGGGAATCGCGATTGGAGAGTCCCGTCCAAGTAAGGAAAGTATTCTTTTTTTTTTTTTAAATAGGTAGGCAGGGGGGGGGGCTTATAATGAGAACAAAAATAGATGGAGATTTAAATCTTAATCACAAAACTACCCATTTGACAAACTCGTTTTATTCTGTGTCTTATGCTAATTAAAAGTTACAGATTAAACATTATTTTTTGCGGTTTTTGTATATGTATGGATTTAGGTCATACGCTAACAGATAAGGTTGAAGCACTATGTTTTGCTTTCAATTCTAGCTGATAGCACAAAAGATTTTTCTTTTTTACTTTTGAAATCACTGCTATATATTAGGTACAATATAATATTCAATAGAGAATTGGCTTTATAATAATGAATATGAAATCTGCTTGAATTAAAATATAATATTTAAACGTATTTTACAACCATGCAATGTTGGATGACCTGCTGGTATATATATAAATACAAGTAACCTTGTCTGCCTGTCTGGCTGCTTGCATGTGTGGGGAACGATCTCTACCAAACTACTGTCAATTTTTGGTCTATAGACTTGCAACTTTATATATAGGGGATTTGGATCTGTGGAATAAATTCAATTTGGTTTATGACCGGTAAAAATAGCTGCTAAGGAGTCAAAATTGACAAAAATTGCAACTTGGAAGGCATAAGTCGACTAAGCATGTTATTTCTATGTATACACAAATATACACTTATATCTTTAACAACGTTATTTTTTTAATTTTTATATGTTTATAGACTTAGATTAGACAGTAAAGAATAAGGTTGGATTGCTAAATGTTTTGGTTTTGATTCTAGCTGATAGCTCCCAAGTCATTTTTTACTTTTTAAACTTTTGTGATCACTACTTCATATCGGGTACAATATAATAATCAATAGAGTCTTGTCTCTCTAATAATAAATATGAAATCTGTATAAATTAAAATACTATATTTAAGCATATTTTATAACCGGGAAACACCAGGCGGCCTGCTAGTTTCCACACACAAACAAACACACGAACACAAACCAGTGACATTAATGTAAACCTAATTATCACCTTTTAATTCTGGCAATATCATTCTTTGCCACAAGGGGGCCTAACATCTCACTTCCGTATCTGCTTCTTTTCCTCTCGCCCTCTTTTTCCCTTGGATACAGGACCATGTAGACGTGTCAACACCATGCTCCTATATTGCACACACACACACACACACACACACACACACAAAAAAAAGACATCTGCACTCCCGCAATGAGACTCTCAAAATTATCACACGAGTAATGTTTTCCGATACCTCTTCGATATCGAACTGTCTCTCATTACTTTTGTAACAATTGCTGTAAATAAAAGTATCTCGGTTGTAAATTATAATCTTGGCGCAAAGGACCAAGCGACCCTTTCACATTTTTTTTTATTTTTTTTTTTTTACATAGGCATAACCACTTCAAGGCCAGAGTCCACTCGAAGATAAGAGTTAAGAGTGTACAGTAGTCAACTGGACTTTATAGTAATTGTTAGTAATGGGAATTCGGTAAATTTGTTAACTTAAGTGGAACGGCTTATCAAGAACTTGTTTACATTGGACTTGAAGACAACCATATTGTAGTCAGCTGGAAAGCAGGAAAACAGAAGACAATTCCACAGGCATGCAGTTCTAAGAAAGAAGCTTTGTTCATTCATCTACGTTTAGTTTTAGGCACAGATAAAGAGTGGGGGGAATTATTGATAGCGTTTTCAGCTAGACGAGTGTTTCTTGTTAAACTTTGGCGAGGGGGGACCATAGATTGAAGCTCAGTCGAGCACTTGCCATGAAAATAATGATACAGCAGAGACAAACTCGCAACATCACTTCTGTGAGATAGAGGTTGCATGGAAGAGAAAAGGACATCTCCTATGAGGCTACAAAGTCTATTTTGAACTCTATCAAGGCAGGACAAGTCCTTTCTAGCAGCTTCTGCCCAGATGTGGCAACAGTACTCCATCCTTGGACATACCTGGCTCTTATATAGATAGAGAATTGCATAAGCAGTGAGCTATCTACTGGATCAATAGAAGGATCCAACCATTTTTTCAGCGGCCTTGGCAACAGATTTGATGTATGTGTTCCATTTAAGATCAGGAGTAAAGGTCAAGCCCAGAAGCTTGTCAAAACATGACACCTCCCCAAGACGAGAGCCATTCATTTCAATTGATGCCAGATGGGGATCAGAACGTTGATGATGTAAAGATAGAAGCTTGGTTTTAGATGCATTAAAAGTAACCAGCCACTCCTTTCCCCATTGTACCACATGCTCAAGATCAGAGGAGAGAGAATTGGTCGTTTACTGTCTTAGATGTGCTACCATAGATGGTAGTGTCATGAGCATAAATGTCTACAAATGATTTAAGTGTGTGTTTTGAGAGATCACTGATGTAGATCAGGAAAAGAGTTGGGCCCAGGATGAACCCCTGAGGGACTCCAGCATTAATACTGTGAGCTTCTGATTTTTACGCATCAACTACTAATCTTATGAACCTATCAGAGAGAAATGATTTAATAATTAAGACATTTCCATCTATACCATAGCTAAAGATCTTGTGAAGTAAACCTTTCTGCCATACCCTATCAAAGGGCTTTGATATGTCAAGAGCAATTGTCCTAGAAAGGTTGCCTCCGTCAAGAGATTCGCTAATCCTGAGATATAACTGTAAGCACATCTGCTGTAGATCTAGCAGAATGGAAACCATATTGTGTGTCACTAAGAAGGGTATTTTTGCTGAGATGGTTGATTACTTCTCTATTTAACACAGATTCCAGCAACTTACACATGACGCACAGGAGACTCATTGGCCTGTACTAAGAGGGGGATGAGTGATCACCTGAATTCTTAAATACAGGGCATACTGATGAGATTTTCCAGGGTGATGGGAAGCAATTCTCCTTAAGACAACGTTTTAAACAATTTTGTAAGTATAAGCGCTAGTTCTGGTTGAAGTTTTTTTGAGTACTATAATTGGAATACCATCAGACATAGTGGGTGACCCCGCCCCGACTCTTTCTCATTATATATATATATATATATATATATATATATATATATATATATATATAAAGGCTTCCTTCAGTCTTGACAGACTATGGATACCCACTGTAAGGGTGCCTGCGCATGAAATTTTTGTGGCAAGAGTTGCGCAATCTCCAAGCACACCTCTTCTGAGTCGACATTGTTGACTGCCAGTAGCAAATGGAGGTTCAGGACGACTGGAAATAACAATGCCGAGATAAGTGGAAAGCACATACAGCGCCTAGAATTCCCAAATGGTCACCTATCTGGTACCAGCCAGACTCAACGTTGCTTAACTTCGGTGATCTGACAGGAACCGGTTTGTCAACGTGATTATGCCGTACCTATATATATATATATATATATACATACATATATATATATATATATATATATATATATATATACATACATACAAACACACACACACATTTACATTAGCAATACCAGACCATTTTTTTCTTTACATCCAAGAAACTCAAATCAAGTATTATTGAACAGAGCATAAAAATCAAAGAAATATGGGTTCTTAAATTGGTCCATTAGAACTGGAGTTATGACCATTCAAAATATCAAAAAATGTATGGTTCACTGGACATTTTGTCTTGTCAGTTTTATTCAAAAGCATATAAGCTTGTGACTGAAAATTGATCAAAAATTTGCACAATTTACAGAACTATGCATCTTTAAAAAGCTGTATCTTCAGATCTTTTTAAGATATGATGAAATTTTGAACATATCATAATATCATGAAGGTTCAGATGGTTGTATTTACGACCATCTCACTTGTTAAATTACATGCTGATTAGCATATTCAAGTTTAATTTTAATACCTAAGTAGAACCATCATAAAAACAGATAAAAATGGTAGGTGAGGCTTTATCATGATGTGAAGTATTTTGATGGACATTACGATTTGTCATCAACACACTGTGAAAACTCCAAGATGGCGACCACAACACGATTCATAGAAATCATTAACAAAATTTGGCTTGTAGCATATCAAATGCAAGGAAATTTTGTATAGATTGTAATTATGTTTTCAAGCATATCAAACTCTGTCCTTTCATTAAAAATTGCAGTACTGTAAACATTTTCCACTAACCCTAAGTTAGAGTGGCAAGCCTTCCATTGTACAAACCATCTTTAAATTATACATAATTGTCTACAAGAAAAAACAAATGCACAGGATTTATTTCCCATGGGGAAAAAAATCAGTTAACTGCACAAAAATGTTACAATGACCCTAAAATCCAAATTATATTAAATTTATATCTATTTTAATGTGTTCATATCTAATTGCCTAAAAATGGCACAATCACGTTTTGAGGAGGTAGATGCGGGCAATTTAGCAGGTGTTAAAAAATAAATCCCAAAGAAATCTTGCAGTATATTCATTTTTAAACATTTCTAGTAATAGATTTCAATTTCTTGAAGAGAAAATACACTACAGTTCAACTTTGAGTAGAGTAGCAGTGTATGCCTTGTCCAGTGCTGAACAGTATGTGTTTCTGGTATTGCTACTTACATTTGTAATATTCTTTTGCCTTCAACATCCATGATGTCCCGGAACTCCTGGAAGCTGGCATAATAATCATAATCATCTCCCTCGGCTGGTAATAAATTAGAACACTTGACACACTGCAGAACTTCCCGTAAGAGAACCTGTAATACCGGAAGAAAAAGTTTCAAGCATTTCTATGGTTAGTTTTCATGATATATTCAAACATTTTATATTTTCAAAAAAAAAAAAAAAGAAAAAACAATGTAGCATAACAGACACATCCAAGCATTTTACCCACTTAAAACTCAGCTAAAAAGTAATCATGTTTTTTTTTGAAAATCTATCTATTTTCTACTATTATATAAAAGGAACTTTGTGTGTGCTTGTTCATTCATTATCTATGGACTCCAAAATGGCGGGCTGATTTTTTTTTAATTCATACAAATGTACTTGATGTGCTTGAGTGTTTTACGTAGGTTTTGTATCAAAATACACCCAATAAATAGTAAAAATCGATAATTAAAACAATCCAATTAAAAAAGGAAAGTCCAATTTTGACTAAAGTTAGCACCCTTATACAGCCTAACATCACAAGTGCATTTGAGAAGTTTTATCAACACACAAACAAAAAGACCCAACTGTAGATTCTTTTATAAGACAGAGGCACGTTCGAAATGAATGTTTCTTTTTAGAGCAAAACTGAACCATAATACTATACTTTTGTATGTTTAATTTTAATTCAAGTGATTATGTAAAAATAATTTTATAAATCAACAGTTGGTTCTTTGATAAGACAGGGGTGCATTCGAAATGAATGTTTCTGTTTAGAGCACAATTGAACAATAATATTTGGCTTTTGCATTTGAAACTTTAATTCAAGCCATTATACAAAAATTTTATAAAATCAACAACAGATTCTCTACATACGTTTTCATTGGTTGTTTAGCACAGCCGTTGGTTATAAAAATGATCGGCGAATCCATTCGTCTCATACCCCCATCACAAGTCAAAAACATTTTACAGCCTAAGACTCATAAAAAGGGGGTACCGTTGAGACCCATATTATCTATGATCGGGTCCTGTCAACATAAGTTAGCAAAATGGTTGACAAGTATTTTAGAACCCGTTTATGAATGTTATAGTTCATTTTCCATTAAAGACTCTTTTAGCTTTGCTAACTTAATGCAAAATTATACTCCTTCAGACAAATTTATGTGTTCTTTTGATATTTCTAGTCTTTTTACTTGCATCCCATTGTTAGAGACTATTAATATTTGTGCTGACGCCTTATATCGGAGTAAACTTCCAACTCCCCGAATTCCAGAAAATATTTTTTGTACAATTGATAAAATTCACTACCATGTCGGTAGAATTCAGTTTTAATGATATTATGTACAGACAGACAGATGGTGTGACCATGGGTTCCCCATTGCACCCAGCGTTGGCTAATATCTTTGTGGGTTTTCATGAACAGAGTCTATTGTCTGGTTTGCACAAACCAGACATTTATTTTCGTTATGTTGATGACACTTTTTGCTTATTTGACAACAAGACGAATGCGGATGTTTTTTTGTATCCCTCGATAACGTTCATCCAGCCCTTAAGTTTACAGTACACAAGGAAACAAATTCTACTCTTCTGTTTTTGGATGTTCTTGTGTCCAAGACATCTTCATATTTTCTTACTTCTGTTTATTGTAAACCAACCTTTACCGGTCTCTATATGCGTTGGGACTCTTTTTGCCCTACAAACCAAAAATACAATTTAATTAAGACTTTAGCACATAGGACCTTGATGATTTGTTCTTAAGTTAATCTGGATGACGAGCTTAAGTTTATTACTAAGACCCTTTGTAACAATGGATATCCCTTAGATATTGTTGAAACAACTATTAATAAGAAAGTTTCCAATTTTTATAAACCTAAAGAAATCATAGTTAATAGATGTCCTGTTTACCTACGTCTACCTTGGCTAGGTAACATCAGCGACCGATTTGCTAAGCAAATTTCTTTGTCTGTGCAACGGTGTTATTTTGCATTGAATCCATGTGTTGTTGGGCGAACATCACAAAGATTAGATTTCCGTTTGAAACAACATGTACCATCAAAGATTCGTTATGCAAATTTTTCACCCTCGGATGTTCTGAATAATACGTATGGTTCTGCGATCTGTGATTACCTTATAAATAACCATGCGTGTGCCACGAATTTCAGTGCTGACATGTTTACGATCTTGAGTAAGTCGCACTCGCCCTTTCATTTAAAAATTCCAGAGACTATTTTTATGAAGTCTTTGAGACCTTCTCTTTGCAAACAAAAAGAAAATCTTTTAGGACTTAGTCTCTATGTAATTTTTCTCCTGTTTATTTTTCATTCCCCCCACCCCGTCTTTTTTTTTGTAATCGTATTTTCCTCGATTTAGCTCTGTTGAGTGAGGAACGAAACCTGGTTAGCTAACCTTTTTCATTTTTTATTTTTTAAATCATTATGTTGATTGGTCTGTATTTAGCCATTATTATATATATATATATATATATATATATATATATATATATATATAATGATTAGATCACTCTGACAGACGTTACAAACATTTAAAAATAAATGTTTCAAATTTCAACAGTATTTCTCGCGGTTAACAGTGGTTAAATGGATTAGGTCTTTGCTAATGGAGTCAGAGATGGCTTCTTGTTAAAACTGCAAAAGTATTTATCTAAGCTAGTAGGGATGTCCGGCATAGACCGGTCATAAAATATGCTTAAATATGACATTTTAATTTATGCAGATTTCGTATACATTATTATAGTCAATTTTCTGTCAATTCTTATCTATATATCTATAAAAGTGAAAGTGTCTGTCTGTGTACATTTCCCTACACAATAACTCTGTCAACTTTCAGTCTACAGACTCAAAATTTGATATACATGGTAGTAAGATTTGGGAAAATTTTTGTAATCGGTTTTCAGACAGAAAGTTTGCTGTTAAGGGGTCAAAGTTCAACGATTTGACCAATGAGAACTCTACCAAACTCCTCCGCCAATTTTCGGTATAAACAATTGAAATTTTAGATATAAGTTCCTTGGACATGGATCTAACTTAATAACTTGAGCCCAAAACAATAAATGTTAAGGGGGTCATAATAGGGGTCAAAGTTTTTAAAAATTTGACCTCGGCGGTCTCTCCCAAATTACTAAAGACAATTTCTGGTCTAAACATTTGAAATTTTACATAAAGGGTATTCAGAGATAGGGCAAGCTTTTTAATCAGTTTGGGTCAAAAATTTGAGCTACAAATTGTAAAATATTGCTAGGGTGAGCCAGCTAACCCAATGAAGATGTTGTGCTGAATGGATGCGATAATTGACAGTGTAGTTCCTGGCAGAAGTCTAAAACAGTAAAACCCCTGAATGCCAGGTTTCATCCCCGGGGTGCCATGTTGACTGTTTCCACAACCGCTGCAATGGGGTGTTGACCCCATGTCGTTGTTGTAATTGCAATTTGAGGGCGAGCTAACGCGAGTCTGGGCTCCTTTTAGTGGGGACACGACGCTTCTGTTTTCGATATGTAGACATCCGGAAGGCAGATATGTCCAATGTGTTGCTCATTGTAGTCTGGTCACGTAGTGCGGACTAAAATGCCTCGGCATGGCAGATATTCTGCTCAAGTGATTTCAGTGAGCCGGCTTTAGCCAGTAGGTCCATCTGGAGTGTGTCATTTGCTATTCCCCTTATTAGCTGGTCTTTTATGTAAACGTCGGATAGGTCATAGCTGCAGCAGGGGCAAGAGAAGTCACAATCCAGTGCTGTTGCTCTGAGACGAACCAGGTACTGCTGGATTGATTCACTCTCAGTCTGGGACATTGATGCAAATGTGATACGGTGTACCATTGGGTTCGCTTTCTGGGTTACCAGGGCCTCAATTGTGTTCAATAATCTGTCTGGATCAGTGGTAAAAAATTTCGGGTAGGTGTTTATGATTGCATTTTGGACCGATTCATCTGCACAATTGTACAATTGAATATTGGCCTGGTGTTTTGGCATGTCAGTAATTTTAGTAAATACCTCCAAATCGATTCGGAATTTCCTAAACTGTTGGGGGTGTACTGTTGGAATGGAGCTGAGGGAGTTTGGCGGTTGGTGCCATAGCATAGGCAGTCTGTGAGGGGGGGGGGGCTTGGCTTTTTCGAGGATTCGCATTGCTTCACCCATAGTAGTGATGCCTAATTCCTTTAACAGGGATCTGTCCATCATGTGTAGGTGATCTGTGGTGAGTCTTTCTCTGGCAAATGTGGTGGCATAGATTTTGGCAGATTCAGCTGTAATCTCAGCTTTGAGAAAGAAGTCTTCCCAATCCTCAGGTTCCATTGTTCGTAGCGCCATGTAGAATATTGCTAGAGTGAGCTAGCTAACCCAACGAAGATGTTGTGCTGAATGGATGCGATAATTGACAGAGTGTAGTTCCTGGCAGAAGTCTAGAACAGAAAACCCTGAATGCCAGAGCAGCTGGCATTTGTAGAGTGGCACCTGCCCCTCCTGGCATGTTTAGCCAATCAGGCGCCTCAAAATAGAACAATCCACCATCCCTGACTAATTGTAGGCTGGTCCAATGGCAATTAGCATACCACTAATTGCTACTGAATAAATATGTTGAAATTAGTTAAATGGTCCATAATGGTGGAGAGGGAAGGTTAGCACATTCTTGATTCTACACAAATATATAAATCTATGTATGTATGTTTGCATGTCTGCCTAAAATTTTGATGGAGATGACGTAATTGTCTGTATTTTTTTTTTTTATAATAAGACATATTTTCACAAGATCAGTATCCTTTTGAAGCTCGCCCCTTCAGACGACAAATACCAAAAAATTGGCTGAAAACATTAATTTCTTCACCCTCAACTGGGCACTTTTTTACAGGGAGGGGTTGCTTTTTTCAACGATATTTTTGAAAGTCATCCCCTCTTTTCAATTGTCCAGCCTTAATTTAAACCTATGTCACTTCCGGTTTGGCGGTGGTCGTAACAGTAAAGACGTCACTTTTTTTCACATTCTTTTCCTCCTTTGTGGTACGGGGTCAAGCCTGCCTTCCTACTACCATTTTTTTTTTTTTTTGATCAACATACACCGCCAAACATCCGGGCAATGCCGGGCACCCATGCTAGTATATTATAAAATTGTGATTTTCATATGACTTCGATGCATAAGCTTGAATTGAAACCAAAACAAAAGCTTATGAAGAAAAAAAAATATATGTATATATATATATATATATCCAGAGAACCTTCACCTATAATCGAAACTAAAACCAAAACCTATGAAGAATTCTTGATAAAATTATTTATTACAAGAAATGGAACAACAGTTGCTCGTAAGAAATAGATGCAAGCATGACACAAAATAATACACGTTATCATATAAATATATAGATGTATTACTTTATGAATTCAGTGGTCGTCGCCATTCTTAACATGGGGAGGGGGGTTGTAACAATTTGTTTATTACATGCCTAATGTGCTTAAACAAGTGATATATTTTTTATTTGTTGGTCAATTTTTAAAAGAATTACATTGATGAAAAGAGAGTAGGATAAGCATTCCAATGATAATTTATTTTTCTTTTATGCGGCTGAAAAAAATGATAAAAAATGACGACAGCAAAAAGGGAAACAGTTTTTTAAATGTTTACATTTCATACGTTACGTTTGGATACATATGCGCGGGCTTAAATTTGATTGGATATGGCTGAAATTGTACAGACTATTTAAACAAAGAAGTCCATCTCTACCGGTGTTTGATTTTGATTTTTACGACCATAGGAAGCAAAGTTATGACCAAGCAAAGTTGACGAAGAATATTTCAAAATTGATAAGATAAATCAACATATATAATCCATTTTCATATAGGTAATAGTGTCAGAATTATTTTCATGTATAATATGTAAATATTTGATAATTATTAATTGTGCGGAAATTACTTTAAAATGTTATCTTTTATAGAAATTCAAATCGCTTAAAGGGAAATGATGACAGCGATGCGCTAACCATCGCTGTCAGTGTATTAACGAGTTTGTATTCTCTTAAAAATAGAAAACTGTTTTTTCTGCTTTCAAAACGAAAGCAGAAAAAAGTTTCATTTTTTTTCTCGGTTTGTCGATTTAAAAAAATTATTAAGTTTTTCAAATTTGATTTCCAAACAATGCTTTTTTGTTGTTTTTAATGTACTAAAAGCGTTAAAAAAACAACAAAATGTATTAAGTACATACGTTTGTTTTTTAGTGGTAAAAAAAACAAAAAGAAACAAATATATAACTAATAAATGTACTTGTGCACTTATGCTACCATGCTGAAATAATAACATTATTTAGAAACCCATTCTTAACATGGGTAAGGAAGGGTGTTTTGTTAGCTATTCTGTACTTTCACCTAACAATTAAATAAAATATATCGTGAAACTTGAATTTATTTTTAACTCATTGACATGACCATTTTTTCGAATTTGTAAAACAAACCAGTTTTTTTTTAAACTGAAGATATCTAAATCATAATAATAATTAGGCGGGTCGAGTGTGATGCATTTTGTAAATTTTTACCTTGTTTCCACCGTAACATTTTTCTTTAAAATGACTATCTTTTAAGGTTTTCGGGTATGCTGAAAATGAATATTGCATCTAAATTTTCCGCAAATAAGTAGCTTTCTGGATATTAAGCAATGTCATTTCTTATGTTATTGCTGGTCATCATCTTGATACGTGTGTTTGTGCATAGTTTCTCAGGGTCAGGTTTGCATGCTCGTGCGTACCAAGATGGCCACCAGCGATAACATAAGAAATAACATTGCTTAATATCCGGAAAACTACTTATTTGCAGAAAATTTAAATGCGATATTTGTTTTCAGCATACCCTAAAGCCTAAAAAGGTAATCATTTTAAATGTTAAGGTGGAAACAAGGTAAAAAAATTACTGCTTTATTTCTTTGTTTTGCGCGAGCCTTTTCTAGTCTCACACACGTACATACACTCACATTCACGTGTATACTCACACACGCGCACATGTACGCACACAAGGACAACGTCACTTCCCCTTCCAAAGGAAATCCACATATGCGCAAAAGACCAGCGGAAACACCTATAAAAGCAAGAGCAATAAGCAGCTTTTCCAATCTGCCTTCCGAGGTGGTTGGTCGGCGCACTAGCCACCGCCGTTTCGGCAGGCACGCGCGTGCCTCACACCACTTGCTACTATGTGGGACAAAAAGCTAACAAACAGTACATACACTTTATACGCTTTCTCTCTCCATGAACTGGAATGACTCTTTCTTTCTCTTTCTATGTGCCGAACGTCCATTTCTCGTTCCACTACATTGCTCACTTCTCTTCCCACGCGCGAACAAACGATAGTGACCCGAACGTGAGATGAACACACATTTCCTTTTCTTTCTACACCACTAGTCCCGCAACAAACGATGTTTACACCCGCGCGGACATGAACACATGTTATATCTAAAACATTCATTCTTTCAACACTAAATAAACGACACGTTTATCTTATCCATCAATTGAGTCATTGTTTCCTTCATTCCATTCATTTCATTATTTTCTTCTGTAACGGGATTAGGATGTATATATATATCCTAGTCCTCTACAGTTTACATAGTTGAATTTTCAGTAAAACAACAGAATAGAAATGACAAAAATTAGCATCAACTGGTGAATATATAATTGTTGCTTATCAGGATTCCTGGTATCTTGTACTGTGAAAGCTACATCAAGGATTCATGTAGAGTACGATGTATGGTTGCATCTCAGAAAATAGGGGTATATTTTGGGCCAGATAGAGAGGATTTACAAAATTGAAAAATGCATAAGTTCTGGTCGACTATGGGAATTTCCATCTTTTACAGAAATCCAAAATCTATATGAAAAATTTTCTTTGATTTATTTCTGAGATTAATTCATATCTATTCAAATTTTTTTTTCTTTGAGGGGAGTAATAAATACCGGCCATAAATGCTCTTTAGGCATTCAATGGCTACACCCAAGATTAAGCTCTCCTTTGATGAGGAGGCAGGAAAATGCCTGCTCTCAATAAAGCTATATTTAAATACCACTATAATACTTAGTTTTGTTCATGAATAGACACTCACTGTATGATACCATGCTCCAGTTTTTAAAAAAATTAAATTTGTATATCTGAATTTATAATTCATGGCTTATGGTAAAGAGATGCATCAAATTTGACTGCATAATCAGAAAGCGCACACAATTTTACATAAGAGTGCCAAGTTTCATGAGAATAACTTGAAAAATAAATAAATGGTGGCGAAATTACCAAATTTCTTGAAATGTTGAGGTAGGCATGTCAGAAATTTGGGGAATTTTTGACACCCTTAACACAAAACTGCGAATAAAGTATACAAAACTCGTAATTTCTCTTTTTAAAGTTGTTTAAAGTGTAATTTTAATTTTTCGTCAATACTACACTGTGACAAGGCAGTTTGGTACGCGAGTGCATACTTAACAGCCTTCGTTTATGCTCACGTGTAGCGTAAACAAAGGCTAGGTTGTGAAATGGAAAAGAGTCCCAAGTTCAGGGGTTAATACCATCCAAAAGAAATCAAACAAAAAAAACCTTTTTAGCCAGTAAACAAAGGTAGGTTGTGAAATGGAAAAGAGTCCCAAGTTCAGGGGTTAATACCATGCAAAAGAAATCAAACAAAAAAACCTTTTTAGCCAATAAACACAAAAAATGCCCCTTCTCTCAGGTGGCCAGAAAGTGGGTGCTCATTTTAAGTGAAATTTACATGGAAAAGTGATCACCCACTTTTCGAAAACGTAATTTCTTTATATCATGGAAACTATTATTTTGCGACGGAAATGGTTTATAGATTCGTTTTTAGCACACCGAAATCTACAAAAAAATATTTTGTTATTTACGAACGTGAGACTGGCCTTAAACTAAAATAATACTGTATTTTCAACTGAAATCCAAGTTTTACAATATCTTTTTTTTATCAAATTGTTAGGTGGAAGTACAGAATAGTTACAAAAAACCCTCTCTTCCCCATGTTAAGAATGGCTTTAAAAATAACATTATTTCAGCAGCACGGTAACATAAGCGCTCACGCTCAAGTACCAGAAAAAGTTACGTTGATTTCAACAGTAAGAACAGAACATCAACACTGTTTCATTAAATCACGTTTGTTCATGTTTTATTTTATATTGAAGAACAATAACTAAGTCCATCACCATCACACAAAATAATTTTTTTTTTAAATAATTATAATTTAAACAGGAAAAACTGTATTAAGGGTTTTCGTTTAGACACGTGGAGTACGTAAGCATATTGAACGTTATAAAAGACGTTAAATAATTGAATCCAAAACAAACAAGGAAATGATAATTCGTTAACAATATCCTAAGGTACCTGTGTATACGCGCTGATGTCAGTTACACCGGGCATGATCTCCTCACTTTCCATATTTTCATCAGTTGGGTTTTGAGAATTGTTTGTGTCTTCCTCCATTTTGAAGATTGGCGAAATTAGCTGTCTTCAGAGAAGAGAGAATTCATTAAAGGGAGGTAATTCCAGATTAAAACCTGAAATTATTCGTGAGATAAGTTTGAGGAGAATGTATTTCGGTAAAATAGAAAATGTCCACTGTTATAATAATTGTGAATAATCCGCTTTCAACAATTTGCTTGATTATTAAATAATAATTTTTTGGTCCCCCGACCTGTAAATTCATCCTTGTCCGTGTTCTTCTGTTCGTCTGTCTGCAATTTTCCCAATAACTACGCCTTGGAATTTTTTGACATTTTGCGCAAATATTAAACATGATATGAGTAAAAAAAAAAAAAAAAAAAAAAAAGTAACAGAACGGATTTTCCGGGAAAACTCCGGTTGCTCCCACCACCCAGTGGTGCCTTTGGGTTAAAATAGCCCAAATTGACACATTAAAAAAAAAAAAAAATCGAGTTTGTATTACTGTACACATAGATTCGAAAAAGTTGTCAAAAAACAAATATATAACAAATAAATGTTATCAAAGGCAAGATAAGTTACTTTTCTACCTAACTGGATATATTTTTCGTGTTTTTATTCAAAAATAAAAATTCATTTATTTGTTATATATTTGTTTTTCGACAACTTTTTCGAATCTATGTGTACAGTAATACAAACCCAAAAATTCATACCTTGGATTTTTATAAAACTTTCTGAAAAGTGTTAACTAACTGATTTCTGTATAATTTTATTTGTCTATACTTACTTCGCGATAACTCTTGGATGTGTCCCAAGGGCTCTTTTAGGGCTAATAAAAACAGTCCATTTTTGGGACTATTTTACCATATTTGTCCAAAATTTTCTGTGTATGTCTATTTAGCAGTTTTGCATGGTGCTGAACTCAAATTTAAATGTGTTACGCCCTTGGGGACTTTTGGAGCTAAATGGGAGGATGGGGGAGGGCAAATGGTGAACTTAATCATTTCTTTTTTTGCATGGTGCAGAACTCAAATTTACATATGTTAAGGCCTAAAACTGCACTGTTTGTTCATTTTCACCAGGATTTGACGTCCCCTGGGGATTTTGCGGCTAAATGGGGTGGGGTGGGGGGCAAATAGTGGTCTTATTCATTTTTTATGCCTTGTTCACTATGCACTCACGGGGGACCATGCATGCTTCACTTGTTGTCATTGGAAATTTTGGCTTGATTCCCCTAACAAACATTTCTTTGCCGCAGTTGAATAAAAAAGGAGAATTTGTAATATATTTACATTTTATTAAATAATTAAACTATTTAAAAAAAATGTTTTGAAAATAAAAAAAAACATTGTGTAGCGACTCGCCACAAATATTAAAAGTGGCTGTACAAGGAACGTTTCAGTTGTGCGTACAGCTGTTGTCTACACCCACGCAATTTCCGTGCATAAAACTAAAATTCTGTCCTGTTTCACAGACGTAACTGAAAGCAGCTCCCGTGACAAAGATGTTTTGTTTTTTTCATCCAATCGGATTATGGAGAAAGTGTATTTCAAAAATATTTCCCCCAACAGCCTCCACTGGGAGCCGTTTTGAAACCTATAAAAAGGGCACTTCGTGCCAAAACCAATCAGTCACAGTCAAGGCAGCATGCTGTAATCACAGACTCCGTCAAGTTTGACGTTAAACAACCAACATCATTTCGTGTTCGTCACTCATCTAAATTCTCCACATGGAAATACTAGAGAGAATTATGGATGGTAACATTCAACGCTGTCAAGACAAAGCTCGTTTCTTTTAATAATCACATGAAACCTTACCAATCACCAATAGCTATGGCTAGAGATACTTTACCTGAGAGCACTTCATTCAAGCTCCTGGCTTAACGTTCACAGGAAACATGAGTTGGAATAGATGCATCGAGATTATTGCTAAGGCTGCTGCAAAGAAAGTAGGCTCTCTCTATTGTGCTAGAAAGTTACTTACGCCTGAAAGTATCCTGTACCTCTACAAAGTGACCATTCGCCCATGTATGGAGTACTGCTGTCACATTTGGGCCGTGCATCCGCTACTAGTCTCTCGCTCCTGGACAGGGTCCAAAAGAGAGTCGCCAACCTAATAGGTCCCGAACTGTCATCTAAACTTCAGCCCCTGTCTCACCGATGAAATGTTGCATCCTCTGCCTGTTTTACAAGTATTTTAATGGTGGATGCTCTGACGAACTACAAGCCCTTGTACCCCCTCGACGAAACTACTCCCGACAAACCCGACAAGCAGCGATGCCTCCCCCCCTATATAGTTGAGATCCCTAGATGTAAGAAAGCCTTTTACTCTAATAGCTTCTTCCCCAGAACTGCAGGACTTTGGAATTCTCTTCCGGTTTCCTGCTTCCCCAACTGTACTTACATGCAGAAGTTCAAGTGTAATATGAACAGACATCTTGCTGCTAAACTCCCTACATAGTACCCTTTCAACTTAGGTTCCTGATAGTAGCCCCCTACATCAAAGTGGCAATGTGCCCTGTTTGGGGTGAAAATGTAATAAAAAAAAAATTTACCCTTCTTGTTTCATTTTGTTTCATATCAACGTTTAAGGTTTAGAATGCTTTTAGGGCACAACCTAATAAAATAAATAATTCCATACAAGCTTCTGAAATGACAAACGCAACAACTTCATAAAAGGTAACACGGAAAAGGTTTATTAAGGAGAATGTGATATGTTCCTTGTCAAAAGTTGGACTCCGGCTATCTGGTGCTATCGCGGTAGTTATTCCCCGTGGAATCGTCAATACCGAGAAATAACATCAGGTGGAGAAAGCGAAGAAAAGGAGGTCCGTTCTGTTTGGTGTCTCTCTCAGTAAGGACAAGTTCTTATTCCTCAAACCAAAAAATGAAAAATACGACAATATTGTAATTTTTCTTAAACAAAGCATTTGAGTAATTGTTGGAAAAAAAAAATTTTTCAACTACTTTAGTAAAATAGAGTTATCTCCCTTAAAAGAATGAGTTAAGCTTAGAATTGCTGGATAATTTCTACTTTTCTTAACTAATTTCATATTATTAAGTGTTCGTAATTAATTATTACTTTCTTATCATTTTCATTTCTTGTAAAAATTATATTTCAGTAATAAATTGCCAGCACATAATTAATTTCTAATCACTTAGCATCTCCATTTCTTTCTGCATAATCATTTGTATGACGTCATCATTTTGTGTGTAAATTAAATTGTGTGTAAATTTGACGAATGGCCAAAAGCACTAAAAATCAATAATAGAAGTAACGTCTTTTTGCTATTGTCTTGTTTTGTTAGATTTTGATATCTACACAAATATTATATTTATTAAATAAAAATTTATCATTTAAAATAAGTATGTATTTATTTATCTGCTCGGACGATATTTTTTCTTATAAAATAAATATGTTAATTCAAACGATCAACAAATTTATAAAGTTTACATTATGTTAACATATCAATAACTTATCCATGGTTCCCATATTTTGGGGATTAAAAAGCCATTAATAACTGAAAACACTAGTGTGAAAGAAATTGTATTTTTATCATAATATATTTTTAAATTGTTGATTCTGATATTTTACAGATGTCAATAATTATCTTTATATCATATTAAAATATTTTTAAAAAAACTTATAAAACCATACTCTAAATTCTATGTTTAAAACTGATCCTTCAGAATTATCAGATTTAAATCATTTAAGTCTGTTAAAGGTTAATTATTTTTGAGAATGAGTTTTTCTTTGCAATTCAATTGATTTTATTATATATTATTGAAAAATAACATTATTTTTTATAAAATATGATAATATTGAATTTATTTCCATTTTCTATTTACAAATTCAAGGTAAGATTCTTTGACGTTATTTTTGATGAGAACAGAATAGACCTAAATCCCCAAAAAGTAGTCGAAATCACTCCCCAACCCAATTAATGTTACCGAATTGCAAAAGATACAAGGAATTATTATCTACATGGCACCATTCATTCTTAGGCTTTCAGACCTTATGGCAAACGTCAGAGAACTCTTGAAAAAAGATGCTGACTATGAATGGAGCAATAGCTACCAGAAATTGATGCAAGAGATAAAGGACTTTGTAAGTCGTATACAGCCTTTGAGACTTTACACGACTGGTCGCCACAGTTGATTGAAAATTTCTTGGGGCAACTAAAAGTTGTAAATCCGCCAGTTCATAAAAATTCTTTAAATAAAGAAATGGGAAAAACTCATTTATTTTACGACCCTCAAATATGCAGTGACTTAGAATGACTTATGTCTCATCATTTGTGAATTCTTTCATTCATCTCTAGCTGTGAGACCGTTAGAATATCGTATTGAAAAAAGAGTGGTCACACTAAAGGTCAAGAAGAGGTCAAATTACACATTCGGCGTGTAGTCAAAATGTCGCCCTCATTTAGCTCCCTGATTTTGAAATTCATTTGGAAAAAAATTCTTCGATGCTACAACTACATACACTTCATGCTTACAAAAGTAAAGACGAACATTTGAAAGAGGAAAAAAAACGCATCGTTCCGTCAAGCATCCGAAGAAATGATTCTTATTTCTATGGAACAATAATATGAATGATGCTATATAAAGAAACTGGTATTGTATTTTAACGTTTTGTTGAATATTTACTGAAATGTTTGTAGTAATAAAATAGTTGATTTACAAGAGTTAAACAAATATTTTCTTGTTAGATTATACACACGGTAATTTCTTGAATTGTTGTAAAATTATTTACTATTATTGACTGAAACAAAGACATAAAGTCGGATGAGTAAAAATATTTTGGGGCGAGTAAATTTTCCCTCACACTCGACCGGTAGTCGAGTGATTTTTTTTTTTCAAATCTCAAAGGCTGGTCGTATATAAAAAAAAAATGAAAATGAGTGTAGAATGGAAGACAGTTTTGTTGACACACGTGCGTCTCGCTCGCACCCAATATTCGAAAGTGTTCCCTTTCACCAATTTTGGTGAAAAGATTTTCTCCCTGGTGAAGAGCTGGTAAGGCTGACAACTCAGGTTAACAATCTTACCCTTTTTTTCGTTTCTTTTTGATGATAGTTGCAAAAGAAGAAACAAAAAAAAAAACAGTATTAAATACATGGTTCTTTAGGTTCAGCTACAAACTCAAGTATTTTAAATGAAGGGACTCCCTTTTTCCAGTTAAGCAGTCTGCTACTTGTTTATTTGTCGGTATCCAAGAGAAGTCTGCTATTTCTTTTATTTCCAACATTTCTCTTTAAATTGCCATCCTGTGTGAAGCCTTTTGTCTAATATCTGTGCAGATGAATATACAGAGTCATTGAGACAGGAATTGTTTGTTTTGCAGATTATTTTTATGTTTTCAGATTCATTCAACTGGAGTAATTCCAATAATAGTTTTCTGTAAAATATGTAGGCTTCCAACATATTAACCATGGCTATTGTTTCAGCAGCAAGTGTGCTTTTTGACCACTCTTCTAATGCGCTTGGACTGCCAGTTTATGGGCATATATTTGTGGTTATCAGTAGGGCTAGGACAACAGCATATTCTTTTCCTTGTTTTTACTCTCAGGTATATATCCATTGATATCTTATATGCTTTATGTAGAGCGATGTGGTTCTCGGTTGATTAATTGGGTCTAACTGTATCGGATATATACTCAAGAGTCAAAACAATAAAAAGAATATTCTATTGTCCTAGCCTTAATTATCACCAACCAAAAAGATTATGCAACCTTCTTGAGATCCTTCATCAGTCAGGTTAGAAAATAAAGCATCACTAAGGCAACAATCTTTAAATGACCGAGATTTCTTAAGTCAGGAATGTTTATCTGAGATTTTTTCTTCTTGGCTTTCTTAACTACTCTACTGGCAAGTTTTATACATTCCACATTGTTTTGTTTTAGGATAGAACTTGATGCACTAACATTGTAGCTAAGATCAAGTCTAGTATGGGTAGCCAGCCAGTTAACTTAACCAATAACTTACCTGATATCAGAAATTTGTGCTGCAGATGTTTTGTTTTAATATTCCTGTTTCCGCTGAAATATATTTTGATTTCTTTGCATACTCGTTCTGTCAGAGTTTAATATTTTTACCATTTTGTTTGATGTCTAATCCTATGTACTGAAGCAGCCAACCATCTGGAACAATCATGGGATCTGGTCATATTGTAAAACCTCCAAAAAGATTCATACCTGAAACCCTTTCCTTAACTCTGCTTGAACATTCATTTCTTGACTAAAAGAGAGATGTCATGATATGGATTATTTTACGCTGCTTTGTTGTTGAGCTGTACGAGTTACCTCCCCTTGAGGAATAATAAAAATGGCTCTTATAGCTCAATGACGTCTCATTATTTCTTTTCCTTATTATATAACTTATTCGTACTAACAAATATTTTAAAAAGGTATAACGGCCATTTTGTGGTAAGATCGTTGCATCTTTATCCATCCTACTAACTTTGTTTGATATGAATAAAATGGTCAAAGAAAGTTTCGGTTAAAAGGACAAAGTTATTCTCTACAATTTAAATCAATTTTATTTAACAGTTTCTTGAAGCAAAACATGATCCAAAAAGAGTTATGAAAACAGAAATATAAAATAAGTTGAGTCTGCAGACATGTATGTATTGGGCTGGATAAGAATAGATGATAATTATGTTACTGCTACTTAAAAAAAAAAAAAAAAAGATAATAATGAGAAAGATAATTTTTTGTTTTTAAATTTCTTATTTTACCTAAACGTTATTTCGGAGATGCTTTATGTCTCCAACATTTAAGAAAACATTTTTTTTTACAAAGAAGTCACCACTTATCAAGGCCCAAAGGCCACTTGAGGATAAGGGTTAAAGAGTGTACAGAAGTTAATGGGGAAATATAGTAATCATTAATAGTGTAAATTTGGTAAATTGGATTACTTAAGAGGAATGGCTCATCAAAAACTTGTTTATGTTGGACTTGAAGATGACCATATTGTAGTCAGCTGGAAAGAACGAAAATGGAGGAGAGTTCTAAGAAAGATGCTTGGCAACGGATTTGATGTACGTGTTCCATTTTAGATCAGGAGTAAAGGTCAAGCCCAGAAGCTTGTTACATGCTTTTCAATAAGAAGCGGTACGTTTTTTGAGGTCAAAATTAAAGCAGATCATAACATTTCTATTTTGTGGTCTCAGTTAGTTTGCTTGGAGTCGTTCTTGTGAAAGAAGGCATGGTCCATAGAGACTATACCAAGTAAGGTAAGGACAGGAATGAGCTGTGCTTTTTTGCTAGTTTCTATTTCAGGATTCATTTAAGTATCGTTTCTAGTGGTGCTCAAAAGTGAAAGGGGGCGAAGGCATGGTCAGGGCGCATACCTTAAATATAAAACTCTAACTAATGTTTTGGAAAATAATTTATTGGGGAAAGAATGTGCAGCAATTGCATCTTTTGATGCACAATTTAAAGCATTTTTGAATAATAGAGTCTTCGACCAATAGAATAGCTTGACATATGAATGCAGTACTTGGAATTACGTTCCCATAGATTTTTCCTACTAATAAAAGTGGGGATTTCAGAGTTATATAAATCAAACATCTTGTGGCTGACTCTACCCAGCTCATCAGCCTGCATTGAAATGTGATACAGAGCATTGTTAAGTTTACTATTCTCTGTCTTCAATCTTATTTGAGTTCAGTCAAAACAAAACATAACAATGCCATCATTTACTCTTATATTTTTGCCTCGCAAGAATATTTCATTTAACTGATTTTAATATGGAGTCACAAGAAAACCTCTTTGTGAACATCCACTCATCTTCAGTTCATTCACTCTCAATATTAAAAATGGTGACCCCTGGTGTGATATGTATGTACATGCTAAAAAAAGAAATGGTCTCCATATTAAAAATGGATACCCAACCTCATAAAAATACTAATACATACTTAAAACCGGAAACATGTCTGATAGCATTAAAAACAAGATCTTGTAGTGAACCTTGTGAGAATGCAACTTCCAGACTTTATTTCATGAAGAGCATTCAGGGGATTGAACAAGTCAGCTGTTGCAGAAAATGAAGGAGTTAGCTGAAGACCAACTGATAGTACTCTTCTTAGGTAATTGTTTATCTCATATTTGTGTCCAATGGTCAGGTGCCAGTGATAGAAACTGGGACCACTAAACAATTAGCATCTTCAGTGGATAAGATTATAAGTTTTATTAGGAGCTTCACCTCACCCACCTTAACAGCAAGTTCTAATTCTGTGGCAGAAATCTTTTTATTCACTACTAAGTTGATGTCAGATTCCAAGTTTTCAGTTATACGGGAACTTACAAGGGAGGTAAAAAGTTTAAAGTAGGCTAGGGCTCAATCGCTTTATCAATCACTGGCGATCGTCTTTACTGAGTTATTGTCAAGCTGATGTTCAGAGATTATGTTATTATCACATTCACTTTGGTTCATCTTTGCAAAAAGTGCTTTGTCCCAGACATGGAAACAGATTCCAGGAGTGAACACATCACTTCTTCCCTCGAATCCATCAACTAATCATGTGTTTTATATCAAAGATTGTGCGTCACAATCACAGTTATTAATCGACATAAGTAATACATGTAGTCTTTGAACTTTAAATTTTTTAATGAAACACCATCAATTTCCCTATTGTATTGCAGGCAGTAAACTATTCACCTCGTCCCCCTGGCGGCCCTCTCTTAATATCAGGGGAGATCATCAGTCTTTTCTTGGGCAGGATAAATAGAATGAGACGTTAACACTTCCCTGATTTCTTTTCTGATACTAAGGATGGACTTTTCAGGAGACAGTTATAATTCGCAGCAATTTAGGTTTCCCAGATTTAGAATATGAAGTTGGGATTTCTCCTTTTTGCGTTTTTTATAATCTGATTGATTTTTTATATACATTTCACATTTTCTTGTTTGATATGGAACTTAAGGCACTAACATCAAAACTGAATTCAGGTCTTGTTTGGGTGGCTAGCCAGTTGAACTGACCTATTAGCTGCCTCACCTCAGTGATCTCAATTGATGTTAGCTTGTCTTCCGGCCTTCTTCCATTCTGCAGCAGAATGTGTCTGAGTTTCTTTGTATATTCATCTTGTCCAATATTGATGTTACTATTGGATTTTTTTTTTTAATTTCTAATCCAATACATTGAAACTTAGCAACTTCTTCAGATTTTACTTTGAAAAGTTTACGAAGTTCATTAATGACTTTGTTCTCAAAAATCTCTGACCCAGCAAAGCTGAAATCTTCAACAGTAGTGGCAATTATGCCTTGTGGCTTGTTTTTTAAAATGCCAAGTGAAAATAGCCGGGTCATATTTTGATTTGCTAGTTTTTCTCTAAGTGTTAGGTAGCAGGATCAAGATGCATCAGTTAGACCATATATGCATTTGGATAATTTCCAAATGTAACCAGGAAATACATTTGCTTCTTTCAGAGGAAGAAGGTAGATGCGTCAATCTAGTTGTTTGCTCTGTAAAAATACAGTTTTAATGTCTATGAATTTGCATATCCAGCCACTTGCTGTCATAACTCCTAAGATTGTTCTTAAACTTTCTTTGGAACATGTTGGAGAATTGTTCTTTAGAACATGTTCAGGAATCATTTCTAACATTGCAAGAATTTTTATATTGAAAGCCTTTGGCAACAAATCTGGCCTTAAAGTTTGGCCTTAGTGCTTGCCATTGGATTCTTTGTAGTGTTTGCCCTGATCTAGAACTTGTATATAGACTTCTGTTCCTGGCTTTGTCATATTTGTCATTAGAAGAGTCAATCAGTAGATTTACTTCCGACCCTTCTTCAGTGAAGGTTTGATTGCCTCTATTGGTTTCCCATTCCAAGACCACATTTTCAAAATCCAGCCAAAATGGATCGCTTTCCTCCATAACAACGTTCATTAAATATTTATTTTTACCAGTGGCTTTACCAGCTCTGCTGATCTCATTCAATTTCTTCCATTCTTAGTCTTCGTCATTGGTGAACTAGCATATTATAGTTTGGCTTGATTTAGGTAGTTGTACAAATTTGGTGATCATTTTTGGTAGTGTGTCACATACATTGGCTCCATTCTGTTCAGGATTATCAGTAGTTTCACTCCCATTATCTATTGGCATATAACCACTTGTTATGGCATTATTTTGGCTCTGAGGTTTTATTAGTTCACTGGTGTCATAGTGCTCAGAAGTTTTATGATGTGTGTTTATGTTCCCAGCCTATGACAGCACCAGGACCAAACCATCTATCAGATTCATTTGTTTTAAAAAGGACAAGGTTACCATTTTTGTATTGATCAACTATAGTGGTTCTCACCTGATGACGGAGGGCTCATCTCAATTTTTCAGTGACTTCACACTCTATGATACCTTTTCTTGTGGCATGCATTGCACGGAGGTTGTCAGCAACAATTTGGTTAGTACTCACACCTTCTAGTGCAGGAAGTTGATTATTCAAAAGGGAAGGCAGATTAAGATTTTTTCTCTAGAAGAAAACCCCAGAATTGTGAAATGCATTCTTTGCATTGACAGCCCATGATAGTGCAACTTCAAAATTATACAGAATGTCTTCTAATGTCTTCTTGACCATTTCTCCCAGAACACTACTCTACCTTTCATTTAATCCATTATTCCAAGGAGACTGTGTAGCAGATGTACAGACTACAATATTCAAGTTTGGAGTCATGTTGCATTATCACTAAGAAAAGCTCCTAGGGCACCAAAATATGCAATCCAGTGTTTGAAGATAGTAGTAAGGATATCAGCTTTCCTTACTTGTAAGCATGACAGCAACGCTATATTTGGTTGTATGGTGTAGTACTTTATGTCCATAAATTTCCTTTATGTCCATTGCTACAGTCTGGTTGAAATAAGTTCATAAGAGAAATCTTACAACAAGTCGAGGTGCAGGTTTTTTTGTTTTTTTTTATACCTGATATAGGTCTGAGAAGTAAGAAGTTTCCTTAAGATATCCATAAATTCAGCATCTTTTAAACCAGCACTTCTGACAAGATCACACAGTTTTTGTGCACTGGGATGGCTGAATTGTCAATGTAATTTGGTGCCAATTTAAAATTTTTCTACTTTGCCTTTTTTATTAATACTAACATTTTAGCCCGGTGTTTGGAGGTGTATGTTGAGCAAAAAAAAAAAAAAAAAAAGTGGTCAATTCTTTTTAAACTTTGACCCGTATTATGATCCATTAACATTTATTGTTTTGGACTCAAATTGGGTTATTAAGTTAGATCCATGTCCAAGGAACCTATATTTAAAATTTCAAATCGTTGAACGACCCCTTGACAGCCAAATTTCTGACCGAAAACCGATCACAAAGATTTTCCCAAATCTCAGTACCCTGTATATCAAATTTCGAGTCTGTAGACTTAAAATTGACAGTTATTGCGTAGGGAAATGCACACACACACACACACACACACACACACACACACACACACACACACACACACACACACACACACACGCACAGAGACACACACAGACATGTTCACTTTTATCGATATACTAGCATTTCAGCCCAGTGTTGCCCGGATGTTTGGATATGTATGTTGAGCCAAAAAAAAAAAGTGGTAGTAGGAAGGTAGGCTCGAACCCGTACCACGAAGGACCGCCAAACCTGAAGTGACTTATGTTAAAAATAAGGCTAGACAATCGAAAGGAGAGGATATCTTTCAAAAATATCGACGAAAAAAGTTACCTCCCCCCCCTGTAGAAAAGTGCCTAGTTGAAGGTGAAGATATTAATGTTTTTAGCCAATTTTTCTATATTTCTCGCATCAAAGGTCGGACTTTAAAACAATACTGATCTTGGTAAAATCCATGGCCTCTGTCGAAATTTTTAGGCAGACATGCAAACATACATACATACATACATACATACATATACTGGTAACTAATAATTTTCAACCCAAACTGATGAAAAAGCTTACCCTATCTATGAATACCCTTTATGTAAAATTTAAAATGTTTAGACCAGAAATTGTCTGAGTAATTTGGTAGAGATCGCAGAGGTAAATTTTTTAAAAACTTTGACCCCTATTATGACCCCCTTAAAATTTGTTGTTTTGGGCTCAAATCAAGTTATTAAGTTAGATCCATGTCCAAGGAATCTATATCTAAAATTTCAATTGTTTAGACCCAAAATTGTCAGAGGAGTTTGGTACAGTTCTCAAAAGTCAAATCGTTGAACTTTGACCCCCTTAACAGCCAAATTTCTGGCTGAAAACCGATCATAAAGATTTTCCCAATCTGTATATCAAATTTCGAGTCTGTAGACTTAAAAAAGTTATTGCGTAGGGAAATGAACACACACAGACACACTGATACACAGACACGTTCACTTTTATAGATATACTAGGATGGGTGTCCGGCGTTGTCCGTGTGTTTGGAGGTGTATGCTGAGCAAAAAAAAAAAAAAAAGCGGTCAATTTTTTAAACTTTGACTCCTATTATGTCCCCTTAACATTTATTGTTTTGGGCTCAAAACAAGTTATTAAGTTAGATCCATGTCCAAGGAACCTATAGCTAAAATTTCAAGTGTTTAGACACAAAATTGTCGGAGGAGTTTGGTAGAGTTTTCAAAGGTCAAATCGTTGAACTTTGATCCGTTAACAGCCAAATTTCTGGCCGAAAACCAATCACATCGATTTTCCCAAATCTCAGTACCCTGTATATCAAATTTCAAGTCTGTAGACTAAAAATTTAGAGTTATTGTGTAGGAAATGTGCACAGACAGGCACACACACACAGACACGTTCACTTCTATAGATGTACTAGCATGGGTGCCCAGCATTGCCCGGGTGTTTGGAGGTGTATGTTGAGCAAAAAAAACAAAAAAAAACGTCAATTTTTTTAAAATTTGACCCCTATTATGACTCCTTAACATTTATTGCTTTGGGCTCAAATTGAGTTATTAAGTTAGATCCATGTCCAAGGAACATATATCTAAAATTTCAAGTGTTTAGACTCCAAATTGTCAGGAGTTTGTTGCGGACCAGGATATAAAACTTGCTACAAAAAGAAAATAATGAAATGAATAGAAGGAGGGGAAAAAACTCAATTGCTGAATAAAATAAACATGTTGTTTGGTAGAGTTTTCAAAGGTCAAATCGTTGAACTTTGACCCCTTAACAGCCAAATTTCTGGCCGAACACGGATTACAAAGATTTTCCCAAATCTCAGTACCCTGTATATCAAATTTCGAGTCTGTAGATTTAAAATTGACGGAGTTATTGTGTAGGGAAATGCACACACACACACACACACACACACACACGTTCACTTTTATACCATATTTTCTTGTGTATGGTAATTATTTTTAGAGTAAGGACACTTGTTGGCAGAGCGGAATTTGCACCCGCGGATATAACAAGTCAGAGTCTGACTGTTTGGGATTTTCCGGTTTGAATGCCAGCTGAAGTTATGGGTTGCCCCTCTTTTCTTATTAACGCTGCTACTACTGACGAAATTAGCAGGTAAAAGGCAGCTTGTGATAGCGTCGTGTGTATAGGGTTTCTTTTTGTGTATGTGTGTCTGCCTGACTGTAAACAACACTGTCTATTT
Organism: Euprymna scolopes; assembly: GCF_053919585.1. NCBI lineage: Eukaryota > Metazoa > Mollusca > Cephalopoda > Sepiida > Sepiolidae > Euprymna > Euprymna scolopes. Next base: position 156,149,375 of record NC_136485.1, on the reverse strand, counting down.
TCTTTTTGACAGAAATGGATTGCTAGTGGAAGGGTTTAGTTGTGGGTAAATTTCCATGTGTGATTTTTTTTTTAAATTGTAACGTCATGTCACACAGATTGAGGTTATTGATTGTTTTTCTAATTAATCTCTCATCTGAGACTGGCAGATTTTAGGGCATGGTCGGCAAGGACGGGTTTGGGTAATATTATTTGAAATTCTCTAAGTTTCGCCATGTGTCGATCAAATCGAATTAAATAGTCATTAACGGAAATATTGGGTTCAAGGTGGTAATTTTAAAAGTTTTTGTAACAAATGAACATAGATTGATTTTTGTCTTCCATAAAAAGTGTATCCAGTTTTACAACGAGATTGTCCATTTCTTTCTCGGCATTTAGTAATGAGATGTCCATTTCTACTATAGCTGTGTAGCTGTCGAAATTGCAGCAATCAGGAGCAAATTCTTGCGGCTCGAGATTTTAAATCTACTTTCTTCCTGGCTTGTCTCAGTCACATGACCGAATGTATAAAACGTGAAACCGGCAACAAGCTCTCTCTTTGGCTTTCTTTGGGCAGGATAAATAAAATAGGTTGGGACATTAAGATTGAAGACATCAAAAGGCAGCGTATTCACCATTTTGCATGAATATGTATCAATGAGTCCGACGCGATACACCTGAAAAAGATCAAAGGTTACATCAACTGAAATATTATGAAACTAATATTTAAGATAAGAACAGTAGTTAAAGTATTACAAGAAAGAAATCATGTGCGATAAAGGTTGACCAATTTTATGCATTGCCTATGTGGGGATCTATGAATAAAAATAATGAAACCCCCAACTGGATGTTGACTTGTTGGCTGTTACATACAAAGTAGACAAAACCATCTCTACACATCGGCTCCACGCACCCTTCTGGTCAGAAAAAGAAAAATAGTCAAAAAAGTTAATCAGGCCAATGAGAAACGTGTGCACCTAAAATAAGGGGTAGACAGCCGGCATGTTGTGTGAGTCGGTGGGGAGAGATGAATAGCCGAGGTTTAGTGAACCAGGAGAGAAGAACGGAAACGGGCCAAGAGAAAAAAATAAAAAACAGACACATCATCCAGCGAGAAGGAAATCCGTTTTCAAAGTTAAAGCCAACAACAGTCTTTTGTTAAGGATTACTACAAGACCACCAAAAACTGAAGAGAAGGTATCTCCTCCTCCCACAAAAGAAATAATCATTCGTCTTTCAATTCCTTCTCTTTCTTCTTTTCTTCCAAGCATGGTTTCTCTTTTTCCTGTCCAACGCGTATGACAGGCAGACACATGGGTGCTTTACAGGTATGCTGTTTGTATGTCCGTATCTATTTTCCCCACACGTTTCCTTTTTCACGGTATGTGTTCGAGCCTGCCTGCCTGGCTGCTACCACTTTTTTTTTTTTTGCTCAACACACACCTCCAAGCACTCGGATAATGCTGGCCACCAAGGCTAGTATTAAATTGTTCGAATATGTTTTTTTTCCTCATACATACACACCCACATGTACGCATGCACATATGCACACACACGCACGCATATACACATCCTCATACACACACGGCCACATGTACACACGCACAGACACATACATATATTCATGTTCACGTATATACACTCACATTCATGTGCATACACACACACACTAACGTACACACATGTACGCACACATACGCGCACATGTACACACACATGGGAAACGTCACTTCCCCTGAAAGGAAATCTAGACATACGCAGTCAGAACACTGACCCAACAACAACCATTCAACTTCCTCTTTCTTACCTTTTGCCTTGGTTCGTCAACCAGTTCGTGTTCACAGCTCTTGGCTTGAAGACTTTTCCACGTGGACGACTGCTATCATGCACACGTGGCTTTGCTGAGGCCAACACTCTCTCTCTTTCCCTTTCTACATGTGGGACTGCTATTTCTCGTTCCTCTACTTTATTTCTGTCTTTTCCACGCGTGTAGTCGTCAGCGACTGAATGAACACTTGTTCCACCTAAACCCTTTATTTTCGACATAAAATAAACGACACGTTTATTTTATTCAGCAATTGAGTTTTGTTTCCTTCTTTCCATTCGTTCCATTATTTTCTTTTGTAGCGAGTTAGGATATTAATATCCTGGTTTGCAAGAAAATTAATAAAATAGTTTCTTTAAATAATTGCACAATAATTTCACGTTTATTAGTGGTAATCTTTTAAAATAACAAAAAATGCAAAAAAAAAAAAAAAAATGGGTGGAATAATAAATAAGCAAAAAACCAAAGGCAAACTAAGTTTCTTTTTTACCTAACTAGATACGTTTAATGTTGCAATTTATTTATTTACATTTTCTCACACTACTTTTATTCTTAACTAAGAAAATTGCTTTGTTTGCCATATTATTTTAATTTATAAGGGAAAAGAAATTCAAGAGAAATTAAATTCCTCTGCTCCAAACAAAATAATAATAATAAAAAAGAAATAAAACACAATGACACCTCCGTCGCATTTAAAATGTGCCACATTTACTTTTTTAACAAAATAACAAGATGAACAAGCAAAGTTCGATCGGTAAGAGTTCTTGTGAAATCATTGAGGTTAGAATATTCAAATTAGGTGAAAATCCTTTGTGGAATTACTAAGATTAAAAGGTGATGTTAGATGAAAGTCCTTCGTTAAAATAATAAGATTGGAAGATGAAAATCTTTTGTGAAAATAATGTCCTTATTTCAAGGTTTTTGTTTTAACTGGCGAAGTTCGCCTTATTCAAAAGTCCCATGAGGAAAGTAGTCCGTTGTTATTAATTCTTATAGAAAATGTACAGAATGGGTGCGTGTGTGCATAAGTGTGATTTTTTGGATGCCCGCATGGCATGTGTAATTATGGTTTCAACAGATTTGAAAACGACGATGAGATGAAAACAAGAGACATGTTCTTGTGTCCAGTTGTAGCGAAAAGAGAGAGAGATAGAGATAGATAGAGAGAGAGAGAGAGAGAGAGAGAGAGAGAGAGAATGTTTGTTGCGTTTATATACTTTTTGAATCAGATTCCAGCATAAGATTGCTGCTGCTGATATTTGATTTGGGAAAGCGTTAAAAAACAATTTAAAATTTCTCATTGGTCGATATTGTCACGTGGTATTGTTTTCGCCTATGCCCGCCAGAAATATGTCCATTTTGATTTTGTTGTTGTGAGAAAAGCGTGTTGGGCGTATTTGAAATTATGTCGTTGTAGGAAGAACTTATTTTTGTGCAAATGCGCGGGGAAATTAAATCAATGAACGTTCGTTTATTTCGCACGAGTGTGTGTGTGTGTGTGTGTGTGTGTGTGTGTGTGTGTGTGTGTGTGTGTGCGTGCGTGTGCGTGCGCGTGCGTGTGCGCGCGCGCGTGTGTGTGACAGCACAATTTATTTCCTTTCATTGTTTTATTGTTTTAATTTTCATTTCGTTGTTTTGTTTTTCTAATTATGCAGAGAAAGGACGATGAAATTTAATTTTTAACGGTATCTTTTATTCATTAAAATGTTATGTGAAACAATAGTCTTGTTGAAAAAAAAATTATTAGTTATTTCATTTCATTATTAACATATTCATAACAAATACACAGTAGTTAAAAATTAAAACGCACTTATCAGTTTTTATTTTTTTAATATTTTATTTTTATTTTTTTTAAATTGCTAGACTGTACAGTCATGACCGTCTTTATAACGAAGGCCACGGTCGGTACAGTTGACTCGCTAATTTCGTTTCGCTAAAATTTTCGTTCCGTTCGATTTTTTCCATCCGTTCGCGACTGCCACCTTGCAGACTACTAAAGTCAACATTGCCATAAATTTTAATATAAAAATGTTGTTACACATATACTTTCGCTTCTATTTGCTATTATTACTCCTCCGAGCAACAGCAACACAACACCCAATAATCCTGCTAGTCTACAATAATGCCAAAAAGTTTGTCAAATTAAAAAGAAAATTATGTCTACAAATAAAAATAGAACTTTCACGAAACTAAAATCTAGAAACGACAAAAACAAAGAAAGTACGACACATAAATTAACCGGACCTGATGAAAGTTTTGTCTACGGTGATGGAGGTGGGGGCGGCGGGGGTAATGACATCATCACTGTTGCTAGGGAACACATAAAATATGACGCAACCAAAGTTTATCATCACCGCTAAAAATAACATGTCTAAAATAAGAAAATAAAAATAGCCATACTTTGTATTTTTTCAGAATATTTTGGAACGGGGACATTTTACTGGTTCATTTAAAAACGAAAGAGTATTTACTGTTGTTTATGTTTTTAAAATAGTCGAGATTTCAGTTTAACTTTATAAGTGGATAGTGGAAAAACATAAGACACACACAAAAAAAAAATATCGTATTTGAATAAATAAAAATGTTTTTAATAGAAAATAAAAATACATATTGCAAAATATTTTACAGTAAATTCGAAACTAAATAAAGTCGCTACTTTACCGGATTTTAAAAAATCTATTTCACGGCGTTTACATACGACCTCCGTAAAACAGGCAGGCCCGTTCATTGAAAAATGACGTCGTACACGTGGTAAGCAAGCAAGATCTGTAGAACAGACGGTCAATTATGAGAGTCTGTTCTACAGATCTTGCTTGAGAACTTTGTAAAACAAGCATTAGAAAATGCATTTAAAAAGAAAGGAAGAAACATGATTTATACTGAAATTGAACTTTGTTCAATATTAATTAAAAAAAAACAAAAAAACAAGAAAAACAAGAATTAATTTAAAAAAGAAAAGTATTGTTTCTGCGTTAAAAGTAAATAAACATTGCGTGGTCTCATGGATTTTAAAGAATCTAATTCGTTTAGTATTTTAATTGTGAATGTATATCAATCATTCACACTGAGGAAGATCGAAGGATCGGTAAAAAATTATGTGCTTTTGAAAGAAACATTTTCCTTTTTTTTTTTTTTTTCAAAAGACTTTTTGTATTCCACCACGTCAACACATAGGAAATTAATACAGAAAAGATATAAACATTCATATATTTTTCGTATTAATATTTTATTCACACACGCACACACACACACACACACACACACACACACACACACACACACACACACACACACACACACACACACACACACACATATATATTTACTACAATAATTATTAAATACCTACAGACACTAGTGTTTCATCCTTTCGAGAATCATATATATATATGAGCAAACAGTTAATAAAATATGTTAAACACTTTGAAATGAGTTAAAAACATATTTAATCTGAAAAGGAAACACTAGATAAATGGATAGTCCTTAATCCGCGGAGTTTCGAAGAAATACTCTCCTTCTCATCAGAGGGTAGGAATTAGCAAAATGCGGGATCGGATTTTGCATGCAGAAGTATTTGATGAAACAACAAGTAAGTCAAAGATCTTACTTGAAAACAAAATAAGTTAAGCAGAGAGAATATGGTAAAGAAAAAGGTGATTACACATGAATGGATAGTCTGGTGGAAGATAAAAATTCCAGTGACAGTAAAATTCAAATGTAAAACTTCAAGAAAGGTAAAAGAATTTCCATTTGTACAAGTAAAATCCAAAGACATCCCGTAATTGGAAGAAGATGGTCCATAATAATCCAAAGGCAGAAATCCATGGAATAATTCACAAACATGTGTACAAGGAAAAAAAAATAATAATATTAATAAAAGGAAAATAAGATGTGCTTTTCACTCTACTTCCGAGACATAACTATAAATAAAAAATATCTAGGAAGAAAAAGGAAAGAGAGAGAAAAAAAAATGATAAAGTTAAATATAAAATAAAGGGAAACAAAAGTCAAAACGACCCAGACAGGAAATGTTAAAGGTGCGAAAATATATAAAAGGCAAAATAATATAGGGCAGCTGAAATGTACAGGTTATCACTTAAAAAAATGTCAGCAAGAGTTATTAAACGACACTAAAAGGAAAATAAAAAAGGAAAATAAAAAGATAAAAAAGGAAAATAAAAATAAATAAATAAATATATAATAAATAAATAGAAAATAAAGAATAAATAATAAATAAATGAATAAAATATAATAAAAAATAAAATATAATATATAATATAAAATGAAATAAAATAAGAATAAGAAAAGAATAAAGATAAAAATAAAAATTATTTAAGGGGAGAAGATGGCCGGTATCTACAATTTCAGGGGAAAAAAAGTAAGTAAATTCATATAGTAAAATTTAAGTAAATATACATACAAAAAAGTGTGGGTAGATTGATATATTAGATAGATAGGAAAGTTTAAAGAATAAAACAGAAAATGTAGATAAAAAACCGGCCATGCAAAGAAGAGATAAAGAATTAAAATAAAGGATTATTAAATTATAAAGTATTAAGAAGTATGTCGAAAAACGAAAAAGTTAAAGAAAAAATATTTTATATCTATATAAAAGGTAAAAGTAATAACTATGTAATTTCAAAATTGCCATAATTAAATTTGGACTTATGTTTACAGAAAGAGATCAGTTCATTTTTAGAATTTATTATATTGTTACTTTGAGGGGAAGTAATTATAGTTATAGCTTCAGTTGTACAGAGGCGACATGACTTAGAGCCTGGAGTATAAGACTTAACTTTTTTTATAATAGTCCATTTGATTGAGAAGGGAGTATTGTTAGAGTTAAGTTTTTTAATTAAAGTGGTTAGAGAAGTTCCTTGGTTATTATTAGAATTATGGTTGTTAAAAGAAGAAATGTGGTTTGATATTCTTTTCTTAATTAATGTTGAAGTAGCGCCGATATATGTATGTACTTTATTAAAAGCTCGAGGTCTGGTATTAATATTAATTTGCTGATTTGTATTAGTTAAATAGTTTGAATTTTGTTCATAGTGTTCAACAAATGGTGGGACAATGTCTGTATGAGGACTATTTTGGAGGGGATAATGAGTGTTGTTAGTGTTAGGATGGCTGTTAGGAGAAATATTGTTATTCTCATTAATATTATCATGATTATTATTATTATCATCATTATTACTAGTTGTATGATTGTAAATGGAAGGGCTGCTCGAATGGTGTATTGGATTAGTAACTATATCAGATGGAGGATGGGAAGAAGAATAACTTGAAGATGAAATATTAGTGTCTGTTATAGGAGGATTGCGTGGGAGCTCAGTAATAGTACAAGAATATATAACATCTTTATGGATACAATCATTATTGAGTGGGCAAAGATGTTTGTTATTACAATTACAGTTAGTTTTGGGTTTAATTGGGAAAAGGATTTTTTGGGCTGATTTAATTATTTTGTTATTAGATGTTAAGATTCTTTGTGCTAAATTAGGCATTGTTGAATAAGAAATCCGGATTGAATTTTTATTGAAAATAGAACTATATCTGTGTGGGTATTTGAAAGAGTTTTGTACAATGTTGAAGAATTCCTTAGGTATATTAGTTTTCACATTTAGGCTAAATGGAGGATTAAACCAAATATTTTTCTTTCTCCTGATGTGACTAGGTGGGTTAGAGGCATTGCGATTAGTATTTTGGTTTGGATTATAAATGTAGACTGGTTCATTGTTATTGATAGCGGCAGATCTTGTTATTTGAACTGGTTTCTTACGAGTTATATTGTGTGTGATTACAGATTTAAGGCGGCCTGAAGGAGGAGCATAATTGTTGTATTTAATCTTTTCCTTGTATCCTGAGTTCCATAAAGCATTATTGAAGAAAGTAGCATTTTGATTAAAAGTTTTTTTATCAGCAGAAAAAGCAGAAATTCTTCTAGAAACAGATGGTATTATAGATTTTATAATTGAGCTGGGGTGGTTAGAAGGTTTATGGACGTATAAAAGCGTAAGATTAGGTTTATGATAGGGGCTATGAGTTTCGGTGTTAAGATTAAGTGTAACATCTAGAAAATTTGAAGTTTTTTGTTTGGTTCAATAATTATAGAAAGGCCAAAGTTATTGAAGAAGTTATGTAATTTTTTAATAGTTTTGTTGTAGTTTCTTGGCCTGGCTGTTGTAGTAAAAAGGGCATTGTCTCTATAAAGACCCCCTTGGATATGTTTAAAGTGGTATTTAAGTTCTTTCAGTAAGAAGAGTCCCACTAAATCTGTAACTTCTGCAGAGTCAGAAGCACCCATCAAGATGTCAAAATTATCAGGGGTATCCTTTCTAGCCCAAAGCTTATTGTTAAATTGTATAAGGGACTTTCTCGCTAGGAGAATCAATTTTATTTCTAAATTAGTTAAGCCAGAATTTCTTTTAGCAAAGATAAGAGCCTTATTTAAAAGGATCGGAGAAATTGATTGATAATAATTTTGGATGTCAAATGTTATGAAGTTAAGGAGGTGTTTATTTTTAATGGAGACAAACCAATTAATTACGGAATCTGAATTCAGCCAAAGAGGGAAACCTACTTTTTCTTTAATGGAAGGGATGATTCTATCTAAGATATTTTTGCTTACAGCTCCTAAGTCAGAGTTAGATGGACAGATCAATCTGATGGAGGGGTTGTCATAGAAATTAGGTTTATGATCTTTGAGAGTGAAACTAGGAGTACCCGGAGAAATTATTTCAGTGAAGTTATGAATGTTCATAGAAGTCAGTAAAAGTTTAGCTTCAGAATTAATGGAATCTAAAGTCTTAGGAGGGACTATTTTATAAGATTTATTAAGTTCTTTATACAAAAGTTTTTTATATGTAGGATAGTCAAGTTTATAATAATTTTTTGTCTTATCAGCAGGGACGAATATATGTTTATTCTTTTTAACTTTTTCGGCAAAATTATTTATTTTTTGAGTAACCGGATTATAATGGTGTTTTTGTTTCTTAAATTTAATTTTTTTGACTAAATTCAACATGGAATTCTCAAACTCTTCGAGGTAAGGGTTGTATTTGGGGTGGGCAGTAGTTTTTAATCCATAAAATTTGGCAGCAATTCTTTCGAATTTCTTTTGTTCTCTATGAGAGTTGATAGGGAGTTCATTTAAGATTTCAGGGTGAAGTTGATCTTCAGAGGAAATAGGCGCTTTAAGTTTATTTTTAATGCTTAAGTCATGGTGATAAGCCTTCCGCCTTATATTTTTTAAGAAAGTGTTCAAAGCGAGAACAAATTTGTGGATATATTCCTGTTGGGTAGGAATATATATATATATATATATATATATATATATATATATAAATTATCCTCGGTCAGTGTATGAGAATTCCTTCGGGACTTAGACAATTTTCCTTCAGGACTGAGTCTATTTGTATTCTCATTTAATTATTAACTAATATTAATTTTATTATTATTATTATTCATTTATTTATTTATCTATGTTCGTCCCATCTTTATTGAGGGAGAGACGGAATTTACTTACCATTAAAAAAGCCGACATTGTTTCTAACTCTGCCCTCTTCAGTAGTTTTATTATTATTATTATTATTATTATTATTCATTATTAGTTTTATCTCTTACTCACCATTAAAAAAGCCTGTATTGTCTCTAACTTTGTCCTCTTCAGTAGTTTTATTATTATTATTATTATTATTATTATTATTATTATTATTATTATTATTATCATTATTATTCATAACTAATAATTACTTTATTTTTACCGTTTAACAATTTCATTTCTATTCCATTATACATATTGAAATCAATTGCGTCTCATTTTGCCGTTTGAATTAAACGCTTTCACGTTGCAACATTAAAAAAAAAAAATAAATAAAAAACACAATCTTCTTCCACAAACGGCTAAAATGATTCATGTGAACTTTTTCGAACATGATTACTAGGAATGAATGCTGTCCACGCTACAAATCAGTTCTTTCAACGGGTTTCTTTTTCTTTTTCATTTCGATACTTTTTTGTGGCCAAGAGCGGAGGTCCGCTTGAAATATAAAAAATAACAATAAAAATTTTAAATACAAAAAGTAAAATCGTTTTTCATGCTTCAAAAAACCCTCATAACCTTTAAATCACTATATATATATATATATATATATATATATATATATATATATATATATATATATATATATATATATATATATATATACGTTTTATTTTTTTATTACCGTTTTATCTGTTTAGTTACATATGCTTCTGTTGCCGGGCCATATCTACGATCCAGCTGCCTCGTCAGACCTTCTACGATCCAGCAGCCTCGTCAGACCTTACAGAAACTTCTGTAAGGTCTGACGAGGCTCCTGGATCGTAGATATGGTCCGGCAACCGAAACATATGTAACTAAACCGATAAAACTGTAATAAAAAATAAAACGCATATTTGCTATGTAATAGTATTGAGCACTCTCTTCAGGTTTTTACTAATTACCATTTTTTCTGTCTGTCTGTCTGTCTGTCTGTCTGTCTGTCTCTCTCTCTCTCTCTCTCTCTCTCTCTCTCTCTATATATATATATATATATATATATATATATATATATATATATATATATATATAATGTATAAAGTCAAGCAATGCCGTTATATCAACAAAACTAGCAGTATCTTTTTTTAAAATACCAAGCACTTCTTCCTAGATCAAAAATTAAATAAATTACCAAACTCATATATATATATATGTAATGTGCAACTGTTCTTTTCGAAGCGTCTTGATTATCTGTTTAGGTGTAACTTATTACTAATAGCTATAACGTCAGCAGATAAACAAGGCATCTTACAGGCCTGCTGTTCGGAGGTCGTGCCCACACCGCCATTATCTATTTACAATTGACGTCAGAAAATTACGAAAATACTGCTGTATATTTTCTTTCTAGCTCCGTTTCATTTTTCGGGTTTATTTGTGTTTGCTTTACTAAAGTTTACAGGTGAGTTGAGAATGCTATTGCTTAATCCTTAAACGTTATTGCAATCTCGTTTTTCTTATATATTCTTCGAGCTGGAGTAAATAGCAACAATTATTTTGATTTTAGATTTTCAAAAGAAAAAAAAAATTAGCTTATAATTTTATTAAAACTTTAGATTTCTTTTTTTCTATCAGATGCCAAGAAGATGCACATTTTTAAATTTTAATTTTGCGCATTTCAGGATTTTTTTTTAAAATTTATATTATTTTAGCAATCAGTTTGATGACTTTCTATTCCGTTCAGATTTAAAAGTATCACGAAGTAATTCACTCTTTAAAATGGCTGGAGAAACCGAAATGCACTCTGGTGGATTTTAATGTCATAATCAAAATGGATAATCTATAATTAAAGGCAATCGTTTGTAATATTGACGTTGTGTATAAACTCGAAATTAGTTTTCAACGGAACGAAAAAAAAGTCACTTGTTAGTTTTCAAAGTTGTATAAAACAACAGAATGAAAATAGGGTGCTAATGCACTTACTGATCCGGGCTATTTTTTAAATTGTATTTCCAAGTTTAATGATATGTTTTTTTTTTATTATTATTATTCAATTGTAAGGTTAAGTACAGAAAACACCCTCCCCTCGTTAAGAATAGCTTTTTAAATAAGAACGTTTAGCACGGATCAATAAGTGCATGAGTACCGAAAATAGAGAAAAGAAAAACGTTTATGCGAAGTTGAGTTTGAAAGATTTTTTATTACAAAAAAACGACGGTGCGAAAAAAAAAAAAAAAAAAAAAAAATTAAAATTTTATTAATCTTAAATTAAAATCTGCATTGGCAATTGCCAATACAGGACGAGCGACGCTGTTAGTAACTCGAATCTGCTGGCATTAATAGCAAACCGAAATACACCGACGGCACGTTTGCATTATACGGACGGCGCCGGTTGACCACGAGAAGACTTGCCTTTAAGAACTTGGGATCAAACTGTTTAAGTACAGAATAATTACAAAAATCCCTCCCCTCCCATGTTAAATAATAGATTTCTAAATAATTAACGAGTTTGTTTTACTGTACACATAGATTCGAAAAAGTTGTCACAAAACAAATATATAACAAATAAATGTTATCAAAGGCAAGATAAGTCACTTTTCTACCTAACTGGATATGTTTTTAGTGTTTTTATTCAATGTAACATTGTTATTCAGCTCGAAAAACATAAGATATACTGTTAAAAACTCGCCGAATATATGTCAGCTTATGTCACGGTAACATATTGAGCGAGTTTCTAACTGTATTTTGTCTGTTTTTTTTTATTTGTAACTCATTTTCCCAAACTTACCGCCTCAAAGAGAGAGTCGGCCGCCATTTTAAATTTTCCAATACATCGGTAAACACTATATGTTTTTCGAGCTGAATAAACATGCTACATTAAATATAAACACTAAAAACATATCCAGTTAGGTAGAAAAGTAACTTACCTTGCCTTTGATAACATTTATTTGTCCTATGTTTGTTTTGTGACAACTTTTTCGAATCTACGTGTACAGGAAAACAAACCCACACCTTCCGCTCCCCATGTTAAGAATGGCTTTTTAAATAATAACGTTATTATTTCAGCACGGCGGATCACTCTCTGCATGAGTACCAAATATTTAAAAGCCAAAACGACGGACGTGAGGCCCCCATTGCGAAATATATGTTGTACGCAGTTCGTTGTAGGGAACGTTCCGTTTTTGGTAATGACTAATGTCTAGAGTTTTTAGTTAAAAAATAAAGGGGGGTGGGATTTTGGCCTGTGTTTTTTAAATTTTTTTTTAATTGGGCTTAAACTTTGTTATATGTTTTGTTTTTGTTCTTTTTGGCCGGATATTTTTTTTTCTTGGCTGCTGTTTTTCTCATATCGAAAAACGGTGAAATTTTATTTTCTTGAATAAAAAAAATACTTGACGAGAACACGACTGTTTTTGTTTTAATAATTATTATGGGTTAATTTTTTCTTCAAAAATAAAAATTTAAATTTGGCTTCAACTTTGCGAATTTCGGATTATTTTGTTATGTTTTTTTGGTGCTAATGCAGAGAGTGATCCGCGCTATTTTTTTGGTGCCCAGAAAACTCGTCCCCTTTCGCTAGGTAGGAAAACTGGTCCCTTATTGAATAAATATCGATTGAAAACATATTTTATGATCGTTCTTGAAGGAGATATTGTTTTTTTAAAATAGACTATAGCCCCCCCCCCCGCCCATAATATTTAAAAAAAATATTTTTACTTGTTTAATTTTTTTTTTTTTTTTTTTTTTTTTAAATAAAATCGATTTTCTAAGTGTCCGTTTTTTACCTAACTGGCTAAGTTCTTAGTGGTTTCACTTATTTTAAAGCGTTTATTATGTTCATACAAAGTTTATTACAATTTATTTTTTTTGTTCTTATTTTAACGATGTTTTTTGGAGTCATAAAAACAATAATAAAAAACAAAACAAAAAAATTAAAAAACAGGGAGCGCATTCGATTCTTCGTTACTTTTTTTTTTTTTTTTTAATTATGATAGTTTTTGTTGTTACGTTTTTGTTTTCTTTCATACCAAATGCACTCATGCGTTATTTAAAATTATAATTTCATAAATTATCAACATTTATTGTCGTCCTGTCAAATTTTGCAAAAATTAACTAATAAATTAAAAGCGAAATATTTTTTTGGCGCGAGAGATGCCATGTGCTAACAATCTCTCGTTAACTCATTTTTAATTTTATTAATTTTTACTTCAAAATTCTAAAATTAATCATTAAGAGAAAAAGTAATCACTAAATAAATTTATTAATCAATTTTATTGAAAACTCCGCTATCGTTTATCAAGAATCTTTTTAATTTATTTTTGTTGGTTGTTTTTCGGAGAGAGATATAGTTTTTACCCCCCCCTCTCTCTCTAAATTATATTTTTAAAAATATTAAAATTTATTATTTTCTTTTTAAAACCAAATCTCCCTCAGTAATTTCTTTAATTTTCTATTTTTTAGCGATTCTCAAGACCCTTCTAAGATACCGGACATTATTTCTCGTTCTCACGTAACACTCGATATGTTTTTTGTTTGTTTTCTGTGTTTTTTTTTCTTTACCGAATAAACGATTCCAAATAAATTAAACAACATAGTCGGCGATGTAGAAAAATCGATTTTACATTTTTATAAACAACAGTAAATAAGTAAATTCTTTTTATATTAATATAAAAAAATATGCGGTCTCGTTTATGAACGCTTTAAAATAAGTGCGGTCTCGTTTATGAACGCTTTAAAATAAGTGAAACCACTAAGAACTTAACCAGTTAGGTAGAAAACGGACACTTAGAAAATCGATTTTATTTTAAAAAAAAACAAAAAAAAACATTAAACAAGTAAAAATATTTTTAAAAAATATTATGGGGGAGGGGCTATAGTCTATTTTAAAAAATAAGGTAAATTTATACAAATACCGTGACAGCGAATTAGTAGAAAAAAAATGTACCCTAACCCTAACCCTAACCCTAACCCAGTTTTCAGATTCGTGTTCAGCACACCGAAACGTAACAGAATACTACGTAAAAGATTTTACTAATTCGCTGTCACGGTGTTTGTATAATAATACCAAAAATAATATCTCCTTCAAGAACGATCATAAAATGTGTTTTCAATCGATATTTATTCAATAAGGGACCAGTTTTCCTACCTAGCGAAAGGGGTCGAGTTTTCCCGGGACGAGTTTTCCTAAATTCATTTTTTAAAATCATATTTCCACGTTTAATTAAAGTTTTATGTTTTATTTTTTATTCAATTGTAAGGTTAAAGTACAAAATAGGTACAAAGCACCCTCCCCTCCCCATGTTAAGAATGGCTTTTTAAATAATAACGTTATTATTTCAGCACGGATCACTCTCTGCATGAGTACCTTTTTTTTTTTTTTTTTTTTTTGATTTAACAAACAAAATTGAAATGAAAAAAAAATAGTACTTCTGCATGGCAGTGACATATTAGCAACAGAGACGAGTTATCGACCCCTGTTCTTCGAAAGAGAAATGATATCTAGCGGCCATTATGTGAACTTCAAATATAAACAAACTTTCACAAGAAACACTCGTCTAGCTGTACACACTATCAATAATTCCCCCCACTCTTTATCTGTGCCTAAACCTAAACGTAGATTCCATGAACAAAGCTTCTTTGTTAGAACTGCACGCCTGTGGAATTGTCTTCCGTTTTCCTGCTTTCCAGCTGACTACAATATGGTTGTGTTCAAGTCTAACGTAAACAAGTTCTTGATGAGCCGTTCTATATAAGTTATCAAATTTACCAAATTTTCATTACTAATGATTACTATATTGTCCAATGGCTACTGTACACTCTTTAACCCTTATCCTTGAGTGGCCTCTTGGCCTTGATAAGTGGTGATGCTTATGTGAAAAAAAAAAGAGTGTTTGCGATAGCGCAAAAAATATATAATAAAATAAAAACAAAAATATGTGATAATCGAACCATTATTGAATAAAAAATATACCAAAATATGATTTTAATGTATTAATAAAATTTCTTTTCAAGAAGTGATTTAATGCATTCAAATACAATTTTAGTTATAGCAAAATAGAATTTTAAAAACGTGAAACGTTTATAGAGGTTTAAAGAATCATTTTTTTTTTTTTTTACAGAAAGTGTTTTTTTTTTTTTCACACTAAGATTGTAATAAACATATATCAAAATATAATTTTTGTTTGTCAATGTAGCAAAATATAATTTTAATATAGAAGTCATTTATTTATAAAAATTTATAGAAAGTTTTAATATTTATTTATTTATTTTCAGTAAGTGATTTTCATTGAAACCTTCTTGGAATATAGTGTTTTTGCACAGTTACAAGGGATAGAGTTCCCTTATTTGTTCAAAAACTTCTTCCAAGAGATTGTCTTTGCACAAACTTTTAGAAAGGTACGAGTTATCGACCCCTGTTCGGCTGACATACACCCTCTATCGGCCGTTCTTGGAACTAAAATATACACATTCGCCTCGTGTCACTGTCATACAGAAGTGCCGTCTATCGTTATAGACAATAAAGATTACATGCTATGAACAAGTAATCTAAACTATTTGTTCCGAGTTATGTTCCCTCTTCAGTCTACATTTGAATGTCTAAGGAAATGTCGGGTTTTAGCCCATGAAAAAAAGAGTGAGGGCGTTTTTAGACGGCTTAGGCAACTCAAAGTACCAAAACCCGAACTCGATGTGAAAGAGAAAACAATGAAATGGCCACCTTGTGTGGTGACTCCTTCACGACTTTTGGGTGAACTTATCTGAGAATTGCAACGAATTGCCTCATTTTTACAACAACTCCTCTCTATAATTGTAACGAAAATGTAGAACTGTCAGTGAACAAACGAAAACTAACAACGGATCGACTATAGTGTGTTTCTATAATCTCCTTATCTATCCTATACAAATGTCTCATCCAATCCACTTGGGTGGCCAATAAACCGACACAGTACAATCAGTCGATCAAGCAGTTTCTGATTTTTTGCTTGAACGATCGCCATACTGAATTCCATCGGTTCACCTCCTCCACAGAGTTCTGCTAAGTAAAAATTTGAAAAATTACAAAAAGTACTTTATCTCACTAAGTCTATCCCCCCTCCAAAAATATATATATATATATATATATATATATATATATAATAAAAAGATTATATATGTATATGAATTCAAGTTTTACGATATCTTTTTTGTTTATTAAATTGTTAGGCGAAAGTACAAAATAGTTACAAAAAAACCTGCCAGCCCGGTAACATAAGTGCATAAGTACCAATAAATTGATTTTTAATATCGTATTCAGCTTGACAAACAGCACTTGAATGAATGGTTTATTTTATTGTCACGACACCGTAATCACGTGATTAAAATTTTAGCAGACGAAAAATTGGGAAACAAAAGGATCAGAAGAACCCAAAAATCAAACAAACAAGAAAACAAATACTGATAGTAATCCACCAAATATCACCATGATATTTATTGGATGGATTTATCAGTATTGTTTTATATTTTCGAGTTTTAAGCGATTCTTGGTACTCTGAAGGTGTCAGCCTCATTTCGCTATCTTTGTTTTCGTTTTAACTTAAGCACTCAGTACGACTTGCGTTTCAAACTTAAATACTTTAAAGAAATTAAGCACCAAAAACTTATCCACTGGATAATCTTGTTTTTGGTAACATTTATTTGTTATGTTTTTTTTTTTTTTACCACTTTTTCGTTCTCTTGTAAATAGGTACGTGCAATTTAATTGTGGAAACTGATGGGGAAATATGGTTTTAAAAGCCGTCTTAGCATAATTTTTGTAGGTTTCCAATTACTTTTTGATTGCATTTGAAAGTTTAAAGTCTTAAATGATCTTTTTTTTTTTTATTCAATTTTCACCCCAAACAAGACACAGTGCCACTTTGAAGTATGGGGCTACTATCGGAGACATAGGTTGCAGAGATATTATGAAGGGAGTTGAGCAGCAAGATGTCTGTTCACATTACACTTAAACTTCTGCATGTCAGTACAGTTGGGAAAGCAGAATCATGGAAGAGAGTTCCAAAGTCTAGTCTTCTGGGGAAAAAACTATTGGAGTAGAAGGCTTTCTTGCACCTAGGGATTTCTGTGAAGGGGTGGGATTTAGCTGTGTTTCAGAGGGTATTCACATTGAGGGGGTACAAGTGATTGTAATTCGTCAGAGTTCACCATTAAAGTACTTGTAGAACAGGCAGAGAGATGCAACATTTCATCGATGAGACAGAGGCTGAAGCCTAGATGATAGTTTAGGACCTATCATGTTGGTGACTCTCTTTTGAACCCTGTCCAGGAGACAAGTAGCAGATGCATCAACCCAAATGTGACAACATGGCGAATGGTGGCCTTATAGAGGTATAGGATACTTACAGGCGTAAGTAGTTTTCTAGCACGGTAGAGAGAGCCCACCTTCGCAGCAGCCTTGGCCATGCTCTTAATGTATCTATTCCAGTTCATGTTCCTTGTAAACGTTAGGCTGAGGAATTTAAAGGAAGTACTTTCGGGTAATGTGTTCTTGGCCATTGCTATTGGTGGTAGAGAAGGTTTCTTGTAATTATTGAAGGAAACAAGCTTAGTCTTGGCAGCATTGAATGTGACCATCCATTTTTGTCCCCATTCCACTACAGATTGGAGGTCATCCTCTAGTGTTTCTGCCATTTCCTTAGATATGTGTTCATTTGTTTTTCTCCTCGTGCCTGCTATAGAGAGTGGTGTCATCAGCAAATATACCCATATCAGAAACCATTTTATTAGGGAGTTCATTTATGAATATCAGGAATAATAAAGGTCCAAGGATAGACCCCTGAGGTACTCCTGCAGTTATATTGTTTAAATGTATGGACACTCGAGGACAACCTGGATTTTTCTCTTACTTAAGAAGGGTTTAATTACATTATGTATTCTTCCAGTGATACCATATAATCTAATTTTCCTTAGAAGACCATCGTGCCATACCCTGTCAAAAGCCTTAGATATATCGAAGGCTATACCCTCTCGTTTTGTCCAGTGAACAGTGTATATACGTTCAGCGATTACAGTTAGAATATCTGCTGTGGAACGGACTTGCCTAAATCCATATTGATTGTCGGTCAGGAGTTTAGCAGCTGTAAAGTGATGGACTAGAGCTTGATTATGAACTGAAATATTTTGGCAAAAAGCAGGAGGAGACTAATCGGGCGATAATTTAATGGGTCAGTTCTTTCACCAGAATTCTTGAAAACTGATACTACAGAAGCAGTTTTCCAACAGTCGTTAAAGCATTTATTGTACTGTTTGGAGAGAACTGCAGCAACCTCAGTGGAGCATTTTTTTAATAGCACAGCCAGGATGAGATCGGGTCCACATGCTTTTGAGGTGTCTAGGTTTTTTATGATACCATGTACCTGAGAAGGGGGGATTTTTAAATCATCCAGTGTGGCGTCTGTCTGCAAAGGAAAGTCAGAAAAGAAAAAATATTTTTACATGCAAAAAAAAAGTAATAATGAAAAATGTTTTCTCAACAACATCGGAAACTGACAAGAACAGCTAAATCTTGAAGTTAAATAAATTCATTGAAAATCCCTTGAAAGATAAATATTATTTTTTGAGACTATTTCAAAGATAATTAGTAAAGTCAAGTCTTGATATTGAATTAAATAATAATAATAATAATAACTTTTTTTGTACAAAAAAATAGCTTTATTAGCCTTAAAAGCGAGAGTTTATTAACAGGCCCAGCTTTGCACAATCAAAGCAAACGAAAAGGTGTCATGCATAAGTTCTATGGAAGCCCAAAATGTCAGAAAGCCAATTTTATTTTAAAATTTATAGAATCGAAACATGATTATGCCTTTTTATTTATTTATTTTTGAAGATTATAAAAATATTCTTTAATTTAGGTAATCCTAATTTACTTTTTTACCTGGTGACTTGATTGTCTACATTAACTGTTATTAAAAATACCGTTTTTTAAATTATTATTTTTTTTAGTGATCCTGGATCTCAATTTTTTTTTTTTTTTTTTAAATTTTTTTTCTTTTCAGAATTATAAAAGAAAATTCTTACGATAATTTTTAGACCATGATGTATACAAGAAAAATATAATATTACATTTGAAATTTTTGTGAGAATTATTATTAAAATCACATGAAATATTTTTCAATTATATTAATTTTTTGTGAAAATATTGAATAAATAATGCTTAATTCAATGATAATATCGATAGTTTTCTTCAAGTTATATTGATTTCATTGACACAAACTTTAGGGACTTTTTACGTGATGTTCGTAAAATATTTTTAAAAAATTTAATTCTTAACATCTAAAATGCTGTATTTTTTTATTTAATTTATATTTAATTTAATTTATTTTCATATTTTTAAAAAATTTAATTCTTAACATCTAAAGTGCTTCATTTTTTAATTTATTTTAATTTATATTTAATTTAATTTAATTTCATATTTTTAAAAAAATTTAATTAACATCTAAAATGCTTTATTTTTATAAAAAAAGCAAACAGGAATTAATGCGTCTTTTTCTTAGTACTTAAAACTTTAATTTTAGCAAAGGTGCTTTTTGTTTACAAAAATTAATACATTTTCACTAAAATTAAAAAATATATTATTGGTGCATTATATTCTGTGATTTTTTAATACTAAAAATTTCATTGAAATTGGTTAATTAAGACCTGGAAATCGATACAGTTGAAGTAAATATGGAACGAAAGTAACTAAGCATGAAACGAAATATAAAACCATGTAAAAATATTTTAGTCTTAACACTTTGTAACATTATCATGAAACAATAACAATAATTTTTACATTTCTATAAATAATTTTTTTTTAAATTTACTTCTGGATACCGAACTTTTACCAACTTTTCTTGGATTTTATCGTTATCGGATATTCTACTCTTCATCCGACCATCCATTCACGTGAAATCATTTTTCTTTTCTTTCCCTTTTTCCCCATTCCCTCTGCTTCACTATTTTTTACGGAGTAAGCTCTATGACTTACTTGTAGTTTCATTAAATGTTTTGCAAGCAAAATCCGATTCCACATTTTGCTAATTTCTACCCTCTGATGAGAAGGAAAGTATTTATTTTGAAAATCCACAGATTAAGGGCAATCCATTTAAATTGTTTCCTTTTTGAAAATTAAATATTTTTTTAACTCTTCTTAAAGTGTTTTTAACATGTTTTATTAATTTTTTGTTCTTTATATATATATATATATATATATGTGTGTGTGTATAAATGAGTATATTAGTGAACTGGCAAGGCAATAGGGAAGATAACCAAGCAAAATTCATCCCAAAGCAAAACTGAAGCTAGGACACTATATATATATATATATATATATATATATATATATATATATATATATACAAATGTAGACAAATTTGGGCATATTTTATTAGTTTGAAAATATAGGTTCTTTTTTATTAATTCTCATAAAATGTTAACCATAGAATAGTATTATAATCTTCAAAAAAACCTGCAAATTTTCATGTAGTTTCATCTCATAGAATTAAAGATATGAGCATTTCAATATTCAGTTTGGTTACGAGTATAGATATGTCCATATATATATATATATATATATATATATATATGAAGTGTTGGGTCGATGAATCGGAAAAATCAGAACTTTTGGAATAATCGGAATCGAAAAAATTTGTGCCTATTTTCCGATTCCAAAATCGATTCTTTTAACATTTTTTTTATACTCAATATTTTATTGCTTGTACTGATGATAAATCTTTATTTTTTTTTTAACTTTAAGTAGAACTAAACTCTATAGACCATAATAACATCGAAATAAGATGTAATTATTTTTATTTTCGTAAACAAAACAAAACTTGAAACTTTGCGAAAATCTGCTAGGTAACCTCTAGAACAGGGGTGGGCAAACTTTTCAGTGCAAGGGCCCCATTAAAAAATTCTAAATTTTACTGGACCGCATATTATATTTTCCAATATAAATGATATTTAAAAAAGACAAAATAAAAGGATTTAAGAGAAAAAATATAATTAATTTTCATTTATTAGCATTTTAAAGTACTATAGAAGATTCCCATAAAACACATTTATTTGAAAGATACAGTAACTTTAAACTTTAAAAGAAAACAATTTTATTAATATGTATTTTTAAGTATGAGCTTCACATGAAACACATTTGAAAAACAAATAACCTTGTTTGAAGAATAAAAGCAATTCTTAAGTAACTCTGTTTAAAGAGATTAAAAAATAACTTATTAATTAATATTTTAGAATAAAATCTTTAAAAGATACACATATAAAGTAACTCAAAAAACAAAAATGAATATATATTATTAAAAAAGAACCGTCACATGAAGCACATTTATTTGAAAATAAAGTAACTCAGTTTTAAGAGGAAAACATATTTCTATTGATATTTTAAAACAGTAACTTCATATGAAATATATTTATTTGAAAAACATAATAGCTCAGCAACTGAGCAACAGAAGGATCAAAATGACTCAGTGAGAATGATGCAACTGACTGCAATCATTTACCAGTTTGTTAAAATTAGGTGTCAAGTTGCTTGTACTGATTCTTAACACTGACTGAAGATTTAAGTCTGTGAGAAGTGATCTGTTCTTTGACTTGTTAATTTTCAATATGGAAAAAGTCTGCTCACATATGTAAGTTGAAGCAAATAACATAAACATCTTCATTGTAAGATTTTTCAGATTTTTAAACTTTTCTGAGTACAGAGATGCATAAAATTCGACTAGTGGTTTATTTTCAAAGAGCCTTTTTAAAGAGTTGTCGGCTTGCAAATCAATAAGATCTACCTGTAGTTCTTCGGCAGCTGTTTCAACGTCACATGCAAAAGGTGAGCTGAGCAAATCAAACTGTCCTTCAATTGCCTTGAAATCAGCAAATCTTCTGATAAATTCCTCTTTTAAAGCCATCAAGTGGGAACTGTATTTGTCTGATAATGCTTGTGTAACAGCTCGTGTTTTCAACAGAGGAAAATGAACAAAGTTTTGCTCTTTAAGCTGCTTGGCAAAAAGTTTAAGTTCCAATTGAAACGCTTTCACTTCAACATACAATTCATGAGCAAATACACTTTTGCGTTGTAGTTTTGTATTTAACTCACTCAGCTTTTGCAATATGTCTACAGCAAATGCAAAATCACAAACCCATTCGTCACACTCCATTTCTTTTAAAAAGTCACAAGGAATTTCTTTCATATTAAAAAACATGACAACTTCTGCTTTAACGTCCCATATTCTCTTCAGTACTTCCTCCATACTTAACCATCGGATGTTTGTGTGATAGAGCACATCAGTAAAATCTGCCTCGATATCTTACAAGAAACATTGGAATTGCCTGTGTTTCAGTCCCTGTGCTCTTAAGTTCACTGCACGCACTACTGGATCCGTAACATGTTTGAGTTTCAAAGATGATTTACAGAGGCTTTCTTGATGTATGATGCAGTAAAAAGACAACACACTGTGCGATGGAAAATCTTCTTTGATTTTTTTTATTCATCAAGGTCACAAGGCGACAGTGTTTGCCTCTGAGTGAAGGAGCGCTATCAGTTGTAATACTTGCCAGTTTATCCAGGCTTAACCTAGACCTGATTAGATTGCTAATGATACTGTTGTATAAATCGTTTCCAGTGGGTGTGTCTTTGAGAGACTCCATGGCTAGCAATTTTTCTGTAATTTCAAAGTTTTTGTCGATTCAAAACTGGATAAGCATCGAAAATTTCACGAAAATCTGACCATTAGTTGATTTTTGCTAGATTTGTTAAACGGATATGTTTTCAATGCTTACTACGTGGGAACGTTTAAAAAATGGGGTTTGTATTACTGTACACATAGATTCGAAAAAGTTGTCAAAAAAACAAATATATAACAAATAAATGTTATCAAAGGCAAGGTAAGTTACTTGTCTACCGAACTGGATATGTTTTTAGTGTTTTTATTTAATGTAACATGTTTATTCAGCTCGAAAAACATACAGTGTTTACCGATGTATTGGAAAATTTAAAACGCCCGACTCTCTCTTTGACACGGTAAGTTTTGGAAAAGGAGTTAAAAATAAAAAATTAAACAAAATACTATTAAAAACCCACAGTGTCAAAGAGAGAGTCAGGCGCCATTTTTAATTTTCCAATACATCGGTAAACACTGTATGTTTTTTGAGATGAATAGATATGTTACATTAAATAAAAACACTAAAAGAATATCCAGTTAGGTAGAAAGTAACTTATCTTTCCTTTGATAACATTTATTTGTTATATATTTGTTTTTTTACAACTTTTTCGAATCTATGTGTACAGTAATACAAACCCCATTTTTTAAACGAAAACAAAATTTGTTTTTAATTTTAACGGGAATAATATTTTTTTATTGTTATTAACATGAAAATGGAATTTATAAATTTATTTTAAATCATTGATATTTATTAAATTAACGGGAAATTAAGCCATTTTTGATTGGTATTAACATGAAATGATAGAATTTATAAATTTATTTTATTTGTTTTTTTATATATTTTTTTTGCTAAATTATTTTTTTGCTGGATTTGTTTTTTCTATTAAAATTTACTTATTTCACGCATTCGTAATTTTTAACAAATAATCAGTAAACCAGAACGAAATTAGAAGTTCCATTCCATTTTTGTGACAACCGAAAAACATAGTGTGCTTATCCATATTTATCATAATATTGATACAATTTACGAAAATATTAAAAAAAGAAGTAAAATGAGTACTTGAAAATATAGTTATCGAAAACATAACAAAAAAAATTAGAAACCGCATGAAACAAATCGAAGATTCGATTGGTATTCACACATTTTTGCAACTTTTTTAAACACCCACAAAATTTTACCTTTTATAAACTTTTTGCATATATTGAATTAATTTTTGGTCATTGATAGAAAAATGGAAAACAAGATTAAAAGTGTGTTTTAATAAATATTTTATAAATCAGTTAATTTATTTTAATCAGTAATAAATGTACAAAATTGACTAATATATATATATATATATATATATATATATGTAGGCGTCCTGTAAAATTTAAAATTTTAGATATTATTTCAATCAAGATATTTTGAACAAGTAAATATTTGACAAAAACGGGTCAATATTGATTACATTTTTAAAAAATATTTTGCTTGAATTTGCATAAAACCCTCTTATTGATATTTTTAAAAAGTTTGACTTACGAAATTACATAATGGGAATTTAAATTTACTAAATTTTTGTAACAAATTAGCATAATTACAGATGTAAACAAAATAATTAATCAATATTTTTACTTACTAAAATGCTTGGCAATAATATCCTTGCTTTGGAAATTCTAAATATCATATGAAAATTTTAGTGTCTTTTAGGAGTAACAGAGATGGGAGAGAGAGTTCGCTAAGACTTGACCGGTCGGTCGGCTGTACCCCAGACTACAAGCGCCAGATTTTATGGTCCCCACAATATTTTTAGTATATCAAAATAATTTATTGCCTGTTTTCGGCCAGGCAAAAGTTTCAGTCATGGCAAATCAAAAAGGATCCGATAAAGCTACGCCTGGCAGTCTAGCTGGGAACCAAGTGTAAACTTGCCAGTCCCCATAAAACAGTCATTCTTTAATGTGTAATTCGTAAGGTTTCTTCGTTTCCTTTTACTTTCTTAAGAAATTTAGTTAGATTGTTAACGAAGGTATGTTTTCATCTCCAAATTTTCATTTTTTGCCAGGATCTGCACGTACTTGTGTCTGGCAGTCCGCACAGCTATGAGAAAACCACAATTCAATATTCAGTACTTGGAGGGCCGCATGAATACCTTTGGCGGGCCGCAGTTTGCCCACCCCTACTCTAGAAGAATGCAGTTTATTTACAAGATATCGGAAAAAATTGTTTAAAATTAAAGAAATATTTAAAAAAAAAAAATAATATCGAACATTATTGCTAATTAAATCAAAAGTAAAGTATAAAAAATGTTGTTTTTTAATCTTTAATTTATTTATTTTATGGGTTTATACTTTTGTCCAGTTGGGTTTTGTCCGGTAAGTTTTTGTCTGCTCCCTCACTCAGCATTGTCAAATACGACAAGGAATGGATCAAAGGTGTAAAAATCTTAGCTTTGAACTGAATTTTTAAATTTTCATATTTCTGTGTGAAAAACTTTTAGTGTAAAATTTCCATTGATTTTACCTGTATCATTTACTTATGCTTAGATTTAACAATTCCTACAGCGCCGAGGCCGTCTGAAGCCAGGTTACTTTCTCTTCCCATGTATCAAACGTTGAGTTGGAATGAAATATAATCCAATAAAACCTACACTACTAAAAGTAATTATGATCTTTGATACCGTTTGGCTTTGACAATTTAATTTTCACATTTCCCAGCAAATGACACAATGCAGAAAGACTATGAAAACGTAAAAATGTAAGTGCATTTGAAAAAAAAACTATTTTAAAGATATTCAAAATGCGTTTCATGATTTAAAAATTAATTACTAACATATTTTGGGTTTGTTTTACTATACACATAGATTCAAAACAGTTGTCAAAAAACAAATATATAACAAATAAATGTTATCAAAGGCAAGATGAGTTACTTTTCTGTAAAAATAAGAATGGGCTTTACATGGGGGAATCATTTTGTGTTAAACTAGAAGTTCAACCCGGCGTTGCCCAGGTGTTTGGAGGTGTATGTTGAGCAAAAAAAAAAAAAAAGAAAAGATTGTAGTAGGAAGGCAGGCTCGAACCCGTACCGTGAAGGAGGAAAAGAATGGGGAAAAAAATGTGACGTCTTTGCTGTTATGACCACCATCAAACTGGGAGTGACGTAGGTTTTAATTAAGGCTAGACAATCGAAAAGAGGGGATGACTTTTGAAAATATTGGCAAAAAAAGCAACCCCTCCCTGTAGAAAAGTGCGCAGTTGAGGGTGAAGAAATTAATGTTTTTTTCGGTATTTTTTGTCTGAAGGGTCAAGCTTCAAACGATACTGATCTTGTGAAAATCCGTTGCCTCTGTTGAAAGTTTTAGGCAGACATGCAAACATACATACATACATACATACATACATACATACATACATTTATATATTAATAGCTCAAATTTTCGACCCAAACCGATTAAAAAGCTTGCCCTATCTCTGAATACCCTTTATGTAAAATTTCAAATGTTTAGACCAGAAATTGTCTGAGTAATTTGGTAGAGACTGCAGATGTCAATTTTTTTTTTTAACTTTGACCCCTATTATGACTCCTATTATGACCCCTTAATATTTATTGTTTTGGGCTCAAATCAAGTTATTAAGTTAGATGCATGTCCAAGTAACCTATATCTAAAATTTCAATTGTTTATATGCAAAATTGGCGGAGGAGATTGGTAGAGTTTTCAAAGGTCAAATCTTTGAACTTTGACTCCTTAACAACCAAATATCTAGCCGAAAATGGATGACAAAGATTTTCCCAAATCTCAATACTCTGTATATCAAATTTCGAGTCTGTAGACTTAAAATTGACAGTTATTGCATAGGGAAATGTACACAGACACACACACAAACAGACAGACAGACACTTTCACTTTTATAGATATATAGATTATATGCAAAATTGATCTCCCAATCTGCATGCTAAAATAATTGTTTTTTTTTTCTTTTCGCAAAAGATAAGTAAACACAACAAAAAAAAAAAAATGGGAGTAATGTTCAAAAAATTGACTATTAACAGCCCTTTTAGTTCTACATGACATGCCACCTTTTATGTCTTTTGTTAAAGATTTTTAAATTATATTTTTATTATTACCACCCGAACTTTAATGGTAGGAAGGGGACAAATTTTTTTTCTGATTTTATACAATGATATATTTTATACTAAAATTTGATTAAGATAAATGGTGCCCGGAAAACACGTCCCTTTTTGCTAGATAGGAAAACTGATCCCTTATTAAATAAATATCGATTGAAAACAAATTTTATAATCGTTCTTGAAGGAGAAGTTTTTAAGAGACTATATCACCCTGATAATATTTAAAAAAAAAAAAAAATATTTGGAATTGTTTACTGTTGTTGTTAAAAAAAATAAAATCGATTTTCTAAGTGCCCATTTTCTACCTAACTGGCTAAGATGTTAGTGGTTTCACTTATTTTAAAGTGTTTATTCTGTTCAAAAACGAAACTACAGACCGCATATTTTAAAAAATATTTATACTTATTTACTGTTGTTTTTAAAAGGGCAAAATAGATATTTCTACCTAGCTGGCTAAGTTAGTGGTTTAATTTATTTTAAAGCGTTTATTCAGTAAAAACCAAGTAGCGTCGAGTGTTATGTGAGAACAAGAAATAATGTCTGACATGAGGGTATCACATTGTAGGAGTGTTGATAATTACTATTTCGGTACATTTTTTTTTTTTTAGGGGTGGTGTTTATTTGATAATTGTGGCCTGGTAGACCAACACAAAACCTACCTTAAAAAACTTCATTTCTATAGATTTTCGGGTGTGCTGAAAACAAATATTGCATTTAAATTTCCACAAATAAGTATTTTATCGGGTATTAAGCAATGTAATTTTTTGTTATAAGTGGTACGCCATTGTTGTATGTGCAAGCGCGCATATTTTTGCTTAATGCCCGGAAAAATACTTATTTGTGGAAAATTTAAATGCAATATTCATTTTCAGCACACTGAAAACGTATAGAAAACGAGTTTGATAAGGTAGGTTTTGTGTTGGTCTACCATGCCACAATAAACCACCCCTAACCCCCTCTATGTGGTCATAAAGTGGGTGCTCATTTTACGTTAAATTAATAGAGAAAAGTGACCCCCCACTTTTTGAAACAATAATGTGTGACCTTGAGGGAGAATGTCACATAGCACAATTTAGGTCATTAGCTTTTCAACGAGCCTTCATTTGTTAAATTCTGATCAATAGTCACTGAGATTTCGAACTTATAAAATTGCCAAAAAGGTGGTATATCTATATATGGATATAGCTATACTCATAGCCAAATTTAATATTGAAATGCTCATATCAAGGTCCAAAAGCTACTAGAGGATACGGGAGGTGGTAGTGTAGTAATCGTTAATGGTATAAATTGGATAGAATTTAATTATTTATGGGAATGGCTGAACAAGAACTTGTTTACATTGGAGTTGAAGATTACCATGTTGTATTTAACCGGGAA
Organism: Euprymna scolopes; assembly: GCF_053919585.1. Classification (NCBI taxonomy): domain Eukaryota; kingdom Metazoa; phylum Mollusca; class Cephalopoda; order Sepiida; family Sepiolidae; genus Euprymna; species Euprymna scolopes. The sequence goes on along the minus strand of NC_136485.1, from coordinate 156,120,892 downwards.
GCAGAACAGTGGAACAATGTTCTACAGGCAGACAGTTTTGGGAAAGAAGTTTTGTTCATGGAATCTGTGTTTGATTTAGGCACAGTAAGTGTGGGGAAAATCGTTTATAGTGGTTGTAACTAATCGAGTGTTTTTATTTTGTGAAAGTTTGACAAGGGGGAAGAGTGAACCATAAATTAAGGTAGCAAAGATTAACTCAGTCTGATAACTTTTCTGTAGAGACAATTTCTCTCCAACATAATTCTATTCACTAGAAACTTTCTTGTATGTAAAAACAAGAAAACAATCCTGTCACTGATTGTAAACTCATTCTTATTTTCCATGTTTTTTATGACAAAAAACATTCAAGAATAAGGGGTGATAAGATCGATAGATTAACAGCTGAATGATGACTAATACTACAAGAAGATTGGAAACATCTACATACCACTCGCTCAAAATAACAGTCGACCCAAAAACAACAATTCTCCCTCCTTTGTTAGAAATATCGGGACAAGATCAAAGTGTAGTATCTGTTCTTCAGATGCTGCACTTCAATTTCTTGTTCTCTGTCAGTGGAGGAGAAATCCTTCACGACTGAGACAATTTTTATTTTTTTTTTCCTTTTCTCCACGTTAAAAAACGACCCTGGTGTCTAACTCTGTCCAGTGGGGAGGCATTGTAAATAGGAGAAATATAGCTCATGGGATATGAAGAATAAATGACAAAATTATTATTGTACATCTTTTAATATTACGTAAAGGGAAGTGACTCTGATTTTTTTTTTCAGAGTTATTTCCCTTTATGTTAACTCAAGTTGTGTGTGTGTGTGTGTCCCAGAAAGCATAATGGACTGGGAAAAGAAGAAAGAGTCGTGGGGAGGGGAATGGTGAAAAAGGAGAGAGAGAGAGAGCTAATGTTACACTTTTGTCTTGAATAAATGTCGGATAGTCCTACTGGTATGAAGAATAAAGAACAAAAATAAGTGATGAGACTATCAAAAATAAACCTATGGTCCACTTTCTACTCTCCGTATCGCCCAGCCAATCCTGTAGTTCTTACTGTTTTCTATTTATATCGCATGTTGACTAGAGTTATGATTTTACTGTTGCCAATTAGTATCACGCTTTGGTAATTAGCCTTGATTTTCTCTTTTTAGCCAGAATGCAAGGTGAGAGAGATGTTTTTAACAGAATAGTGTGAACTGGAGGTGTGATTGTTTCTTTCCTTTGATAAGCCAATGGTTTTCTCTTGAGACCACCTAGAGTGTGTCTACCATTACATCTATTAGCCCCTCCCCTCCTCACATGCACAACTGCATTTTACCGCTTGTCGTGTTATATTATTCTTGGTGTTATTAATATTTTCTGATGTAACAGCTATACCTCAGCTCCTTTCATTTATATATATATATATAATTTAATCATAAAAAGTTTTGAGCAAATGTAACAGACGTAAATATTTTAATTTTACCATAAACTAACTAACCTGGCGTTGCCTATACATTTAAACATGTTATTTTAATTTATGTAGATTGCATGTGTATTATTATAGAATAAATCCTTTATTGATTATTATATATTAGGAATAATTTGCCAGGTGGGCTAATTTGCAAAAAAAATTTAAAAAATAATAATGATAATGTTCTTCAAATTCCGTCTGTGTTTGTTTACAATATCACGTCAGCTTATATTTGGGTTTGACGATCTTAAATGTAGTCTTTCTTTTCTAGATAAAAAAAAAAAGAATTTTTACAAGGGAATATTTTGCCAAAATTTCACAAAATTCTAATATATTTAATTTTTTATGAAAAGTTTCCACCCTTCTTTACATAAAACTAAATATAGCCCTTCTTAGAACCCCTTATGTCTATAGCAGCTAAGTTTCAAAATTTATAATGATTAGTTAATTTATTTTATTTAGAAGTGAATTCTATACATACAAATAAACATGTACACATATGCATCTTTATGTAAATAGTTCACATTATAGAGCAATAAATTTATAAACTTTTAAATGTTTGTCAAGTTGAATAAATTAAAATCAAATTTAATAGTAAACTAAAATATGTTAGCTAAAAAAATGTTTTTTAAATTAAAAATTAAATTGTAATTAAGAAACTGAAACTTTTTTTTTTACAAAAAGCAAACATTGTTAAAACAGAAAGGTCTGCATAATTATAATTGTTTTACTTTTATATTTTTCTATGTTATAATAATTAATATCGATCGATGCCTCCGTTCTGTCTCAAGAGACAATGGACATCCCTGTAAGAGTAGTTGCATGTGTTATTGTGAGGTAAGGGTTGCGCAATCAACAACCTCACCTCTCCTGAATCAGCACTTGCTTCGGCCCAGTTGCAAGGAGAGGCCTAAGACTGACTGGAAACAATGCAGAGATAAGCGGAGAGAACGTACAGCACTTGGAATTTCCAGGTGGTCACCCATTTTAGAACTGGCCAGGCTCAACATTGCTTAACATCAGTGATCTTACGAGAACCGGTGTGTCAACATGATTATGCCATATATAATATAATATATACCATAGATAAATATATAACATAAATCTATATATCTATAAAAGCGAAAATGTGTGTGTGTGTGTGTGTGTGTGTGTGTGTGTATATTTCCCTACTAAATAACTCTGTCAATTTTCAGTCTAGAGACAAGAGATTTGACATTGTGGGTATTGAAACTTGAGAAAATCTTTTTAATCTGTTTTCGGCCAGAAATTTGGTTGTCAAGGGGTTAAAGTTTAACGATTTGACCTTTGAAAACTCTACCAAACTCCTCTGCTAATTTTGGGTCTAAACACTTGAAATTTTAAATGTAGGTTACTTGGACATGGATAAAACTTTTTAATTTGGTTTGAGCCCCCAAAAATAAATGTTAAGGCATCAAAATTGGGGTCAAAGTTAAAAAAAAAAATTGACCTCTGCGGCCTCTAATAAATTTTGGTCTAAATATTTGAAATCTTATATAAAGTGTATTCACACGTTGGGCAAGTTATGAACAGTACATAGGGTCTGAGCAAAGCCGGGATGAATTGCTAGTATGGTATAAATATAATAAATGTAAAAAAATTGTATGTTATATTTAAAATAGAAAAACTGACAACTAAAGAATTATTTAGAAAGAAACAAACAGCGAAACAATACTTACATTAACAATAATCTCTATCGCTACTATTATATAAAAATCACTTTGTGTGCATGTGTGAGTTCCTTTCTGATAGGTTCCGAAACAGCTAAGATTATCATTTTCAAATTTCACACAAAGGTAATTTATATGTCTGGCAGTGAACTTAAATATGTTTTGTATGGAAATACATCTGAGAATTATTGAAAATCGAAAAAATCCGATTTTAAAAATAGTCTTTCTTCTTTTATAGATAAAAAAAGAATCATTTTTACAGTGGAATATTTTAAATATTCCTGTGTAAAAATTATTTTAGTTAGCATTTGCTATTAGACATCAATTAATAAATATTCAACAAATTTCAGTTTGTTTGGAATATTTTAAAAGGCTTTGAGAGTATGATATGAGCACAATCTCCTGTTTGTCATTTAAATATCTCAAATTTGCATTCACTTTGATCTATAGTTGTTGGATATCAGTTGAGCAAGATCTCCTGAATTTCAATTTTATATTAAGATCCCTTAAGCTTAAGTCTTAAAATTTAGACATTAATGAAAATCCTGTAATGGATTTTGATCAAAATTGGAATGAGGGTTTTAGACATGAAGAATTAGTATCATCATTTCTTGATTTTAACATCATAAACTGGTGCAAAACTGTTCTGTTTAGGTAATTTTACCCATCCTGGGACGGGTATTCTTTTTGTTTATAATCTATTATATAAATCTCACCTGTCTGTTTAAATGTATGTAAGTATGTTTGTATATCTGCCTAAAACTTTCGACAAAGGCGACGGATTTTCATGATCAGTAACGTTTTGAAGTTTGACCCTTCGGATGACATGTATCGAAAAATTGGCTAAAAACATTAATTCCTTCACCCTCAACTGGGCACTTTTCTACAAGGAGGGGTCGCTTTTTTCGCTGATATTTTCGAAAATCATCCCCCTCTTTTCGATTGAATATAAAAATAAATATTTAAACCTTTGCCACTTCTGGTTTGGTGATGGACGCAACGGCAAAGAGATCGTGTTTTTTTTTGTTTTTTTTTTTCACGTTCTTTTCCTCCTTTGTGGTACGGATTCAAGTCTGTCTGACTACTATCACTTTTTTTTTCTTTGCTCAACACACATTTCCAGACACCTGGGCAATGCCAGGCACCCAGGATAGTTTAAAATATAAAGCAGTTTTTTTTTTTTTTTTTTAATTTTTGTCAAATGATTTTGTAATAATGTAAAATAGAGTGATGCGTGCAAAGTGTTCTAATGTAAAATCATTAATTGGTTCGTTTACCAGCTCATGTAAAGCATCGCATGTGAACGGCTTAGTCCAATATCATTGGTGTTGGGTCAAACGTAATCCTTCTATATAGTAAGTCTCTTGCATTACTCTACAAGAAAATAAAACCATGAAGACATAAAATACATTTATCTCCTGTTGAATGAGCTCAGTAAAGAAACATTAATATACTAGCACGACCCGTGTACTGACATTGCCCAGTAGAAATATGACCCAAAGCTAGAACAACTACAGTGACACTCCCACTCCAAAATAAAAAAATACCTATGATTTATCTAGTGCATTATCATATGTGAGTCCCATAAATTACTGACTATGGATAAACAACAAAAAAATAGTAATGCAGAGATATGGGGACAATTGCTAATAGTAGCCGCTGTCAACTCAAGAAAATTGTGGGTACTGGCGACTGTGGCCAAAATAAAAGCATCTGGCTTCTACTGTTGTGGATTGTCTGGCAATGGGAGGTAGTGGAATCCACTGAATGTCATTGTTGGCATTAGTGGTTACTGGTGATTAGTGTTGCTTTAGGGTAGTTATTGCCTTTACATTTGTCACTGTCAGTGCATGGCGGTCACTATTGTTTACTGGCGACTGTGACTAGTATCGATATTGTCTGTCACTGGATGCTAGTGGCGAGCACTGGTGGTCACTGGCATGTAGCGTTGTTTCGGGGCATTTAATAGTCACAGGTTGTCTCTGCAGCAATAGTTCATTGTCGGGCATGATATCTTTTAGATAACTCCGAAATGCAAACGCCTTTCTTCAATTGTTGGGCACTGGCTATAGATATCGTTTTAGGTGGTTACTGTCATGTGATGGCACTGGCGCGCACTGGCAGCTATTGCTTTATTTAGGAAGTTACTTGTGGGTACTGGCTGCATTTACAACTCTTTGTCAGGTGTCGGAGAATGGCGGCAATGACCGACGTATTTGCTGTGTTCTACATATGCATAATACGGACTGTGCTATATTATACGTATTATGATAAAGTAAAATGAAAGTAGATATTATTTATTGAATTATTAGGTTCATCTACTGTATAGACTGGGTTAATAAATAATAACATTAGTATTTCAACAAGGCCTGTAATCTGCATACATATCCATTTGATAAATACTAAGAGTTTGAAGACTATTTGGCATGGTAAGTGGTTCTATTTCAGAAAGTATGTCTATTTACGTAAAAGTTGTGAAAGTATGTCCTTTAAAGAAACTAATGATCACATTTGTTATCTCAAAACATTTCTTAAAACGCCCAATTACATTCTGTCAATGAATGTGAAAACCTGCGCAAGCTGTTGATGTCCACAAGCAATCTGTAACCCGTGCCTATAATACCTATCCTTTTGTTCACTGGTTGTAATGTTTTGGTGTAATGTTTAGAGGAAAAAGTTGAAAGGAATATGGAAGCATTTAAGCTGCAAAATCGAAAGTTATAATTCTGAAAAACCCTGTAATCAATCAATATTGTGGACCTTAAGCTTAATGTAAGAAATTGTTTAAAAGTTTTATGTAGAATAAGATGATGAAGAAGAAAAAGAGAAAGGTGGAAGAAAAAGAAGAAAAAGAAAAAAATACAGAAAAGAAAAAAGAAAGAGAATAATTGAAAGGAATATGGAAGCCTTTAAATTGTCAAATTGAAAGTTGCTTCTGGAAAACCCTGTTAGTAACCGTAGCGTCGCCCTTAGGCATAACATAAAAAATTGTTTACAAGTTTTCCGGAGAATAAGATGAAGGAAAAGAAGAAAAGAAAGAAAAAAAGAAGCATACCGGCAAAGTAAGAACCAAAACCAATTGGCTGATAGCCAGTCATAAACAATGTGCTTATTTAAGAATGGTCGGTAGCGAAGCTTCTGGGTTTGACCTTTACTCCTGATCTGAAATGAAACACGTACATCAAGTCTGTTGCAAGGGCGCTGGAAAGATGGTGGGATCCTTCTACCGCTCCAGAAGATATCTCACTACTGATGCAATTCTCTATCTATATAAAAGCCAAGTACGTCCAAGGATGGAATACTGCTGTCATATCTGGGCAGGAGCTGCTAAAAACAGCCTATCCTGCCTTGACAGAGTACAAAATAGACTTCGTGGCTTAGTGGAGGATGCCCTTTTCTCTACCCTGCAACCTCTCTCCCACAGAAGAGACGTTGTGAGCCTATCCTTGTTTTATCATTATTTCCATGGCAGGTGCTCGTTTGAACTCCAATCTCTGGTCCCCCCTCGCTAATCTTTCACGAAAAACACCCGTCTAGCTGAATCCACTGTGAAAAATTTCCCTCACACTTTATCTGTGCCTAAATCAAAACGTGGAATCCATGAACAAAGCTTCTTTCTTAGAACTGCATGCCTGTGGAACTCTGTTCCGTCTGCCTGCTTCTCACCTGACTACAACTTGGATGTCTTCAAGTCCAACGTTAACAAATTCCTAATGAACCGCCTCCTTAAGTAAACACTTTATCAAATCTCCAAATGTAATGTACTTGCAATAACCCTTATCCCCGAGTGGCTTCTGGGCCTTGATAAGTGGTGACCACTGTGTAAAAAAAAAAAAAAAAAAAAAAAAGCCAAAATGTCGGCCATGTTGATAGTAATGTAAGAATGTAAAGAAAGCATAATGCATGTGGAATCAAACTAAAATACAGTTAAGTGAAACTTATTAAAACAGTAATTCATGTATTTTATTGTATGCAAAGTTGTGTTTTCAAGTAACATGTCTGATAGCAATATCGAGAAAGTTGATATCCATGTTTGAAAATAGCATTCCCTTAATCGAAGAAGTACTAGTTCTAACGATAAGGTGTTGGCCCAAGTACTATTCCGACAGTCTACTGAAATCAGAATTGAAAGGGAGCATTTCATATTTTCTATTGGTAGGCCAATGTAATATGCATGAAAGTAATGCGTTTAAGTCGTGGAATAATGAATAGTGATGCACAAACCATAAAAGGCTTTGGATAATCACAGATTTCAAGAGGGTGCTGCTAAAATCGTCATATTTAAAAGACGAAAGCATTTTAAGTCCTCAAAATACCACTGTTCTGTTCATAAATAAATATACTTTCAAATGAATTAATAAATAACCATGTACATTATATATTTTAAGAGTTTAAAAGCAAATAAAGTGATAATGTGAACATCATAAAACAATGTGTTCGTTAAGGTTTTGTAAAGACTCCTCTCCACCCTGATTTGTAAATGCTTGTGCCACTTTTGTTTTAAGTATGTCATGAAACTTGGAAACTAATCAGAAAATATGCCACTTTTAATAGTTTGGAATGTCCATAATACTTTTGACTTGTCGTTTCTTTGTTGTTTTTCTTTTTGTGTTAGAAAAAAGACTTCAACATGACGAGTTTTGAAAAAAATTTTCTTTGGATACCCACTGTTAAGTAAATCAATCTTTTTACTGTTTTTATCCATTAAAAGTATAAGTATGTTTTTTTTTTTTTTTTTTTTTTTGTGGTAGCTAGCAATTTAAAATTACCTCAAAAAAAATCATTTCTATTTGAGTTTGTCTGTAATAGTAGTAGCAGCAGCAATATAACACGACTGTAAGCAACAGATGTTTTTTTGTTGACTTCTATTCCAGAACAAATTAAAAAAAAAAAAATGTTTAGTTAAAGCTATTTTGTTAACAGAACATAATTAGTTTAATTAGAGATATTCGGTTATCAAAATATATAATGAAAGCAATCCCAACCAGTCTGGCATTATGAACTTTGTTCAATTTGCAATTTCTCACATATTTCTGATCTAATTTTAAAAATACTTATATGGTTGAAAAGATAAGAAAATAAGCTTTCTAAGTGTATAACTTGCATGCACTTTTATCTGTTGCATTAGATTTTAACAGTGAATTGAAAAGTGTTTTACTTTGAACAGCTAAAAATGTGAACTTTGATTTTTTTGGTTCATGTGAATGAGCGGAATCCCACTCCCTTTATAGTTTTTATTTTAATCTTTTTTACAATTTTTTCAGTGGATTATTATCGAATGGACACTAATCTTCCAAATAATAAAAAAACCCCCCGCAAAAATCAATATTTTATATTTGTGAGGGTGCTCAGTTTCTAGTGAAGTTAAGAAATAAAAAACGTCTTTAACTGGAAAATTTAAAATGAAATAATGTGCCACTCAGTAGAAAAAGGACCAGAAATGTAATCAAAAGTAAAAATCAGATTAATTCTAATTTTGTGAACAATTTGTCAGTGTTTTTGATATTTAAATAGGTGGGCAAAAAAAACTTGATACGCTCGAGATCAGAGGAGAGAGAATCAGAGACAACTTTGTCATTACAGCCTTTGATGTGTTGCTGTAGATGGTCGTGTCATCAGCATAGATGTCAACGAATGATTTAAGTATGTGTTTTGGGAGATCATTGATGTAGATCAGGAAGAGAGTTTGACCCCTGAGGGACTCCAGCATTAATACTACGGGTCTCTGATTTTTTGTCCATCGACCACTACTCTTATGAGCCTATCAGAGAGAAATGATTTAATAATTGAGAAAACATTTCCAGTTATACCGTAGCTGGAAATCTTGTGAAGTAGGATTTAAAAAATTTTAAAAGATTCTTTCTTTGCTTATCAAGCTCTATCTATGTATGCCATTATTGAAATATTTTTAGCCATTTCCATTTTTTCATGTGTATTCCTACAATGAACTGGTATCTTTTAGCTAAGTATTATGATGAATAAAAGAAATGGTGATTTAGAGTTTTAGGAGAGGACTAAAACTAAAGAAAGTAAAATATTTGCTACTACCACGGTGTGATCATGTTGGTGAGAGAGTCGGTCAAGGAGGAGAAAATATAACTTCTATGAAAAAGTGGTGAAATATGTGTATTCTTATGCGAAAATATGCTGCAGTATGAGTTTGGGATCGTGAGTGCAGAAGATTTGTATAGGAATTGCCTTGTTGATTTCCTATAATGTTGGAAGTTTGAGGGAAAATTATTAAATTCTTAATATAGACATTAACAACATGCAACAGTATTATAGATTTGTGTGTTAGATAGCGGAAGGGGGTGTTTGGATGGAGTGGTGCCCTAAAAGCCGAGGGTGACCTAAAAGCAGAAGTCTATGAACTTATGTGACTTCCGGCTGAGGGGCGGGGTCTCAGTCTCAATATCTTTGTGCCTAACAATGGAAGCAAGTGGACATGAAATGTCACCATTCTTGGAACCTCAATAGAGGCAGTCATGTACAGTGTAACTAAGTGCAATGAAACAGATGTCAGTTTGCCCCTTAGTCTCGCTCTTTCCCTATGATGTATAATGTGATACTATCGACCCTCCAAAACTGTTAGAAAGTAAAAAAAACAAAGAGGAAACATATAATAAAACAAAAGAGGAAATAAGTTTATCGGCAGAACAAACCTATAGGAAGTTGTTCACCAAGGCACACAAAGGGAACTAAAATAGGATTGTTAATCAAGGTGTAGCAGTGATTTGGGGCAAAAGGATTGTACAATAGAAGTCAATATATTTAGTTATTTTACGGGCAGTATTAGGAGTAACCAGTTTTGCTGGTGTATACGGGTTTATATACCAATGGCAAGGTATAATACAGTATTTGCATTAAATTGCAAAACGCACTGCATGCGTTAAGTGATACAATCCCCTCTCACTAAAACTTTTGTTAAACTCAGTTCTATACGTAAATGGCCACATCTCATTATTACTTGGCAGATCCTGGATGTGGCAGCAGGACTCTATGCCGGCCCACAAGTCTAGAGACCCAAGCTTGACTTCAGAAGGAGTGCTACAACTTTGTACCCTTTTCTCACTAGCCCCCCCACATCCACCCCGACCTGAACCCGCTGGACTACTTCGTTTGGTCATACATCGAGAACATCACCAACATGACCTCCAACAACATCAAAGCTAGTCTGATCGCCACCATTTGCTGAATATTCGCCGAGCTAGTGGAAAAGGCATGTTCTCAGTTCTGGACCTGTATTGAGGCGGTGATTGAGACTGAAAGTGGCTACATGGAATAAATAAAAACTCTACTACATAATCAAGTTAGCCAAATTGATTTTTTTTTCACTAAAGTTTTAAAATAAAGCTCTAGTGTAGTTTTCTTTAGGGGGACAATTTTATTGTTCCACCGTGTACCATAAGCATTAAATAAATAAGTTTGCTGGATGTTTTTTTTTTTTTTTTTGTGTGTGGTTTATTGAATTTATATATATTAATCTGATATTTTTATAGTTGATCATATGGGTGATTATAAAATGTAATATTATTGATTATTTGTACAAATGAAAGTAGGCTTTGTTTGAGATATAAAAAAAACAACAGATGGTAACTTGAATCTGTCTAAACTTGTTTTGGTTTTTGTTGGATTTTATTTATCTGTAAACTTTAACCCTCAAATTTATGCTTACTTTTTAGCTAATTCTTGTAAAGCTGTTTATCATTAAGTATGATACTTTATATTTGCTACAATGTCTTTCTTTTCATTCTTGGCACAATTTTTTTTTTTTTTGTTTCTGTCATGTGTAACCTGTGTAAATCATTACCAGATGTGTTCTCGAGTCGAAGTTGTTAATAAATAAAATCTGGTTGTGGACGGGTTAGTATATACTAGTATTGGAGTGATTAATCGGAATCAAAAATCTGAAAAATCAGATCCTTTTTGGACGTTAGAATTGGAAAAAATGTGTACCTATTTTCAGGTGCTACCAACAATTCTTTTTATTATTTTTTGTTAAATTTCCTTTGATTGTACTAATAATAAAATGTTCAATTTTATTTGCTAGGACAGTAGGACCTTGGGATACGGTGGCCCTAGGATACGTTTTTTTTTTTTTTTCTTAGGTTATGATGTGGAATACAATGTTTTTCTGGCTCCTGGTTACAGTATTTTCCCCGCCTTATGGAGTTATTTATAATGTTATTTGATTATATACATGTGTATTATATACTGTACTGTATTTTTTTACTAATTTTTAATGTCGTATCCCTGGGTTCTACTGTACTAATAATAAAATGTTAAATTTTCTTTGCTAGTACCAATAATAAAAAGATAAATATTTTCAACTACCAGTAAAAATGAATCTATAGATCGCCCCTCTCCACACATGGGTGTACTTTTACACCTGCAAAAATATATGCACATATTACATGGATTTTTACAGCAATCTAAATCCACAAAATTTTATAAGTAAATATTTAAAGGTTTTTAAAAAAAAATCAGAATCTTTTAATTGTATCGCAATCAGGAAAAATATTGGAATTGTCCCATCACTAGTATATACTTCAAGAGATAGAAAGGTCAAACTATAGAGCACTGTGCATGCAATAAGTAATATGGTATAATAGTTTAACTGCGGGTGTATCAATGGTCTAATGGATACTGTTATGGACTATGAAATCATCTATGCTAAATTTAAATCCAATTCGATCAAATGTGGTCATTTATGCTTCAGTACTGCTGGGTAATATATCCTCCTCCTCCATTGCTATGGGTTCATAGCAACTTTTGTTCAATTAATTGTATACAATGTGTTGTTTAAAATAGGCATTATGTTTTTGCATCAAATGACAAGAAAATGTTTCTTCGAAGCAACAATTGCAGTAAATGTTTATGTATTAACCCTTGATTGAACAAAATATCTAATCTACAGTTTATTTTAGCCAATCAAATATGTACAAATATTCACTTTTGAATCTTGTGTGCACTATAAAAGGAAACACATTTTTTTTCTAGTCTTCTTTCCACAGTCGAAGCATGTGAGAATGGCTCCCACACTATTTAACATCTTCTATTTTGTTTTTTATAATGACCCCAGGCAACACGAAGTAGTCCTGCTAGTTATATATATATATATATATATATATATATATATATATATATATATATATATGATGAAAATTATAGAAATAATGTTCCAATGTGAAGAAAAAGGAAAAACAAAATTATTTATATATTCATCAACGCTTTGTCTTTATTTCAAGATATAATATACAAGTACAATATTTGAAAATATTTGGTGTGTTTCTGACATGAAAAGAATTTATTTTTTAAATGAAACATGATCGTTAGAATTCAAAAAATTTGCAGTTAGAACATAAAACAAATGTTTTTGTTCTTTTTTTCGAACAAACCATAGCTGTTAAAATTCAAAATGTGTGATGTCTTTATGAAGTCGAATGAGTGTTGTTTTTTTTTTCATATCGAAAACACACCACATATTTTCAAATATTGTATTTGTATGTTATTTCTTCAAATCAATCGTCTTGAAAAAGTTTTGATATAAAGATGAAACATTGATGAATATATAAATAATTTTGATTTTTTTCTCATATTTTATGTATTAATTATTTTTTTTTTTTTCTTTTTAGAAATCTCAGGTTTTGGATAATATGGAAAATGAATCAACTAGTACCTGGACTTTCTTGAAGAAGTCTGGGGAAAGTGAGGTATGTATTCAACTAACAAAAAGGAAATAATAAATAATATCATATTTCGGATAATGTAACTTTCTTCTTTGTATGTTTCTCTCTTGTATGTATGCATGAAATATTTAGCAACTTCCTCAGAAATAAGAATGTATTTGAGAACGTTGAAAAAAAATAAATATTCATCCAAAAGTGCTAAATATATAGAAAAAAAGTAGAACGAATATAAATCCAAATAACACGAATAAATGAAAGCTTACTACATTACATTCATCTTATGAGATCCATCAGGTAAATTCCATAAGATGTTTTTATTTTACAGAACTATTATATTATGACCCGGACAATGTCTGATGTCCTGGGAAGAAAGGTGACTGTTCGACATTTGAACTGGTGACAATGTTATGGGAATAAGTGTTTTGATAACAGAAGAATGCTTTGAAGTAGGACTAGAATTTGATGGAGAAATAATTAAGCCAGAAATATATGAAACAATAAAATGTTGAAAAAGATGATTAATAATATTGGATTGGAATGTTTGGTTTTAATAAATGAAGATATATGACTAAAAGACCAGGCAAGGATTTTGGTTACGTAGATACATGACATAACAAGTTTAAAAACACCTTAGAAAGTTAGTTGAGGCTGTAATGGGCGGCCGGAAGAGATGGCACCCAGCAGGGGCAAGATTGATAACTAAGACGGACACAGGATTGTATCTGCGTTCAACCTTTCCAAGATGGGAACAACATTTGGAATAAAGGTTGCCTAAAGAAACTTGAGGTCTGTTATTCGTGGTAGAATTTTCGTTGCAGCTTTCTGTCAAATAGAATCAAGGATAGGCCAAGTGGTTCCCTAGTTATCCAAATGTTGTCAACCCATAGAATCGTATTCGTCTCTTTTGTGAAGGTATGTTTTCTTTGTCTGGCAAGAGACAAAGATGTCTGCCCATCCCTTATTTGTCGTTATAAGTGAACATACACCAGATAGGTTGATTTGTGACATTTTGAAAACTAGACAATCACATGTAAACACATGTAGGAAGAACAGAGCCGCAGTCAATAAGACACTTTGTTACATACACATGTATATATATGTACGCAATATATACACCACCCCACGGTCTACAACATATAACTGTTTGGTTCCATTTCAAAACTCCTCTATACAACATATCCTTATTTTGATACCCCATTATCCAACATTATTACCTGACAATTCTCGTTCAATAAAAACTGATTGTGTTTATTTATTTGAATTTGTGTACGTGCATGGATGTTACAAATGCATTTCCGCTAATTAAGAAAGAAAAAGAGCGAGATGGATCGATTTTACTATTTTAATCCAAGTTTAACTTAAAATAAATTAAAGAAAAAAATTCTGCATATTTCTGGAAAATAATTAAAATCGTATATTCTTATAATAATTGTATGCATTTCATTTTATTTCAGGATGTAGAGTCAGATCCCAGTTCGGACAGTTCCATCGAGTTTATTTATGATGATGTTGTTCACTATGATAGAAATAATCATCAGTTAAGTTTGGAACCAGAAGTACAGAAAAGCTTTCAAGGTAATTCTCTTTTATTCTATTCTTTTCTTTTTTTTTTTTTTTTTTAAAAATCATCATTATCTCTGCTTTAGGAGAGATAAAAATGTCTGTTTAGCATATTAAGTCTCAGAGTATCTAATTTTTTTTACTATTGAGTTGAATCTTTGTGTAATGACTAAAAATGGGCTAGAATATAAAAATTGAAAAGAAAAATATTTTTATTTTATTTATAAAGCAAAATGCTGACTCTCCTATAAATAGAACACTGAGTACATGCGATATATTTTAGAAATCAAGATGCTATACATTAAAGATTAAATTTACACATTATGGCAAGGAGCAAAACAAAAACTTACATTGTACTTTTGGCAATAAGTTAAAAAAACAACATTATTGTTGCACCAACCTAATAAGTTCATACAACATCGAAGAAATAGAATCGTAGCAAATTTCACAATAATTTTTAAGAGGATTCCAACAACTCTTGGACATAAGTTGATGAATAAAGATGAATTTTATCTTTTCTGTTGGAGTAATTATGCAGTAAATAGTACTGTTATATATTATCTTGAAGATTTTAAAAATAAATTATTTGGTGTCCTTTTTATAGGACATTGTAACTTAATAGGTTAAATTACAAGACGACTTTCTCTCGGAAGTTTTGGATAATAATCAGATACTCGGAGCCATCACCCCGTCACCTCGCCCCTCTGAAGATCATTGTTCCAGAATTTAAGGATAATCCGTTTTGATACACAGATCAACATCCTTATCATTTAGCCATCATCATTTAATAGTGTTCTTTAATGTCTACTGAGGCCTTTGTGATGCTTGTAACTGCTTTAAAGACTTTTCTGTTGGAGTAATTATGCAGTAATTAGTACTCTTATATATTATCTTGTAGATTTTAAAAATAAACCATTTGGTGTTGTATTTATAGAGCCTAACGGGTTAATAAATTGAAAGTGCTTATTATTTATTAAAGCATAACGAATCTTATGAAAACAAAAGTTAATATTTCACTAATCATAAACTTAGCATTTAAAATAAGCTTGTTAGACATGCTGAAGGGAAGAAGTAATATTAAGAATAATAATTAGTTGAATGATAAATATAAGTTTTAGGTTCATCATCCAGATATAATTTTGAAATTAAACTAACAATAACATGTCCCCTCCAGAGGCTTATCTTTGCTATTATATATAACTAGTGGGGGTACCCGGTGTTGCCCGGGTGTTTGGAGGTGTGTGTGGTGTTAAATAAAAAAGAAACCTGAGGGGGGTAGGATTGAACCCGAAGCCCTGAGACGAAGTTTGAAAATAAAATCGGCCAGCCAGAATGAGTTACTGAAAGATGTTTGAATTTATTTAAGTAAGAACCAGATCATCAAAAAAAAAAAAACACAAAAAAAAACTAACGTAAAAAAGAAAACAGAAAAACGAACATGTGAAAAATGGCTTAAATAAGCCTGTTTCGATATTAAAATTTAAAAAATCGGTGGGTACCCAGGTGTTTTGGGCTGTGTGGTCGGGGGTGGATAAGCAAAGTAAAAAAAAACAGAAAAACGAACATTACGTTAAAAATGGCTTAAATAACACTGGTTCAATATTTAAATTTAAAAAATCGAAAAAAAAAAGAAAGACATCTCACACCACGATTCGAACCCAAAACGTTTAGATAACGAACCAACGCATTAACCAACTGACCTAACGTGACGTACATGAAATTTGTACGGTTTTTTCAACTATTTAAAGTAAATCAGGTCATGACGTCATCTGACGCATGCGTAGAACCGGTTGTCATCGCAAGAGGACCGTTTTTATTGACCCCCACCCTGTCGAAAATTGTCGATTTCAGGGTGAAAAAAAATGAACGTTTTTGGCCAATTTTTCGATATTTTTCGAGCGAAGGATGGAGCTTCAATATGATACAGAGTTTGTGAATTTTTGTACTGTCTGTCGAAAGTTTTTAGCAGACACAAAAATATACACACATACGTACATTTTCGCTTTTTTATATATAGATGTATGTGAATAAAGAGCCAATTGTGACAATTTTTTTTGTTGTCGTATGCCCCTACCCACCTGAAGATAAAAATATGGGGACTAATGGTCATCAGATGAGTAGAAAAGCCATTCAGGATCACACCTACTGATGAGACAATTACTAAACTATCCCTGATGTCATTGAACAGTGATGAAGCAAAAACTGTTGGACATTGTTCAGTGAACCTTGGTAGATAAATTGAATTTTATTTGCATCAAATATGGTTGAATTATAATAAAAAGATTGTGAATTTTATTAATGACTAGCCTGGGTGCCCGGCATAGCCTGGGTGTTTAAATTAAGGCTAGTCAATCAAAAAGAGGGGATGATTTTCGAAAATATCGGCAAAAAACTCAACCCCTCTTTGTAGAAAAGTGCGCAGTTGAGGTTGAAGGAATTGATGATTTTATCCAATTTTTCAATATTTGTTGTTTGAAGGGTCGAGCTTCAAAACAATACTGATCTCATGAAAATCTGTTGCCTCTGTCGAAAGTTTTAGGCAGACATACAAACATACATACATACATTTAAACAGAAAGGTGAGATTTATATTATAGACGAGTGGGAATACCCGGCGTTGCCTGGGTGTTTGGAGATGTGTGTGTTGGGGAGGGGGGATAAATCAAAACAAAAGAATAAGTGAAGTAATAATCCTGTTTAAATATTATAAAAAAACAATAAACGAATGTGATGCAAACGAACAATGTTAAAATTTCTTAAAATCAAAAAAACAAAAACTAATAAAGAAAATACAAACGTGATGGAAAAAAAACAAACGTGATGCAAAACAAACGATGTTAAAACTTCTTAAAAAATCTGAAAAAGAAAAAGGTGTGTGTGCTGGGGGGGTAGATGGAAACTAAAAGTAATAACCCTGTTTAAATATTAAAAAAACGAACAAAAACAAAAAAATAGCGAAACAAGTTTGGGGAGGGAGGTAGGCTCGAATCTGAAGCCTTGAGGTTAATAGTTTGACGACATGCCACGAAGGTAGGGACTTTAGGAGAGTCGAAAATAAGCGTTTAAAAACCCAGGTCGTTTTGTTGGTCAAATATCACGCCATAGCAGCAGCTGGAGCAGAAAAAACAAATTCACAGCATGAATTTTGTTGTAAGATAAAAGTGGCTGAAAGAAAAGATTTTTACAACATGGTTTCGTAATTGTTAGATATTATCATCTCGGTAGCATATAAAAAGTTATAAGAATGAGCGAGCAAGCCAAGAAGCAAAGTTATTTTTATTTTTTATTTTTCTTCCTTTGAAGATTGTAATGCTGGGTATGGGGCAGCCAAACCAGCTGCCAACATTGCCCCGCTTTTTTATTGAAACCAACCGAGAGCTCTTTTTAGTATCCTCGCTGTTCCCTTAAGTGCGATTGTCTGAATCTCTTTTGCACTTGGTTCTCCAGGAATATTAGTTAGGTAGGACTTCAGGTTCTTCTTCATAAGTCCTGTGGCACCTATGATAACTGGTATGATTGATATCCCCTTAAGATTCCAGAAGAATGAGCGAGCAAGCTGAGAAGCAACCGGAAAAAAGCCTTTGCCGGACATACAGAAAAAAATGCACAAACTTAAAAAAAAAAAAACGTTGGCCGGGTGTTTGGAGGTGTAAAAGAAAAATAAGTTAGGTAGGCTGGAACCTGAAGCCTTGACGCGAAGGTGGAAAAGAAAGGGAAAAAAAACCCTGACACCTAACCAGCTCGACCACGAGGGGAGAGGAATTGAAAACTGTCTTAATTTAACGTTTATAAAGTGAAATTGACAGGTGCGAGAATTTGATAAGGTCAAAACTCACGCGACTTAAGTTTGGCGATACGAGCCAGTTTCTGCGTATTTGTTTGCTCCCCACGTTAAATGAATAGCAATTATCTGATATAACGGAGTTTTTTTCCCCAGCATTGATCAAACCTTATTTGCTTTTTGGACGTCTCGGTACATAGGGCTGCGAACACACATTCATTTTCACAGTTTCGCTTTTTTATACTGAAAAGCGAAACGAAGACGTGGCGATTGAAAAAAAATCTCAAAAATAGCGGGTGAAAGTCGGGCAAATTAAAGATAGACGCGACCCCCATTCGTAACTCGTAGATATTATGATTTAAACAGTATATAAAAAGTTTTAAGGAGTGACCCGACCAGGCGCAAACCCCCAAAAAGCCTTTGCCGGACATAAACAAAAAGTAAACACACACATTTTCGCTTTTATATATATAGATTCCATTAGGGTCATTTTTTTTTTTTTTTTTTTTTTTTTTTTTTTTTTTTTTTTTGAGATCATTTTATAAGACACATTTTTTTTTTTTTTTGAGAGATCATTTTATAAGACACATTTTTTTTTTTTTGAGAGATCATTTTATAAGACACATTTTTTTTTTTTTTGAGAGATCATTCTATAAGACACATTTTCTTTTTTGAGAGATCATTTTATAAGACACATTTTTTTTTTGAGAGAGATCATTTTATAAGACACATTTGTTTTTTTTTGAGAGATCATTTTATAAGACACATTTGTTTTTTTTTGAGAGATCATTTTATAAGACACATTTTTTTTTTTTTTTTTTTTTGAGAGATCATTTTATAAGACACATTTTTTTCACTATTGTGTGATTTTGTAAAAGCACTTACTTTCAAACATAGTGCATATAAGCATTATTTTAAAACAGGTTGTAGGGTTAATTGATTGACAGTTGATTTTGTTTTATTGTTTGTAACAAGAGCAATTTTTTGTAAATATTTTGGTTATTCGTCTTTTCAGATGTAGCTGAAGATCCGTCTGCTCTTTTCGGCTTTGAAGATGCAACTTCAACTGATAACGTGTCTACACTGGAAGCTGCAAAAGGGGATGAGACAAACAGGAGTGAACTTACTCTTGAAAACATCATCTGTGTAAAAAACAATGCCAGTGCCTCACCCAGTTCCACCTCGCCTGTTTCTCCCAGTAGTTCTGAGTAAGTACATGTTTTTATGTTCTAAATGTTGGGAGAGTTGATCAGCAATATGATTAAAACATTTCGCTGTAATTTTGCCAATTTTGTCTTCCACATGAAAATAGATGAACTTAAAAATATATTGAGAAGATGGACTTTTTTGCTGATATGATAACCCAGTGCAATGTCTGTTTGAATTAATATAGTGCCAGTTAATTAGAAAGATATGACACACAATTATTATGAAGTATGGTGATGAGACCCAACCGTAAACACACGCAAGTAAAAACCCAAGATGAACAGGAGCTGCTGCTGCTTTATTATTATCATCATTATTATTATCATCATCATCATAATAATAATAATAATATCTATTTAATGTTTAAATATGTTTGTGGGTGTACAAAATTTAATTATAGCTATATACAAAACAAATTTATTTTTGTTATGAATTAAAGTATAAAAAGATTGAAAGGATTAGCTAACCAGTTTTGAACCTTGATCAACAAAGCTAAATTGAGGTTAGGATTATGATAAAAAAAATATGCATATAACTATATTTAATTTTGTTTTTATACTAATAATTTACCATTTATCAAGTCCAAAAACCATTCAAGGATTGGGATTAGTGAGATTTCCAGTGCTGGAACAGTACTATGAAATGGTTGAGAACTATGATTAATTCACAGGATGACATAAACGTGTATCTGTGTTCATTCACTGCACTGGCTGTGATTGTCCGCTTGATGTGCTGGTTCAAAGTAATAGCTTGATTCTGACATTGATTGCATCTCACTCGGTGTT